>NC_136519.1:86501273-86596273 GCF_053919585.1 Euprymna scolopes | reverse complement strand
GTGAAATATCGCTCGTGTTCAGAGAAACAGAAAAATAGATAATGATCGCTCCCGAGGAATGACGTGTGACAAAATAAATTAAAAAAAAAAAAGACAACGATCGCTCGCGTTTCTTGAAGTCGAAGAAATATATGGAGAAAGGGAGGAAGAGAGGCAAAGAAAAGAAAATACCCGTACTTTTTCTGATGGAGTAATAATACCATGTCTGTACATGCAATAATTTTTGCGCACGAGAAAATTAACACAAAAGTCAAAACCAGTCGGCCTGCCTTCGAAAGAACTAATTAAGTTAGATAACATCAAATGATCACGGTAATTGCATCCAGTTTCGCAAATTTTCCATTATACAAATTGTAAAATATCTATTTGTAAAAAAAAATCAATAATAGCCAACACATATCATTCATGTCGGCAGCTGTAATACATCTCAGGTACAGACGTGACTAAAAAATGTTGTCTTTGTTATAATATGTATTAGTTGTAGCATTATTACAACGTTAAAGACGATTGTGTAAAAATAATGTTGATAACGGCAATTGTTCACAGGAAGCTAGAGTAGTGGAAAATTCATTTAGAATTTAACAGACTTGAATTATGGTTGCGTCATCGGATGTTGCGTCATGAGAGACAATTTTATTGATGAGGCCCTGATGTTAAGTTTTAGACTTGTATGTGTTCAAATGTTTTTGATCTCGAATGAGGGTATGCCCCTCATGATTTCGACGATCTTATAAAGTACGGTTAGAGCAATCGACCAATGAGAAGATTCCAACTTTATTATAAAAAATATCGAATTTTGGATTGAAGACAGTTCGCTGCCAACCTCCGTCTTGAAGTGACTGGATCGTAAATGCATTGATTCTTCGCCGTCTTCTTTGTTATTAAGAATTGCTCAACACTAGGAATCGTGACTGCATTGATTCTTCGCCGCCATCTTTGTTATTAGAATTACTCAAAACTCGAAATCGTGACTGCAATCATTCTTTGCAGCCATCTTTGTTACTAAGAATTACTCAACACTCGAGAGCGTGACTACATTGGGGATCGTGATTGCATTGATTCTTCGCCGATTTGATTTACTAACGCCATTTTTGTTCAACACTTAATAGTATACATATAAAAAAAGATAAAAGAAAGGAGGGGGTAAAATAATTTGTTTTCACATGCGTCACCACTTACCAAGTCCAAGAGGCAAATCGAGGATTAGGATTAACGTTGAGAACGGCCATTTTCTAAACGAAGTTAGAGTAGTAAGTCTTAATTTATAAAAGTCGAAAAGTCCATTAAAATTTAACAGACAATATTTATGATGACGTCATATAATAACACGTCATAAGCGGAAGTACGTGGCAAAGCATCAAACTCAATTCTGCTCAGTTTTGGTATTACGACGTCAAAGTGAGCAAACCTCATTTTCAAATGGCTTTACCCGTAAATAATGACGCATCCTGTTTACAGAGTTGTAAATTATTCAGGAGGGGGGGAGTAAAGTAAACGCTATAAAATGACGTCATTGTTGTTTACAAATACATGTCAATTATTATAGCTATTAGAAGGAAAGTAGAAAAAGAAATAGCGAAACTCTCACAAAGTAATTTCCAATGTGTCAACAGAACAGAGACAAAACACAGATCAAACGGTTTGTAGCAGTCTCGAATCGGTAAATATTCACTTGTATGACAGTATAAATAATTCCACAGACTTACGTAAGAAAGCGAATATGGGTGTGGTTACGTAGTGTCAATTTTATTACTTTGTATATTACCGTCAAAAAACATTCGGTTACCTTAATAAAATACTTACCTGGCTGATCTCTAGAATCTGATGATCGATGAGAAGGTAGACCATGGATCCATGCCCTATGGTAACTGTGCAGACCCATCCCTGACATGCACATTTTGTGACACCTAGAGCATGGGGATCCTTGTTTATTTCGAACTTTTGCCACATCTAGGGCACGAAAATTCCTAGGAATAAGGGGACTGGTCGAATGTCGCTTTCCTCCTCCTACTTTTGTCATCTAAGGCCTTTCTTCTATTGATTTCGAAAGCCCTCCAAGGCTCCCTGTCTTTCTCTAAAATGTCAACTGCTCGCAGCTGTCCATTCAGCTGATCCTTGAATCGCTTATTCGAGCGCTTCTGACCTGTTTGTCCTGACACAATTCGCCAGTAAACACGATTTGGGGCAGTCTCGTGTACTAGAAGAATGGCCTCCATGCTAATTACATACTTCTAGAAAGGCAGCTTAAGTATGCCAACTCGGGCGTAGTTATGTAGTGCTAAGCTTATTTATTTTGTAGAATACCTTCTGGAAATATACGGATGATTTTAAATTATAAAGCCAACTGCAGCTCAACCATATAAGGCAAACGCTCTATTCTGAATACGATATCACATTGTGGTAGACTATCAATTGCATCAGCATCTTCTACTGCTGCACATCAGTAAAGTGCTCTTGCCATCTTTTCAAGATATTTTCTGGATCGTTAATGACAACAGAACCATCTTTCGACATCAGGGGAGATATTGATGAGGTAGGAGGACTAAATACTTTACGCAGGAATCCATCAAATTTCTTCGAATTTTTTGTGTCCAACGCCTTTCGCATCTGCTCCGTTATATCTATTCACCATTGGTTTTACATTTTTCTTCGATCACGTTGCAATGCGGATTTGACCTCTTTTTATCGTCGCAAATTAGTTGTATGATCAGAATGATCTTCCCAGCGTAAAGATTCATAAATTTTCTGCTTTTCATCAACAACTGAATAATTTCAAGATTGCTGTCGTCAAACCAGTCCTTGTTCTTGTCCTTCTTGAAACCAAGCAGAACAAACCTTGAAATTCACCCATGTAGCATCAAATGCAAGATTATCGAGCATTTCCGCCATACTCTTTTATAATTCAGGCAACTTTAAATTGGCTTGTTTTTTTTCTACTTACACAGACGCAGCTAGTAGCATAACACATAGCTTCTCTATTTTTCATTCCCTATCGCAGGCATTTACGTTTACGACGCGTCTCTCAGATCGACAAGATCAACAAGCCTGACTTCCAGATCTATTTCGACCCACAGTTCGCGATGAGTGTGAAACGAATGCTCATAGCCCACTCGAGGGTAAAGATCACGCTGTGATAATGGTAGATATCACCTTACACTCCCAACCAAATCTGAAGAGCCATTGCTCAAAACAACAAGGTACTATAAGAAGGCTGACTGGGGAGATATCAGTGGTCTCCTGCGAAATGCCACATGAGGAAATATCTATTCGAATGGTTGAAAGCAGCAACTAAAACGCATGTTCTTACACGAAAGTTCTAACCCCAGTCTCTTAAATGGTGTACTTTTACTGTGCAGCTTCCATTGTTCACAGGCAGTAATTGCAGAAAAGAAATAGCGACAGCTAAAAGTGAATACATCAAAACCACCAGAAAAGGCATTGCTACGCAAAAATTAGGAACTTGTGATTTCTGCCAAATCTACAACAATATAGTAAATAATGGTCAAGCAAAAATAACCCTATGATCCAATAACAATGAGGTTGCTTGCACGACAACCGAGAAGCCTAACATGCTTGCCAGTCAGTTTGCCTCAAACTGAACATTGGACCCAGCAACTCCCTCCCTGATATTCTTTTGCGGACAGAAACCGCACTAGATAGTCTGAAAATCATCCCTTCTCGAGTGTATGATATCGTAAGAAAACTTTAGACACATAAAAAGCATGTGGACCTGATCTCATCCTGACTGTACTATTAAAAAATGTTTCGCTGGTGTTGCTCCAGTTCTCTCCAAACTTTTCAACAAATGCTATAACGAATCTTGTTTTCCTGACTGCTGGAAACTGCTTCTGTGGTACCACTTTTCAAGAACTCTGGCGAAAGAACTCAACCATTAAATTATCGCGTCATTAGCCTCTTCTCTATTTCCCCCATAATATGAGTCCCAATTTATCAAGCTCTAGTCGAGCACCTTATATATGCTAAACTTCTGTCCGACCAGCAATATGGATTTAGGCAAGCCCGTTCCACTACAGATATCTTTACTGCAATCTCTGAACGTATATGCCATGCCCTTGATGAAGAAAGGGAAAGTAGGGTAATAGCTGTAGACATACATAAGGTTTCTGACAGGGTATGGCAAGAGGGTCTTCTTAGGAAAATCAGATCATATGGTATTACTGGGCGAATATTTAACAATTAAATGGCTCTTTAAGTAAGAGAATAAGTGAAGTCGTCCTCGATGAACGTACGAATAAACATAAATGCCGTTGTAACCTCAGGGATTGATACTTCGACCTTTATTAAGCCTGATATTCGTAAATCACCTTCCTGATAAAATTGTCTCTAAGATATGTATGATTGCTGATGACATTCGAGTGGAAAACGAATAAACAATTACCGAAGGCAATAGCTGAAACCCTAGAGAAAGTCTGTAGAAGAATAGGGGGGGGTGAATTGTGCCATAACTAGGCTTCTTTCCGTTATAATTACAAGAAACCATCTCAACCACTAATACTTTTTTTTACATGTATTTCACGACTTATCAAGGCCCAGAAGCCACTCAAGGATAAGGGTTAATAGGTATACATTAGTCATTGTGGTTTTAGCATAGTAAACAGTGGGAATTTTGTAACTTGGATTATTTAGGGGGACGATTCAATTAGAACTTGTTCACATTGGATTTTCCTTTTTTTTTCATAGGCATCAACACATTATCAAGGCCAAGAGGCCACTCAAGGATAAGGGTTAAAGAGTGTAAAGTAGAAATTGGACAATATAATAATCATTAGTAATGGAAATTTGTTAAATTTGATAACTTATATGGAACGGCTCATCAAGAACTTATTTACGTTAGACTTGAAGACAACCATATTGTAGTCAGCCGGAAAGCAGGAAAACGGAAGACAATTCCACAGGCGTGCAGTTCTAATAAAAAAGCTTTGTTCATGGAATCTACGTTTAGGTTTAGGCACAGATAAAGAGTGGGGGAATTATTGATAGTGTTTACAGCTAGACGAGTGTTTCTTGTGAAAGTTTTGCGAGGGGGGACCATAGATTGAAGCTCAGTCGAACACTTTCGATGAAAATAACGATACATCAGAGACAGACTCGCAACAGCTCTTCTTTGAGATAGAGGCTTCAAAGTAGAGAAAAGGACATCTCCTACGAGGCTACGAAGTCTATTTTGAACTCTATCAAGGCAGGACAAGTTCTTTCTAGCAGCTCCTGCCCAGATGGCTAATTATACATTTCTTTCAAATGCTTCGGAAAAACTCCTTAACTTTAAGTTCCCGGGGAAGATTAGTTAGAACATATACATCGAATCCATTCCTGCACCTTCTGCGAGGAAGATCATATCTATCTATCTATCTCTCTCTCTATCTCTCTCCCTCTCTATCTCTCTCTCTCTATCTCTATCTCTATCTCTCTCTTATGCTAAAAGTTACTTACGCATGAAACTATCCTGTTATATAATGAGCACAAACACACATATATGTGTATATATATATATATATATATAAAGTAATAACGTTTGTATGTGTTTGTCTGTGTGTACAACTCCCTATGATCAAAGAAATATAAGGTGTGTATAGTGTGGGTACACCTCTCCTGGTCAAGAAATATTAATTTTCATTGTAGGATACTTCTCTCAAAGGAGACATTTATTTTTATGTGTAACTTCTAGATATAGCATTCTTCACATCACCAACACATCGACTGAGTTATGGTTATTAGCATATCGCATTAAATTAAATCATTTTAAATAATTAGCTCGATTATATTACTTATTCAACATAATAGACTCGTTAATACTTAACTAGTTAAAAATATAATTTAAAATGTAATTATTTAGTTTATTTTCATTTCAATTTATATTTTATTTAACCTTAATTTACTTTTATTTATCGTAAATCTGAAACATTTTAATTTTTAAACCAGAAAACCAAGGAGAATAACTGTGATTGTTTAATTCTTTGAGCACGTTATTAAATATTTTCTATAATAGATTTGTTTTCATTTCGAAATATTCTTCTAAGTTGAATTATTATTTGTATTTTTTAATTCGGAGGTATTTTTTCGCTCATTCTTAATGTTTTAGTAACCTTTTGGTACTCATACAGAGAGTAAACTCTGAGTCCACCCGGCTTTCTCGGGAACATGACGTCAACAGCCGGAGTAAACCGAGCGTCGCCGAGGAAACTAAGCCGAGCGTCGCCGATGAAAGCATAACAAGAAAAGAAAACCTACCTTAAATAATATTTTTTTGTTTTGTTTTTGCTATATATATATTTGGTAAAAATATATATATATTTGCTGAAATAATAACGTCATTATTTGAAAAGCTATACTTAACATGGGAAGGGGAGGGTGTTTTGTACCTATTCTGTACTTTAACCTTACAATTGAATAAAAAAACATATCATAAAACTTTAATTAAACGTGGACATACGATTTAAAAAAATAGCGCTGATCACTTTCTGCATTAGCACCATATATTTTTTGGATAAATAATGTTAAAGATTTTTTGGTCAATGTCAAGTCTCTTTCAACTCCTCCAGAAACATTTAAATGACGACTTTTATAAGTTTTCGGTGTTTTTGCTTGTTTTTTTCATGGTGGTCACCACTTACCAAGGCCCGGAAGCCATTCGGGAATAAGGTTTATTGCGTGTACAGTACGTTAATGTTGAGATTTGATAAAGTGTCTACTTGCGGCGTGGTTCATCAGAGAATCTGTTTATGTTGGACTTGACGACATCCAGTCAGGTGTGGAACAGGGAAACGGAAGAGAGTTCCACAGGCGTGCACTTCAGAGAAGACTCTTTGTTCATGGAATCTACGTTTTGGTTTTGGCACAGATAAAGAGTGGGGAAAATATTTGACAGTGGTTTCAGTTAGACGGGTGGTTTTCGTGAAAGATCAGCGAGGGGAGACCAGGGAATGGAGCTCAGATGAGCTCCTGCCATGGAAGTAACGATAAAATAAAGGCTCGCGACGTCTCTCCTGTGGTGTGAAATCGAATATCACATTTAAATTTAGGGCATGATATGAAGAAATGTATTTTTAAAACAATGAGGGATCATTTTCTTATATAAATTTGACGTAAAATGAGCACCCATTTTCTGTCCACCTAATAATCATATCATAAAACAAATTTAATTGTGATTTTCGTTTTTAGCACCCCCGAAAACCGGCGCTGTTTTTGTTTTTTTTACTAAGAAATTCGTTTTATAAGTTAGGACGCTAATAAAACCGTCAGTAAGCTTGCATGAGCGTTTTTTTAAAGTGGGTATTCAATTATAGAACTTATATAGATCTTAACAGGTGCTTCTTTAGCTGAATTACCCGCTTTTATGTAAGTAACATGCCGACATTAACCATTAAACCATTAAAGCAGAATCGTTTAATATTTCACATAAATTCTGTTTACATAAGGGGGCTCCACAGCCCCCCTAATGTAAACAGAATGTTTGTGCAATATTTAACTGCTGAAGCACCTGTTAACAACTATACAAGTTGTATAATGAAAAAAAAGTATGTTTTTGTAAACTTACTGACAGCATAATTATTTTTTTTATATTTATTTATTTGTTTTTCTCAAGGTAAAACCTGAAAACTAGAAAAATTGAAACAAAACTTTTTGGGATAATTTTTTTTTTCATATTAAAGCAGATATTGTTGTTGTTTCCTCAGACTGTTTGTGTGCGTAAATCGTATTCAACATTCGCGCTGGAGGTCTTTCTGTGTTGATCGCTCTAACGCCCACAATGGAAATTGTAGGCCTAAACTTGGCAAAAAAGGTACCAGTCAGGATGATGCAAAGGTTCGGTATGTGGTAGTCCGACACTTCTAGACATAGCCATCGCTTACCGTTCCTTGTCAACATGATGCACAAGTTTTCGTTTGTGCCAATAATTTTTTCTTGACAAAAGTCGAGGACTCCAGTTGGTGTTTCCAGCTGCTTACTTAAGGCTGTAAAATTCATGTTTTTTTCTGACGTTAAAGTACGAAATGGTGGCTGTTTTTTACTAATTTATTTTATTTTCTTCCTCTTCTAATTTTCGTTTGCTACTTTGAATTTTCAACTCGCGCTACATTGTCATTGATCCAGCTTTCTTTTTCGTCTGGCCGCTTAATTTTCTCGTTAACGCTCGGCTTACTCCGGCTGTTGACGTCATGTTCCGAAGAAAGCCCGCCATGCTGTAAGTTACGTCTGGATCACTCTCTGCATGAGTACAAACCTTTTTTATTTGTTATTGTTGCGTTATCCGTTTTTTTAACTGTATTTAGTAGTTTTCCGCCTATATAATTCATCATTCTGTTTATAATTGTTTATTTTTTATTACAAAATGTACAGCCATTGAAATATAAGTGGTTTGTTTGCCATATTTATAAGTAAATGTGCACTAAACAGATAGCATAATACTTAAAGTTAAATTCATATTTTAATTTAAACACGAAGAAAAAAAAATTGGGACGCTGAAAACATACACAGTAAAACAATTCGTTGTAAAATGCTATTAAGGTTGTCAACGGGTTAATGTAGATTTAGTTGTAAGAAAATTACGTTAAAATAACGATGAACGGAATACGGGAATGAACGATTTAAAAAATGCAGAAAGTATTAACCATTTTTTATTTGGATAATTTAAACGCGAAAAAACAACTGGGGCGCTGAAAACGTACACAGTAAAACTATACGTTGTCAACGGGTTAAAATTGATTTACTTGTAAGAAAATTCTGACAGTAAAGTTGTAATACAGAATAGTTGCAAAACATCCCCCCCTTCCCATGTTATATAATAATTTCTAAATAATAGCGTTAATATTTTAATGCCCAGGTCAAATTCTGCAAAAGTAGCGATTTGTGTTTATTTGTTTTAGCTGTTATGGGTTGAAGTTTATGTACGCATACGTAACCGAAAGTTGTAAACCGGATGTTGGGTTACAGTATCTTTGAGTTTTTTAAAATTATATAGATTTAATATAAAATATAAGTTTTTACCATATATGATATCACATACATCGCTATGGTATAATTATTTCAAGAAATCGGTATTTTTTTTAGTTTACCCCCTCGGCATTCACCTTTGAATTGTCGACTTATAAAAGTTTTGGGGGACGCTGAGAACGAATATTGCAATTATTACTTGCGCAAACGAGTAGTAGTCATATTTGAAGACACTTCATATCCAACGTAATCACTACAGTTTGTCAAGCAAGATGGCCACCCGTGCATTTACTAAAAACGCCAAAAAGAGCCAAACGAGCCAAAAAGAATGCCCACAGGACTCCTTTAATTTTCTCATGATTGGACAAATAATTATTTTTATGATTAAAAAATACATTTATTTTGTTTCTTTTGACACAAAAACGATATTTTTCTTCTGTTATTAAATCTGATAATCAAACTCGTCGCAAATTTACTGTTTGCATGGTATGAACTCCTGGACCCTGATCTGATTGTGGTATGTTTTCAGTATTCAATGTGTTAGATAAGATTTAAGCAGCGAGTTGAAATTTACTTCTCTCTTACAACATCCACTTACTGGAAAAGTGCCCACAAATCGCGTACCTAAGCTCAATAAAACCGAAAAGGAAATAGAGCTTATAATATGAACAAATGATTAATAAAATATGTTAAAAGACATCTTGAAAAAGAGTTAAAAACATATGTAATTTTAAAAAAAGGAACCACAAGATAAGTGGATAGTCATATATATATATATATATATATATATATATATATATATATATATATAGCTTAATGCGTAAGAGGAAAAGAGAGAGTTCAATTCCACAAAAGGTGACCTATCTGCATAAGGCCAAGCTCAACAATTATCATTGGAGCTTATACAATAGAATAACAGGAGTATGGAATGAAGTCACAAAACTATATATTGGTAGATATAGAATGGTTTATTTATTGAATAATGGAATACAAGCAAAATTTGGGGGGGCAGAAGGGATTCTTTATGCCGAGGCATTTCGAATCCTAATGCTTCTCATCGGAATAGTAGAGAAGATGCTAGGTAGCATGGTGGAGATGTGTCGTCTAGCGAAGGATTCATTAGGAGTGAAAAAGACAAAGTGAAATCATAGAATATTGGGGAAAGCATTATTGAATTCTAAATACATCAGAAGCTTTTTAGATATAGTATGATATAAAAAGTGTATATGGTCTTTACCATAGTTTTAGTATATTTTTAATTTTAAGGGCTATATGTTTTATGGTAAATTGGAAGTAAACTGTGGCTGCATGGTAATTTTAACGGTTTGTGAGGTGTCTATTATCTATGGATTCGTATTTTTTACAAGTTCAACCGATACAGCAAATAACAGCTATAAAATCGCGTATGGTTTTGGGAGGGGTAATTGCAAAGTTATCATATTGATTTTCAGAGCTCGGTATATATTAGGTACTATACGGCAATATTTCTTAGTTTCTTCTGTTATGATATAGGGAGTGTGGTTATAAGGGGGTGATAGGAATATAGGATGGCAATGTCTATGGGTGCGTTTAACTTGATGTAAAAGGTTTTTGGATACAGATAATTGGCGTGATGGAAAAGTAAGGAGAAATTTACTACTTATAGAAGTGGTAATAATGCCAATAATAATTGGGTAATTATAATAATGACAATAATAATAATTATAATAATGACAATAATAATAATAATGCTGACAATAATAATAATTCTAATAATGCTAATGATAATAATAGTAATGATATAATAATAATCTGGCGAGAGAATGTGTTTATATTTGTCTACTCTGCGACTGAGCGTACATTGTGTTGGTTCCCGGACACCTATACATAAAGTTGAATATATATAGACACCATAATATACCTTTCGGATAGACCTTAGCAATTTTCTGTTAGAAACGTTCATGTGTTCTCGTTTTTAATGCTGTTTAAGCTGTATAATTCTAATGACCTTTTGAATGGGCATTGTGTGAAGAAACTGTGTTTTTTTTTAATACAATTTTAGCATTCAATAAAATAGAAAACGCGAGACAATCGATTCAATGTTTTTTTTTTTTTTTTTTTTTTTTTTTTTTTTACAAAGGCATCACCACATTATCAAGGCCCAGAGGCCACTCAAGGATAAGGGTTAAAGAGTGTACAGTAGAAGTTGGTCAATATAGTAATCATTAGTAATGAAAATTTGGTAAATTTAATAACTTATATGGAACGGCTCATCAAGAACTTATTTACTTTAGACTTGAACAAAACCATATTGTAGTCAGCCGGAAAGCAGGAAAACGGAAGACAATTCCACAGGCGTGCAGTTCTAAGAAAGAAGCTTTGTTCATGGAATCTACGTTTAGGTTTAGGCACAGATAAAGAGTGGGGGAAATTATTGATAGTGTTTACAGCTAGACGAGTGTTTCTTGTGAAAGTTTGGCGAGGGGGGACCATAGATTGAAGCTCAGTTGAACACTTTCCATGAAAATAACGATACATCAGAGACAAACTCGCAACATCTCTTCTGTGAGATAGAGGTTGCAAGGAGGAGAAAAGGACATCTCCTACGAGGCTACGAAGTCTATTTTGAACTCTATCAAGGCAGGACAAGTTCTTTCTAGCAGCTCCTGCCCAGATGTGGCAACAGTATTCCATCCTTGGACGTATCTGGCTCTTATATAGATAGAGAACAGCATCAGCAGTGAGATATCTACTGGATCGATAGAAAGATCCCACCATTTTTCCAGCGGCCTTGGCAACAGATTTGATATACGTGTTCCATTTAAGATCAGGAGTAATGGTCAAGCCCAGAAGCTTGTCAAAACTTGAGGCCTCCTGAAGACGAGAGCCATTCATTTCAATTGATGACAAATGTGGATTAGAATGTTGATGATGTAAAGAGAGAAGCTTAGTTTTAGATGCATTAAAAGTAACCAGCCACTCCTTTCCCCATTGTACTACGTGCTCAAGATCAGAGGAGAGAGAATTGGAGAGAACTTGCTCGTTTACTGTCTTAGATGTGCTACCATAAATGTTTTTATGCAATGATTTATTTCTGACAATTGTATCGATGATATTTTGGGAACAATTAAATTTTTTTTCTACTTCCGCTAAAAAAGAACGAAAAAAATCTGATTTATTATAGAAACGAGGAAAAGAAAAGATTAGTCTTGATAATTATAAAACACTATAATATATATAATAATGGGTAATATATATATATATATATATATATATATATATATATATATATATATTATGGCAGTAGAGTTTAGTTTCCTAGAAGTATATCCAATGAAACAACATGTATCTACCAAAAAAGTGCTCAATGAGTAAACAGAGCAGGTATATTAAAATTATTTATACAAACATTGATAGTTACAGAAACATTTATGAACAAATGTATTTATATGAATATTGATGGCTACAGAAACCTGTATGCACATATGTAGCCACCAATGTTTGTATGAATAAATTATATATATATATCCGTTTGTTTACATTTCTCCCTTCTTTTTAACTTTCCCATCAACAGTATAAAATTATAATCCAGTTCTGTGTCGTCTTTTTTCAACGTATAAAACACCAAAAAGAAACGACGTTTTTCAATTCACTTCATTGAGTATTGTTATATTAAAAAAGGGCGGCATTTGGAATAGACATCTCAAAAAACCAATGTTCAAAATGGCTTTCGGAATAAACACGATCTACACCCCTATGTTTAAAAACGGCGTTCGGAATAGACACCACCAACATCCCCATGTAAAGAATGGCTTTCGCAGTAGAAACCCCTAATTTTCGGATGTAGCAAAATAATTCTCCCTTATGCGACTGTGATAATCGTTGTCTGCATAATCACGCGCAAATGCTATAATTAATTGGGAAGAGGTTAGCAGTGTCGGTAGTAGAGAAGTAATTTTGTTTATTGAGCGTACGTATAATCTTGGCAACTAGTGAATTACAATGCGTATCTCTAAAATCTTTGTCTTTCGCAATATTTGAATGAGATTTTCTTAATAAGCATGGTCGAAAGCTGTTTTAAAGTCGTCGTTCTATGGAAACTTGTGTAGGATTAACTAATAAAACAAAATAGATTTCGTGGCTTAGTGGGGGGATGTCCTTTTCTCTTCCCTGCAACCTTTCTACCACAGAAGGGAAGTTGCGAGCCTATCTTTGTTTTATCGTTATTTTTATTACAAGTGCTCATCTGACTCAAATCTCTGGTCCCCCTCGCCAATCTTTCACGATATACACCCGTCTAGCTGAAACCACTGTCAAACATTTTCACCACCCTTTTATCTGTGCCTAAATAAAAACGAAGATTCCATGAACAAAGCTTCTTTCTCTGAAGTACACGCCTGTGGAACTCTCTTCGTTTCCCTGTTACCCACCTGATTGGATGTCATCAAGTCTAACATAAACAAATTTCTAATAAACCGCCCCCTTAACTGTATTAATTGTATTAAAATGTATTTACGCGAACGTTGTTGTCATTAACGTATTTCATTTGTAAACAAGTCGTTTTCAAACAATAGTTGGTGAACTTTTTCACTGAGTTGCGTGTAGACGTTACATTATGTAATCAATTCTAATTTAAGTAGCAAAAAATGTTTACACCGAAATCCAAAGCCAACACGTTAGTTTTCAATTTATATTGAAAGGTGCCATCTTTACGAAGGTAATTCTCCCGTCTTATAAAAAGAAAGGAATGGTTGTGTGTGTGTGTATGTGTGTGTGTATGTGTGTGTGTGTGAGTGGGTGTGTTCCTCTGTGTGTGTACGCGCCCGTGTGCGTGTGTCTGTGCGATACTAATCAATCGAATCTACCCGTTTACCAGACGGAGATACACCAACGCGTAGCCGTGCGAGTATAGCTAGTATATATATATATATATATATATATATATATATATATATATATATATATATATATATAGAGAGAGAGAGAGAGAGAGAGAGAGAGAGAGATTGTTGGTAATTAAACTTTATGCACGAAAAATGTTTAAATGAATATTCCAATAATAAATTAATTATATATCTATGTGTGTGTGTATATGTGTGCATGTGCCATTGTCTATTTGTCTGCGTGTATGTGTGAGAAACGGTATCTATCAAACTATTCTGCCATTTCCTGCTTTACAAACGTGCCGGTTTTAATCTCACTGCTGATGAAATTCTCTATCTATATAAGAGTCAGGTACGTCCAAGGATGGTATACTTTTGCCACATCTAGGCAGGAGCTGCTAGAAAGGAATTGTCCTGCCTTGATAGAGTCCAAAATAGACTTCGCAGCCTGGAAGGGGTGCCATTTTCTCTTCCCTGAAGCTTCTATCTCACAGAAGAGATGTTGCGAGTCTGTCTCTGATATATTATCATTTTCATGGAAAATGTTCGAATGAGCTTCATTCTATCGTCCCTCCTCGACAAACTTTCACAGGAAACACTCGTCTAGCTGTAAACACTATCAATAATTCCCCCCACTCCTTATATGTTCCTAAACCTAAATGTAGATTCCATGAACAAAGCTTCTTTCTTAGAACTGCACGCCTGTGGAATTGTCTTCCGTTTTCCTGCTTTCCGGCTGACTACAATACCGTTGTGTTCAAGTCTAACGTAAATAAGTTCTTGATGAGCCGTTCCATATAAGTTAACAAATTTACCGAATTTTCATTACTAATGATTACTATATTGTCCCATTTCTACTGTACACTCTTTAACCCTTATCCTTGAGTGGCCTATTGACCTGGACAATGTGGTGATGACTGTGTAAAAAAGTATAGATACGCCGATAAACAAAACAACAAACCATGTAATCTATGTTTCTGGTGTTTTCGCTTGGTATTCTAACCGACGTTAGAACGCAGATCGATCCCATTGTTTACGTTTTAAGTGCTTTATTTAGACATTCCAACTTCAACAAGAATATCGATTGAATCCTTTTTTTTTTAATTTGAATCAGACCAATAATCGCAATTAAAATCTGGTTTTGCCTAGATCCTAAATTTGCATGTGTGCAATATATCTGATATGTTCTCGGTCTCATCCGTCACCTATTTAACAGTGGTCGGTGAAAATGTATGTTTTAATAGAAATATGCTCAATGCTCAGCTTGGGAGCAGCGCGAATAAACAAATATTACTCAACTAGTTTATTCACTATACTTAAATGGGTATTTGACGGAAAATTTTTCCAGTTATTTAAGATAGACATATGAGATTTCAATGGATTTTTTTGTCAAAACTATTCTTTGGAGATTTTTAAGATACTTTAATTTTAGCTTTGTGTGGGTGTGAGTCCATTCTTATAAACTCCGACACGGTTGAGCCGATTAACAAAGAAAAAAATGCACACGTATATTTTATATGTCTGTGGGTGTTGTTATAGACGTTTTTCCCGAGCATTATCAAAGATTAAAAATAGGAAAAACTCATTAAACTTTACGCCTTTATACAGCTTAATGTCAAAGTGTATTTGAGAAGTTTTTTCACCCTAAAAAGCAAAAGCGCCCAGCATATAAAACTAATATTAATTTCTTTGATAAAATAGAGGTGTATTCGAAATAAGTGTTTCTATTTGAAGCACAATTGAACCATGATACTTGGAATTTGCATTTTAATCTCGCATTCAAACAATTATATAAAAATTGTTTTATATAATAAACACTGTGTGGCCTAGGGTGAAATGTTATTAACCAACGTAACTGCGGGCAGCCATGTAAAACCTTTTTCTGGTTAACTGCGATGAGTCCGTGAATATTATCAGGAATAAATGGAAGTAATTAAATAATGGGCAAGTTCATGACAAGAGTTTTTTTTTATTACATTTTCACCCCAAAACTAGGCATTGTATAACTTTGATATAGGGGGCTTCTTTTAGAGACATAAGTTGCAGAGATCCAATAAAGAAAGGTTAGCAGCAAGATGTCTATTCACATTACACTTGAATATCTGCATGTCAGTAGAGTTGAAAAGTAGGAACTCGGAAATGAATTCCAAAATCTAGCAGTTCTGGGTTAAAGACTATTAGAGTAGACGTCTTTCTCTGCCGTGTAAGCGTGGAACTTTGCTGCTTTTCGGGTTTGGCGGATTATTTACGTCGAGGGATTGTAGTTCCTCTTCATATCCACAATTAAGATACTTGTAAAATAGGTAGAGGGATGCAATAAGCTTGCCTTTTCTCTGAATACCCTTTATGTAAATTTTCAAATGTATAGACCAAAATTTGGCTTGGGAATTTGGTAGAGACCACAGAAGTAGCATTTAAAAACAAATTGACGCCAATTTTTACCCCCCCTCAACATTTATTGTTTTTGGCTTAAAAAGTTTGATCCATGTAAACGTTACCTATATCTAAAATCTCAAGTGTTGAGACCCAAAATTATCGGAGAAGTGTAGTAGAGGTGTCAAAGACCAATTCGTTGAACATTGACCCCTTGACAGCCAACTTTCTGGCGGAAACCCAGTGAAAAGAATTTTCCCAAATCTCAATAGCGTTTATGTCAAATCTCGAATGTGTAGAGTGAAAATCGACAGAGTAGTCCGGTAGGGAAATGTACACACAGAGACACACAGAGACACACAGAGACAACGTCACTTTTATAGATATATAGATGTATGTATTCCATAATTAACAGTGAATCTTTTCAGGAATAACAATTAAGCATGAACCTATATACCATATACATCAATCTTCCAATATATTACAATAGATATCAATTTGAATATTTGTAACGAAAAGAATGGAGAGTAAAACGTATACCGAATAAAAACAGCAGTTGATAAGGCTAAGTTATAAGACAAGTAACAAGTCAGAAAACCCCATTTTTTTTAAATGACTCTAAATAGAAATTGGTCATCTATCTATCTATCTATCTATATATACACATATATATATACATATATATATATATATACATATATATATATATATATATATAAATATATATATATATATATATATATATATATATATATATATATATATATATATATATATATATATATATATATATATATATATATAGACTGGCATTTCATCCAGGCGTTGCCCGGGTGTTTGGAGGGGTATATTGAGCAAAAAAAAATGAAAATAAAAGCGGTAATTTTTTAAAATTTTTACCCCTATTATGACCCCTTAAAGTTAATTGTGTTGGGCTCAAATCGAGTTATTATCGAACCTATATCTAAAATTTCAAGTGTTTAAATCCACAATTTGAGTAGGAGTGTGGTAGAGTTCTCAAAGGTCGAATCGTTGAAATTCCATACCTTAACGTCCAAATTTCTGGCCGAAAACCGATCACAAAGATTTTCCCAAATCTCAGTACCCTGTATATCAAATTTCGAGTCTGTAAACTAATATTTATTGCTTAGGGAAATGTACACACAGCCACACACAATAGACACAATGACACACAGACATGTATACTTTTATAGATATACTAGCATTTCAGCCCGCCGTTGTCCGGGTGTTTGGATGTGTACGTTGAGCAAAAAAGAAATAAATAAATAAAAAAAAAGAAAGAAAGTGGTAGTAGGAAGACAGGCTCGAACCCGTACCGCGAAGAAGGAAAATAACTGAAAAATAGACTGTCATCTTTGCGGTTACAACCACCGCCAAAACGGAAGTGACGCAAGTTTAATTAACGTTAGACAATCGAAAAGAAAGGATGACTTTAAAAAATATCGGAGAAAAAGCGACAACGCTCATGCTGAAATGTTCCCAGTTGAAGGTGAATTTATTAATGTTTTTAGCCAATTTTCCGATATTTGTCGTCGGAACCGTTGAACTTTAAAACGATCCTGATCTTAGTAAAATCCCTCGCCTCTGTTGAAAGTTTTAGGCAGACATCCAAACATACAGACATACATTTATGTATTAATAACAAAAATTTTCGACCGAAACCGTTTAAAAAGCTTGCCCCATCTCTGAATACCCTTTCTGTAAAATTTCAAATGTTTACACCAGAAATTGTCTGAGTAATTTGGTAGAGACCGCAGAGGTAAAACTTTTTTAAAACGTTGACTCCTATTATGCCCCCTTAACATTTATTGTTGTGAGCCCTTATCAAGTTATTAAGTTAGATCTATATCCAACGAACCTACATCTAAAATTTCAAGTGTTTGATAGACTTCTCAAAGTTTAAATCGTTGAACTTTTACTCCTTACCAGCCAAATTTCTGGCCGATAACCGATCACAAAAATTTTCCCAAAACTCAGTACGCTATATATAAAATTACGAGCCGGTAGAGTTAAAATTGACAGAGTTATTGCGTAGGTAAATGTACACACACATACATACAGACACAACGATACAGAGACACATTCACTTTTATGGCTATATTAGCATGGGTGCCCGGCGTTGCCCGAGTATTTGGAGGTGTATGTTGAGCAAAAAAAAAAAAAAAAAAGCGGTCACTTTTTTTAACTTCGACTCGACACTTTTTAATGATCCCTTAAAATTTATTGTTTTGGGCTTGAATCAACTTATAAAGTAAGATCCTTGTCCAAGGAACCTATATCTAAAATTTAAATGTGTTTGGACTCAAAATTGTTGGAGAAGTTTGGTAGAGTACTCAAAAGTCAAATCGTTGAACTTTGACCCTTTAACACCCAAATTTCTGGCAAGAAAACCGATCACATAGTTTCCCAAATCTCAGTGCCCTGTATATCAAATTTCGAGTATGTAGCCTTTAAATTGAAAAAGTTATTGCGTAGCGAAATGTACACACACACACACACACACACACACACACACACATACACAGACACGTTAACTTTTATAGATATACTAGCATTTCCGCCCGGCGTTGCCCTGGTATTTGGAGGTTTATATTGAGCAAAAAAAAAAATGTGGTAGTAGTAAGGCAAGCTCGAACCCGTACCGCGAAGGAGGAAAAGAACGGGGTAAAAACGTAACGTTTTGCGGTGTCGACCACAGCCAAACCTGAAGTGACTTATGTTTAAATAAAGGCTAGACACTCGAAAGGAGAGAATAATTTTGAAAAATATCGGCGAAAAAAGTAACGCCTCCCTGTTTAAAAGTGCCTAGTTGAAGGTGAAAATATTAATGTTTTTAGCCAATTTTTCGATATTTGTCATCTGAAAGTCGTACTCCAAAACGATACTGATCTTGGTAAAATCCCTTGCCTCTGTCGAAAGTTTTAGGCAGACATGCACACATAAATACATACATTTATATATTGGTAACTAAAAATTTTCGAAGCAAACCGATGAAAAAGCTTGCCCAATCTCTGAATATCCTTTATGTAAAATTTCAAATGTTTAGATCAGGAACTGTCTAAGTAATTTGGTAGAGGCCGAAGAGTTCTATTTTTAAACTTTGGCCCCTATTTTGACCCCTTAACCTTTATTGTTTTGGGCTCTTATCAAGTTATTACTTTAGATCCATGTCCAAGGAACCTATATGTACAATTTCAAGTGTTTAGACCCGATAGTTTCGGAGGATTTTGGTAGAGTCTTCAAAAGTCACATCGTTGAACTTTTACTCCTAAACAGCCAAATTTCTGGTCGAAAACGAATCACCAAGATTTTCCCAAATCTCAGTATCCTGTATATAAAATTTCGAGTCTGTAGACTTAAAATTGGCAAAGTAATTGCGTAGGAAAATGTACACATATACACACACACAGATGCACATATACACAGATACGTTCACTTTTATATATATATATATATATATATATATATATGTATATATATATATATATATATATATATATATACTATCATGGTTTCCCGGTATTGCCCGGGTGTTTGGAGGTGTATGCTAAGCAAAAAGACAAAAAAAAACGGTCTATTTTTATAAAGTTTGACCCCTATTATGACCCCTAAATATTTATTGATTTGGGCTCAAATCAAGTTAATAAGTTAGATCCATGTCTAAGGGACCTATATGCAAAATTGCAGGTGTTTAGACCCCCAAATTGTAGGAGAAGTTTGGTAGAGTTCTCAAAGGTCAAATCGTTGAACTTTGACCCCTTAACAGCCAAATTTATGGCCGAAAACCGATCACAAAGTTTTTTTCCTAAATCTCAGTACCCTGTACATCACATTTTTAGGCTGCAGACTAAAAATTGACAGAGTTGTTGCGTAGGGAAATGTACACAGGCAGACATACGGACAGACACACAGACACACAAACGCGTTCACTTTTATAGATATACTAGCATGAGTGCCCGGCGTTTCTTGCGTGTTTGGAGGTGTATGCTGAGCAAAAAAAAAAAACGTCAATTTTTTTTAAAATTTGACCCCTATTATCACCTCTTAACATTTATTGTTTTTGTTTCTAATCAAGTGATTAAGTTAGATCCTTGTCCAAGGAACCTATATCTAAAATCTCAAGTGTTTAGCCCCAAAATTGTGGGAGGAGTTTTGTAGAGTTCTCAAAGGTAAAATCGTTGAACTTTGACTCCTTCACAGCCAAATTTCTAACCGAAAACCGATCACATAGAGTTTCCCAAATCTCAGTACCCTGTATATCAAATTCGTTGTATCACAACTCATCAGTGCGGCCAGACAAACACCTTTCCCCAGCCGTGGATCGAACCTACAACCGTCGCGTTGTCAGCTCTAACTATCGGGCTTCGAATTAGTGCCGTAAATATTACTCCTATATAATATGAATATAATTATTTACTATAATAACTATCAAAATAATTATTTGAGATTATATATAATTATATTCACGATAAAACAACGTCCCAGCTTACAAGCCATGAATACCACTGACCGGAAATCCACAATTCGAGTTTCGAACTCATTTAGGTATAAAAAAAACGTGAGAGTACTTTAGAGAAAACGATCGCGGAAGAGACGTCACAGCCGTAACGAGAAGATACTTGTAGCGGAAGAATGAGGAAACAAATATCACTGTAACAAAAAAAATATTACTTGTGCACGTTTGCCACCATTCTGAAATAATAATTTTATTAGTTGGAAAGCTATTCTTAACATGTTGGAGAGAGGGTATTCTTATCTATTCTGTGTTTTAACCTAATACTTTTATGTAAAATAATTATCGCGAAGCTCGGGAAAAATATTTAAATATAGCGCGGTGGCAAAAACCTACAAAAAGTGAGTTCGATTATTTTTTGTCCTGGTCCCGTTTACGACGTAGACTGCATACAACGTGTTGGGCACCGTGTGTAATTGTATACAACGTTGCACTATAACCCAGTCTGATATCTCACTAGTAAAATTTTACAATTGCTAACACGATGTAATCTAACAAGCTTACACAGCGATCACATACAATTAGATGTTTTAATGTGAGGGAGTACGTATTTTTTCAAGGACCTAACGACGTAAGAGTTCACACAAATCATGAAAATAGGCTACAAAGTCTATTTTGAATCCTACCTTCCCTGCAACCTGTTTCTCACAGAAAAGACGTTGCGAGCCTATGTCTGCTTTATCGATATTTTTATGGCAAGTGCTCGTCTGAGCTTCAATATACGGTTCCCCTCGCCAAACATTCGGGAGAAACACTCGCCAAGATGAAAATACTATCAATAATTTCTCCAACCGTTTATCTGTGCCTAAACCCAAACGTAGATTCTATGAACTAGGCTTCTTTTTTAGAACTACACACCTGTGGAATTCCCTTCTTTTTGCCTGCTTTCCAGCTAACTACAATATATTCCTCTTCAAGTACAATGTAAACAAGTTCTTGATGAGCCGTTCCCCTTAAGTAATCCAATTTAACAAATTTACACTTCTAACGATAACTATCATATTGACCTTTTGACTCCTGTACACTTTTAAACCTTTATCCGCAAGTAGCCTCTGGACCTTGATAAGTGGTGATTCATTTGTTAAAACTAAAAAGACCGGAATTTCAAGACGCATGTTTCGCTCTCATTTGAATCATCAGTTGGACATATCCTAAATCGGGATTCGAAAACCGAGTCACTTGCATGCAAGCCGAGTAATCGCTACATACAATAACTTTTATAAACAATTACAGATCAAGCAAACAACGGCGAAATGCTTCTATAGAATATACTCGCTTCTCAACAAAGGTTGTAATTATTGAACGACTAAGAACGAAGATCGATGTCTCGCAAGTAGGATTATACACTCGCTTACTAAGCTAGTAAATTAAATTAGATTTTGGAATATGAGATTATATATAATTATTTCCACGTTGCTTGTTAATTAAGCAATGTTTCTAAATTTCAAAGTCATCGGTAAGTTGAAAGCATTAGGAAGATTAGGAAACGTTTATAAAACTAATTTCAGCTCTAAAGATATTTTTTTTTCAATAAGTGAAATATGAATCGAATATCTCAATCAATTTCAGGCAATCTTTTCTAAATTATAGTTAGGATAGCAACGATGAAAAACATCCAAAATTTAACTAAAAGGTAATGTATTTAAATAAAGTTAGAATTCCAAGAAAATTGTCACCCATGAAATTTATTATATAAATCTCCACTATCTGCTTAAATGTATGTATGTATGTATGTATGTATGTATGTATGTTTAACTTTGTGTGTGTATATGTGTATTGGGGTGGAGAGGGCTCCCGTAAGTTGTGGTGAAGGCAACCTTTCTAGGAGAAGCAAATCTCTGATTTAAAAAAAAACATAACGCGGAAGACCATTACCCTCATTGAGCTGGTCTGCAGTTTAATTTGTTTCTGGCTATCTTGCTCTTGCTTGTTGCTGGGTCTCAACATTTTTAACCGAGAGAGAGAGAGAGACTTAGCTGTCGTACAAAGCTAAGCCTCTGTAACATCATATCTGTATAGATACTCCATCAGGCATTTTGGCTCATGGATTTTAAATGTTTGAGGGAGTGGCACTCGTCTGACAAGACGTTGCAATCATCATGTCTAACTAAAACTGTCGACAGGCGAAAGATGTTCACGAGATCGGTATCATTTTCAAGCTCGACCCTTCGGATGAAAGATATCGAAAAAATGGTCAAAAAATTAATTATTTTGCCCTTAACAGGGCAATTTTCATACAAGGAGGGGTCGTTTTTTCTCGGAGATATTTTCGACAGTCATTCCTTTTTTCGGTTGACTAGCCTTGAGTTTGATGTTTGTCACGTCTGCTTTGCGATGAATGCAACAGCAAAGACGTCCCGTTTTTTTTTCTTCCTTTGCGGTACGAGTTCGTGCCTGCCTGCCTGCCTGCCTGCCTGCCTACTACCATTTTTTTTGCTCAACACACCTCTCCAAAACCCGGGCAATGCCGGAGACACATGCTTGTCTTTAATAATAAGGAATCTAAGGAAAGAATATATGGGAAACAATAAATAAAAAATAATAGAAAGAAAAAAAATCTTTTATAATCGCTAAGAGCGAAATGTCTAAATAAGGTTTTTGGTCTGGTTGAATATTTATAACTAATTAGAACTAGTCTCTCTTATATATTAACAATTTCTTCTTTAGAATACATTTAATACAAAACTCATAACTAAGTTTTGGTCACCTTTTCTGTACATGTAAACATAATGTTTAGAACGTTTAAATATTATGACGTAGAAACTAACTCTGAGCCATGAATATCCAACAGGTAATTTTTCTTTATTCTTGTTCAATGTGATTTTAATCTTAACATCAAAAGAAAAGGTTATCCTAACTGGTATTCGCACTCAGTTAATAGATAAACGCTCAATTTTTTAATTGAGATGTCTTAGAAAAAAATCTGTATATAAAAAAAACACTCACACAATTCTAGTACGTTAGAAAAAAAAAGAAAAGCCATTTAAAAAGATAATTCATACGAATTATTGATTATTTTACACGTTCTAACCAAACGTGTTTATCTTTTATTATCGATGTTCAATACGAACAGCGACTTTAAACGACGTGGAAGATTCTGATTACCTCTTCCATAGTTTTTGATGAATTGTAAGAAACCATTTGGGATTATTCCCCAAAACAAAATATTGGAGTATGAACGTTAGTCACCCTTTGTACTTATAAAATACTCAATGGTTTTAAGAACAATTTTGGTTGGTTGGTTGGTTGTTTTTGTTTTACGGCATATCAACCCTTTTCAGGTTATTTAATGCCAAATCCAGTGATTTGGAAGAACATTTTTTAATAGAATATATTTGTTTTTTGCAAGTCAGTTTCTATTTAACCCATAGTTGGGACCCTACCAGGTACTACCACTCCGGGTCAGAACGGACCTGGGTGCAATGGCAATTAAAGGGTGGCTCCACACTCTCCAGAGCCTGCAATCTGGGGCCTCACCATCGGATATAGTTTAAGGTCATATCCAGGATCAAGAACAATTTTATCGAGTTATGTGAAGTTTAGTGATGTTGTATTATTTTGATTAACCGGACAATTATTCTCATCTTGGGGGTTATTAACACAGCGTTTCGGTCGCTGTGCCCTGCGACCATTTTCGAGTATTTATCAATAAAGCCCCCTTACGACATTGCTTGATCAGATTGTAAAACCCCAAATCCGGCAGCTATTTTAAACATTTTAAACAATTTGAAACCGTATGTTATGCCTACGTAAATACAAACCAGACACTAAGTAAACCATATATTAATGAAAATCGATTTTAGGTCGATTCATAATTCGATTAAAAATGTCTGATAATTGTAGTGTGTACATAGAACCAGCCAACCATTTTCCATCACCCTCGACCTAAACGCTTTCTGCGTGTTTTTTATTCGTCTTCGCCTTTCCCTTTAACCTATTTTTACGGTGTCGTATTGGCGATCACCTAGGGTGCGAGAACTAGTTTACAAGATCTGCGTCGTCGGCAACCATCCTTCTCGGAACACAATGGTCTATCAGTATCGCCGAGAATGGTTGTACATTCCAATGTGAGAGAAGCAGTTACTGGCTAGTTACTACATAGCTTGAGCAAGTTGGTATAGAGTGATAGCTGTTACCCGTGCAGCAGTTGTCCTTTCTCCAGGAAGCCAGAGAATCTAGGATAAAGAGAGGATACAGCTTGGAATCAACTGCGCCACAGTAGTTATCGGTGATGCTAATATAAAGTCAAGCCTCTTAAGGGACTCCGTTTTCGGATTTTCTCTCGGGGTGGGGGGGGGGCTCCCTTATGATTTACCTTGAGTGGATAATCTCGCGAGGCAGCAAATGCTTTGAATAATGATTATCTTCTCCTAGGTGAGCTACATTCCAAATTTGACACGTCCCAGCTGCCCGCAGTGGCTGGTTTTAAAGCGCCAGCGAATCGCCGTTGCCCCCTTTCACAGATAGTAGAAATAATTTCGCCGGGATTAATAGCTAATCAATAGGAGAACGCAACGAACTAGAATCTGTTGTCGGACGCTGTTTTATACGCACATAGTGCGGACTATTTTTAGGCAGAGGGAGTTTATACCCCTTCGGTTCTGACAACCTTAGAACGCAAAAGAAAACTCTACGCGAACTGAAGGGGGAAACATGTATTTCGTGCAAGAAGTAGATGCTATGAGGAGGTGCTTGATAACCGAGCCCAAAGTGTTGTATGTCCATAGCTGCTTGTCGAGTCATCTTTGTCGCTAGCTTTTCAGTTCATCTTTTGATCTACTAAAAATCTTCCTGACCTTTTCCGAATGACAAAGTGTCATCCACTGGCACACACTCAAAAATGTTCTAAACTAACTGGATACCTCTAAATACTATCACTTCATGATCAGAACGCCTATGTCCGAATACTCCTGTCTAACGGATTCATGAGATCGTCATTCTTCGCGTTGAATAATCATTTACACCGCGGCAATAGAACTTCGTTTTATTTCAGAAAACTGTTTCTATTTCTATGAATCAATTGTTAATATTTTCCAGAACCCTAGCTTTAATTGACAAGCAGACTGACTTACTGAATTATTTATGTGTAAATACATTACGGACACCGAATATTTCAAAATATACACATCTTACACTGTACGATCTCCGATGAAACAGTTGCGGGAAATACGTCATTAGTGCAGTAAATTACGTATTTCACGCATTCTGTTGCGTAAGAACATTATTCGCTGATGCAATTTTCTACGTTACACATAATTAAATAAGAAACTCAATATTCGGCCATTGTATGTCGAAGATTTCGGATTAAGAAGAATTAATAGAATTGACTTATTCAGGTTTTTGCTTTTGTTTTCATAACTATATTCGTTCATGTTTAGACTATTGACGTTCTTGAGTTTTTTATTCATAATGTTTTAATAGATTAAACCTCCGACGTTTTAATGTGTATCTTGGGAACTCGAAAATCTTTGTGGAATTTCGATACGTGTGCATAATTCGAACCAGACGTAACTCAACGCCCGATCGGCTTTGCTCGGAACATGACGTCAACCGCCGACGTTCGCCCATTATGAAGCGTAACACACACTACTAAAAAAAAAAAAGAAATACTGAAAGAAAAGTTTAAATATAATAAAATTAACAGAAAAAAACACTACAGTATAAAAGAAACAAAAACAATCTACCTTTACAATGTGTTTCATTGTTTAATGACGTTTTACTGCAAACAAATACAAAAAAAAAAACAAACAAACAAAAAAACAAGACAAATAAAACAAATAAAACAAAAAAAACAAAAACAAGAAAAAATAACAAAAAAAAAACAAAAAACAAGAAAAAACAACAAAAAAACAGGCACGTCGCATTTGCTTTTAGTATTATTTTAGCCCCAAAACAACGACCTTATACAAGATGAATGTTCTACCTTCCAGTTTATGATGTTTGAATATGTCGTTTCATGTTGCAAAAGAAAACGATTAATCGCCGCAAAGAAAAAATGCGACCGTAGAAAAGTATAATTCTAAGCCAATATCTGACTATCTGAATTTAATTTTATGAAATAAAAAACAAACGAAAACAGTTGCCTAGCCACACCCTACAAAAAAAAATTGTTCACCAAAAAAAAAAAAAAGAAAAAGTAACAGAAATTTTTTACATTAGTTAAAAAAAAACTGTAAATGCCAAAAAATACGTGAATCACACATAAAAAGTAATATTTTACAAAACTTTCCAAAAAACATGGACACAAATAATTTTAATTTTAATTTTGGGTATAAAAAAATTAACATGAATAAATGAAACAAACAAATCCTTTTGCAACTAATTTTAGTTGCAAAATAATTTGTTTGTTTAAGTTATTCATGTTATTTTTTTTACAAGAATATAACAGAAATTTTTACGGTAAGTCTCTGTTTCTTTTTTGATTTCTTTATATTTTTTTATCTGGTGATTATAATTTATTTAAACGTTTTCTTCAGTATTTTTCTTGAGTAACTTATTATGATTTGATAATCGGCGACGCTCGACAACGCCCGTCGAAAGCCGACAGTTGATGTAATGTTTCGAGCAAAGCCGTGCGGCTAATTCGTTACATCTTGTTCAAATTATGCAAACGCACCCTTGATCTAATTTACAAACAGACTAACTTACTGAATTAGTTCATGTGTAAATACATTACGGACACCAAATATTTCAAACTATGCACATATTACACTGTACAATCTCCGGAGAGATGATTGCGTGAAATGCGTCAGTAGTGTAGTGAATAACACGCATTCTATTGCGTAAGAACATTAGTCGCTGATGCGATGTTGTACGTTACAAATGATTAAATAAACAACTTACTATTGTGCCATTGTATGTTGAAGATTTAGGATTAGGAAGAATTAATAGTATTAACTTATTCAGATTTTTGCTTTTGTTTTCGTAACTGTATTCTTTCATATTTAATGATAAGCCTCAACTTCAGTGTTATATTCATAACGTTTATAATCGATGTTCCCTCTGTCTTTTTTATGTGTATCTTGTGCAATCGGTAATCTTTCTGTCGAGTTTTGGAATATATAGTAACAGAATATAACCACGGAGGGGGTACCATGCCCTCGTTCTGTCAGTCTTACCAGATAGAAGTCTGAAGTAGATTCGCATTTCGATTCTTGGACGTTCTTCATATTAAAGATGATAGCTTCATCATCTAGAACATTGTAAATTACGCAATAACTTTATTATAGACTTTATCTACTTCGGCACAGGTTCATATAATTCAAACAATACAACTTATTAAAGTTTATTTTAAAGTTTCGAAAATATTGTAATTGTCTGTATTTTTGAGATGAGGTGTTTTCATTTATTTAGATTGTCGGACTGACTTCCTCATCTTGGTTGTTATAGTCACAACGTTTCGGCCGTTTTACCCTCCGGCCTTCATCAGGTGTTTTGTATCGAACTGGGGAACCGTTTGTTAGGAGTCTCGAACCCAACCCTTTATTATTATTACGGGGTACCGTGTTCTGACTCATGCTAGGCTCTGGGACATAACAGAGAATCAACAACTATGTCCCAGAGCCTAGCTGGAGTCCTAACACGGTACCCTCGTAAAAATAATAAAGGGTTGGGTTCGAGACTCATAACAAACGGTTCCCCAGTTCGATACAAAACACCTGATGAAGGCCGGAGGGTAAAACGACCGAAACGTTGTGACTATAACAACCAAGATGAGGACCAGGCGCATGCAGACCCTATAATCTTAATGAACCCCCGTTCTGCCAGATCAGACATACCCATTTCTGTATCTCGATACATTTTCTATCATTATATGTAATCAGATTTTTTTTAAATAGTCAACCATATAGGAGCCACACACACACACACACACCCACCCACACACACACACACACACACACACACACACACACACACACACCACACACAAACACACACATACACGCACATTCATTATATATTATAATACCCGTTTTTTTATATTCAAAAGTAATGGACTAATGAATTCAACGAGGTTGTTAGATAGTGCTCAATAAAAAGAGCTGATAATACTTGTTTATTGTTATATAAACATGCTTACATCCCGCTGCTACAAATAGCCACTTGTTTCAATCAAACCACAGATATCATCAGGCAGCGACTTGACTATTCAAAAGTTTAATGAATAATGGATTTTTATTTTAGGTAGGAACTCTTTAAAAGTTGGAGTTAAAAAACTTAAAACCCAGAACTTTAATTATAAAATGTAAAGACGGAGGGGCAATTTAAATAAAGTTAAAAGATTACAATGGAGAGAGACTGATTGGGAAGAGGAAAAAAAAAGGAATAGAGAAAGAAATAGAAAAAGAAAATAGAGAGAAATATATATATATATATATATATATATATATATAATATGGAGAAGAAAAGAAAAGATATAAATGGTTATTATAAAGAGAATAAGGACTAGAAGGGAAAGGGAAGGAAAGAACGATGAGATCTAGTTAAAGACAGAAAAAGAGAAAGAGAGAAAGTAAGAATTTGACAGTATATAGAAAAAGATCTGACGCTTGGATTGTATCTTCTGTTTGTATTTGTAATAATATGTTTCATTACTGAATTGTATAACTGTTCATAATTTGGTTGACACGCAGATCTTTTCCTTTTTCTTTTTCTATATACTGTCAAATTCTTACTTTCTCTCTTTCTCTCTTTCTGTCTTTAACTAGATTTCATCATTCTTTCCTTCTCTTTCCCTTCTAGTCCTTATTCTCTTTATAATAACCATTTATATCTTTTCTTCTCCATATTATATATATATATATATATATATATATATATATATATATATTTCTCTCTATTTTCTTTTTCTATTTCTTTCTCTATTCCATTTTTTTTCTCTTCTTAATCACTCTCTCTCCATTGTAATCTTTTAACTTTATTTAAATTGCCCCTCCGTCTTTACATTTTATAATTAAAGTTCTGGGTTTTAAGTTTTTTAACTCCAACTTTTAAAGAGTTCCTACCTAAAATAAAAATCCATTATTCATTGAACTTTTGAATAGTCAAGTCGCTGCCTGATGATATCTGTTGTTTGATTGAAACAAGTGGCTATTTGTAGCAGCGGGATGTAAGCATGTTTATATAACAATAAACAAGTATTATCAGCTCTTTTTATTGAGCACTATCTAACAACCTCGTTGAATTCATTAGTCCATTACTTTTGAATATAAAAAAATATAAAATTATAATATATATATATATATACTAGCAGGGGTGCCCGGCGTTGCTCGGGTGTTTGGAGGTGTATGCTGTGCAAAAAAAGCAAAAAAAACAAAAAAAATGGTTAATTTTTTAAAATTTGACCCCTATTATGACCCCTTAAAATTTATAGTTTCGGGCTCAAATCACTTTATTAAGTTAGACCCAGCTTCAAGGAACCTATATCTAAAATTTCAAGTGTCTAGACCCAAAATTGTCGGAGGAGTTTGGTAGAGTTCTAAAAGGTCAAATCGTTGCAATTTGACCCCTTAACAGCCAAATTTCTGGCTGACACCCGTCACATCGATTTTCCCAAATCCCAGTACCCGGTATTTCAAATTTCGAGTCTATACACTAAAAATTGACAGAGTTATGTCGTAGGGAAATGTACACAGACATACAGACACACAGACAGACAGACAGACAGACAGTCAGACACGTTCACATTTATAGATATAATATATATATATATATATATATATATATATATATATATATATATATATATATATACTTCAGAAAAAACTATCTAACAATAAACTGGTAGGGGAACCTGTGATTATAGGTCTTACAAAATATTATTGTATGTAATATTCTATAAGTATTATCCGACCTAAATAAGAACTGCTCGATATGCAAAATAGAATAAAATAAATCAAATTTTAGTTATTCAATAAATTAAAAGTTTATGATGTGAATATTTAAATTTCAAATCAAAAGATTTGTATGTTTCTATGTAAGACAAAAGAATACATTTGACATATTCTAACTGCCAATCCTATAGGGTTTCGATGTCTACCATCTCTTCAGAGAAGAAAATATTACTCTTTGATGTTTAAATACTTAAAAAAACTTTCAATTGTGATTTTCCATGTTTCACTAACTTTAGCAAATATGGTGTAAACCATTATAATCATTTGCTAATATTTCTCATCAGAAGAGATGGTAGACATCGAACACCTATAGGATAATGAGTTATAATATTTCAAATGTATTATTTGCCTTACATAGAATAATAATATCAATCTTTACATTTGAAATTTTACCATTTCACGTCATATTGTTTTAAATTGTATTGAATGACTAAAATTGGTTGGATATATATATATATATATATATATATATATATATATATATATATATATATATATATATATATATATATATATGCATAAATGGTATTTGTTTTTGTTTTTGCTTTTGCGATACATCTGTAATTCAATTATTTACGAAAGTGCATTTTTACCTAAATGCGAGTTGGGAATAATTTTCCCTATAACCAATTTGGTACCCCCACATAAGGAGCGGTATATATATATATATATATATATATATATATATATATATATATATATATATATATATATGTCAGTGGATAATTATATTTTAAATAATATATATATATATATATATATATATACATATATATATATATATATATATATATATATATATATATATATATATATATATATATATACCACTCCCCATGTGGGGGTACCAAATTGGTTAAAGAGAAAATTATTCCCAGCTCGCATTTCGGTCAAAATGCACTTTCGTAAATAATTGAATTCATTCAAAACGTATCGCAAAAACAAATTAAATAACGGGTACAGAGGGCAGGCTCATTACCCTGCGGTCCCGATTTCGAATCCCGCCAGATTCAGCCACTTTGATGAGTCGTAGACGACAAAACACGTGTCAGTGGATAATTATATATATATATATATAGTTGTAGTGATTTTAAATGCCAAAAAATGACTTGCGTGCTATGAGTTAGAATCAGAAGTAAAAATCTTCTATAATGAAAAAAAAAATTATCCACATATAATGGATGGCCCGTTCAAAAGTATCCCGATCTTTCTAATCTTGCGTCTAACGACCAACTGACACAAAAAGACAAAATGTAATTAGTTTTCCAACAAGTTAACGCTACATGTCACACGTCTCACGGATCACTGAAGCGAGTTCATGACATGCTTACAAAAGAGAGAACAAAAAACACAGGCTAATAATTACCAAGTTTCACCGGATTGTCATCGTGTTATTTTCAATTTGGGGGGGGGACTTTGAAACAATATGTCTATGCACATCATACTCAGTGGACGAAGTAAAAGAAAACATTAACACCGCTATCAGGAGAATTCCCATAGGAGACCTACAGTATATAAAGCGGTATATAGAGAACCGAAATTTCCCAAATTATAACCCATCGTTTACTGGCCAGACTCAACATTGCCTAATTTCGGTGATCTGACAAGAACCGGCGTGTACACATGAGCGTGTCATATGTTTATATATATATTATTTTATTTTATCGACAATTCCTTTCTGTTGCAAGTTTAGAATATAATTGTCTATAATACCAACTCTATTATAATCTCAGCTAAATGAATTTTCAAAAAAATTTCAGAGCATATATACGTAAATTGAATATCATCACAACCTACATGAATAGAGATTCATTATTTTGGCGTTAAGCTCTTACAGCTGTTTCATGAAAGGATGGACAATTACCTCTCGTCCATAGAACTACAAATCTTCCATCCAGTCACTCCTCAGAGACGTTTACAACTATTCCCAACAAGTTTTTCAATCCGTTGTGAACACGTTTATTTTTTAATTGTTGTGATGATTCAAGGTTGTGATGATATTCAATTTACGTATATATATATATATATATATATATATATATATATATATATATATATATATATATATATATATATATATATATATATACTCGGGTTTTTTTATATTCAAAAGTAATGGACTAATGAATTCAACGAGGTTGTTAGATAGTGCTCAATAAAAAGAGCTGATCATACTTGTTTATTGTTATATAAACATGCTCACATCCCGCTGCTACAAATAGCCACTTGTTTAAATCAAACAACAGATATCATCAGGCAGCGATTTGACTATTCAAAAGTTCAATGAATAAATGGATTATTCATTGAACTTTTGAATAGTCAAGTCGCTGCCTGAGGATATCTGTTGTTTGATTGAAACAAGTGGCTATTTGTAGCAGCGGGATGTGAGCATGTTTATATAACAATAAACAAGTATATATATATATATATATATATATATATATATATATATATATATATATATGTGCGTGTGTGTGTGTGTCTATGAGTGTGTGTATATATAAATATATGTATATTCCAAAGGGCGAATGAACCCTTTTTCGGGGTCAACGGCCAACTAGCACCGTGTTTGTGTGTGTGTGTGTGTGTGTGTATGTGTGTGTTGGGATGGAGAAAGCTTCTGTAAGCCGTGGTGACGACAACCTTTCTAGGAGAAGCAAATATCTGATTTAAAAAAAAACATAACGCGGGGGACCAGTACCCGAATTAAGCTGGTCTGCAGTTTAACTTGTTGCTGGTTATCTTGCTCTTGCTTGTGGCTGAATATCAACATGTTGAACCGAGAGGGAGACTTAGCTGTCGCACAAAGCTAAGACTCTGCCACATCATCTGTGTATAGATACTCCCTCAGTCATGTGTCATCTAAAATGGTCCTCTGTCGATGGAAGACATTTTTAGGCTCGTGGACTTTAGGTGTTTGAGGGAGTGTCACTCGTCTGAAAAGATGCTGCAATTATCATGTATATATGGATATGGATATATATATATATATATATGTATACATATGAACATATATACATGGATATAAATATAATTACATTATATATATATATATATATATATATATATATAACTACTTAATTTACTCACATAAAATTAATATACGAAAGTATAAATTTATGCTTAAACTTTAAGTATTTACTTCAACAGTGCTCAATACGTGGGTAGGGCTAGTTAGTAAGTTATAAAATATATATGGCGATTAAGCTACACTGAATATTTCGCGTTTCATCAACTCTAGGACACTTCAGGCTTATGCGCATAAGCCTGAAGAGTCCTAGAGTGGATAAAACGCGGAATATTCAGTGTAGCTTAATCGCCATATATATTTTATAACTTACTATATATATATATATATATATATATATATATATATATATATATATATATATATATATATATATATATATATATATATATATATATATATATATATATATATATGAAAATAGTAGTTTTAGTTCCTTGAGTTCCATTTACTTTTTTTATCGATTTTTAATCGATTTGTTTAGATAATACATAAGTATAATAATTACATTGTGTTAAGTCATTCTCATAATAGTATCGCTATGAAATCGCAATAGACATACAAACACTGTTTGCATTTTATATAGAGAGTTAAATTACATTATTTAGATAAACAACTCTTATAGTGTGAAATTATATTTAAAAAAAAAAGAAAACTAACAAAACACGAATAGAGCGAATTTGTCAGCATCGCATGACTACGTATTTTTGTTTCCCGCCAGTAGAGTTCGATGGCTGAACTCATGCCATGAACGCCGATGCTAATCGGTCAGTCTATTGATCACGATCATCGTATTAGATGTAAACAAGAAATTTCTTGTAAACACATTTGTTATCATTTCATGAGATCAACTGACCTTTGACATTTTCTCTTTCCTTAATAACAGGAAGCAAGGCCGGCATCTTCAACACTTTGGCGCCGAAACCAGACGGTTGCTTCAAATGTTCCCAGAACTCGCGTACAAATTGTTTCGGCATATAAATATATATTATTTTTACTGCAGTACTTCAAGAAAACATACTCGTCAATCTATGTCAATGGACAACAAAAATGAATGTGTGTGTATATATATATATATATATATATATATATATATATATATATATATATATATACTGTATTAACAAAACCAATACTTCAAAAAATGAATTGATAGCAACAGAAAGTGTATTTCATTTTAAGTTACGGTTGTTTCCATACCAGTCGGACAATTTCAAGCATTATGCTGTTTGAAAATATTCACATAACCAGCATTTCTTCAGACTTCTTGAATAAAAAAACTCTCTTGACAATATAACATTGTTTAAAGAAAATTCCCTTAACGAAAATGAAGCATGCTAAAACATTTACTCTGGAGGCATCCTCCGTCAAATGCTTATTCAAATATTAATGTATCACCTAACTTTCGTATCCTTATTGAAAACCTGTCATAAGAAGTTTCCACAAAAACCCGTAGCTATTTAAAATAATTAAATAATAACATTTATTGACTTCCCAAATTAGATTTCTATATTTCTTTTTCACATAATTAATATTATATGAATGCTCAATTATGAAATATGATAATTTTGTAGCTTACTTTTTAAGTCATCTCTCATTGGCTTAAAACTTATTGGTATATGAAAATTTACTGAATTATACAAATCCAGTAAAACTCAGTATATTACTAACAAGTCTTACTATCACGTTCTTTATGATATTACCGACCGGTACATACGTTATAGACTTTTCTGCGCTAGTATTTATTGATGTCAAATTGTGTTCATGCAATTTGTTTTATTCTTAAGAAGGCTCCAATGTTCCAATTATAATCTTGTAAATGCCAAAGGTCGTTCAAAACTTAAATTACTGACATAGTCCAAGAATACAAATGCGCCATTTTATACTTTGCGTTAACTAATTGTTTCCTGTTGGTAACTATTGACCCATAACCCGTATTACTCTTTCACCATTAAAATTATGAAAATGCCCATCGCTAAAAAGGTTGATCTTCAAAAATTATATATTTTTTTATATCGATTAAAGAAAGGTAGGCTCTCTCTACCGTGCTAGACAACTACTAACACCCGAAAGTATCCTGCACCTCTATAAGGCCACCATTCGCCCATGTATGGAGTATTGCTGCCACATCTGGGCTGGTGCATCTGCTACTAGTCTCTCGCTCCTTGACAAGGTTCAAAAGAGAGTCGCAAACCTGATAGGCCCTGAACTGGCATCTAAGCTTCAGCCTCTGTCCCATCGACGAAATGTTGCATCCCTCTGCCTTTTCTACAAGTATTTTAGTGGTGAATGCTCTGACGAACTGCAATCACTTGTGCCCCCACGACGCGAGCACCCTCGACAAACCCGACAGGCTACTAGATCCCACCCCCACACTGTAGAGGTCCCTAGATGTTAAAGATCTTTTTACTCCAATAGTTTCTTCCCCAGAACCGCAAGACTCTGGAATTCCATTCCAGGTCCCTGCTTCCCCAACAGTACTGACGTGCAGAAGTTCAAGTGTAACGTGAACCGACACCTTGCTGCCCAAATCCCTACATAGTACCCCAGTAGTTGTTGCCCCTGATAGTAGCCCCCTACACCAAAGTGGCAATTTGCCTTGTTTGGGGTGAAAATGTAATAAAAAAAAATAAATAAAAAAATAAAATGTGCTAAAATGATGCGCTTTATTTTCTTTAGTTTAATTAAAACTAGGGTGTGTGCTTGAGGTTGCCCGGATGTGGTGAGGTGGGGGTTAATCAAAACAATAATAAAATAGAAAATAAAACAGAAGAGAAAAAAATAACCCTGTTTAAATGTTAATCTTTTTTTTTTCATTCGGAAAAACAAAAAGCAAAAAAAAAAAACAAAAAAAAACAGCGAAGGTAAAGAAAATAGAGAAGAAGCGAACGAAAAAAATGCCATAAATAACTCGCTTTGAATGTTAAAATATCTTACAAAACAGCAATCGTGATGGACAAATAAAATAAAGGAAACTAAACAATAAAATGACATAGAAATGGCATAAATAACCATGTTTAAATATTAAAACATTAAAAACTGACAAAAGAAAACAGTGTCCGATATATTGGTTCGAACGTGCAACCTTAAGACAACGAGGCTGTCACTATAACGACTACTCTACTTTTCTATTTACGCTAATTCAAAATAAAATGTTTTTTTACGTATGCGTGTTTAGCTAACTTGTCATGAAGGGACAATTTTTTTGCTAGCCTCCCTCATTGCGAACTTGTATGTTTATAGGACATAATTGACCAATTTTTATAATTTTAACATATTATTCGACCAAGACATCGCTCTTTCAGACAGTATCCGGTCCGATATCGCTGGGAGCAGTATTAGGCAGACATACATACATACATGAGGAGTGCAACGTCTTGTCAGCCGAGTGCCACTCCCCCAGATACTGAAAGTCCACGGGCCCGAAAGTGACTGTTTTAGTCCTACCGGCCAATTTACACGCTCGAGCAGACATGACACACAGGATGGTCATTGATATGCATACATATATATACATACACGCATACATACATATATATATACGTACATACACATATATACACATACACATCTATAAAAATGATGATGATTGCAACGTTTGTCAGACGAGTGCCATTCCCTCAGTCACATAGTCCATGAGCCCGAAGATAAACTTTTTTATGCGAATTCACACGCTCAAGCAGACATGACATTGAAGGCGGTGCTTGGCATATATATATATATATATATATATATATATATATATATATGTATATATATATATATATATATATATACATACATACACATACATACACATACATACCCATAAATATACACCCATGCACACATCCATATATGCATACATACATACAGACATATGCACACACACATACACACACATATACATACATATGCGTACACATATATACAATCATATACAAATACATACACACATATACATACATATTCACATACATATACGTACACATGTATGCACATATGCATGTATGAACATAAAGTTACCTACATATACTTACACATACATATATATGCACCTATACACATACATATATATGCATATATACATATACCTATGTATACATATACACAAATATATATATACGTATATATACAAACACACATAAACATATATACACAAAAATAAATAAATAAATAAATATAGATATATGCACACATACATATATACATAGTATGCCAATAGGTATACATACACATACATACACTAGTACATATATTAACATGCATACATACATATGCATATATAGAATCACATATTCGTAACAATTAATCATCGTTGTCGTCGTCATCTAAAACATACACACCAATATACATACATACAAAATACAGATTCATACACATACATTCATATACATACACATATGCATACATACACATGCATACACATATATACACATATGTTATGTAATAGGTGTTCTTGTAGATGAGGACTTATATACTTGTTGTTCATATTGTAGAGAAAGTGTTAGAGTGTCCATGTTGGTGTGCAAATATATCGCCTATACATTAAGAGAGAGATAGAGGGTACGTTTTAATACAGCACGGAAAATGTAATACACAGTGTGAGATGGATTTAGATATATAGATAGATAGACCGAGAGATATTGATATTTATACGGTTTGACAGTTCTGTGAATGGGAGTGTTTCTATTACATTGACACATTTATCTTTTACCTGTTTTGGAGCTGATGATTTTCACAAAGTTCTTATAATATAAATTGAGAATACGTTTCTGTTGAATAACATAACACGAGGACGCAGACACACAAAGATGAAGTTGTTTGTTTATTCCATTTCGACTGTGAATGACTTTGCCTCAAGGAATTCAAAGTCTCTACATGATTTCCTTCTTCTCACCTCCGCTTCCTGTTTGTCCGACTTCTGACTTCTCTCTTCTCCCCTGACTGACTGACTCTTACTGACCTAAATCTCTCTATATTGAGAACTCATGACATCATTGCGTGACCATCTCGGACTCCTTTTTCAGTAAACAGATATCTATTTTATGTGAACTAAACAATGGTTAATTTTGCATTCCATTTTCAATAATATTCTGTATTATTTATTTTATTGTATGTGTGCGAAGTGACGCCGCAGTAACGGAAAAGTAAAAAAAAAAAACTTTAAAAAACAATCCACTGCAGAAGCTGATAACTACGTTCAGGACGAGACGTACCACTATAGAAACAACTAACACAGTCGAAAGTACCCGGAAATAAACGTTGGGTACAACGCAACAAAGTTTTTGGTGTTATTACGCGTCTTCTGTTCATTGCGACGTACTCTGCTAAAACGTGTTGGGGCCCGAGTGTTTACATGTCAACGCTTGTATAAACGTGTCCTACATTACACTCTACGTTTTGGGACGCTTGCTTTCCACTACCCTTCTGTCTCATCTGTCTCGAATGAGAAATCAGACCGCTATCGCATCATCTGGTCCTGTCCTCTCGACTCAGTCATTATCTTATAATCATATTCAGTTGCAAAATGGAACCCGCTCTCAAGGTTTGCCTTTATTCTTAGAGACGGATTTGGTTTACTTACTATCGCGTGTAATACCGATGACAATGCTAAAAGCATTTTATTGCCGTGTCATAGTTTATCAGTTTATTGTGCGTTGGCTTCGTCTGCAGACCTTCTGCAACTTTTGTGCGATAGGAAAAATACGAATATCGCGATTGTGTTATTATTTAACCTTGCTCTATTTTGAAGTAAAGTATAGTCGTTTTTAGCCGACTTGTTTTGTTTTCAAGGATGGAATACTGTTGCCACATCCGGGCAGGAGCTGCTAGAAAGGACTTGTCCTGCCTTGATAGTGTTCAAAATAGACTTCGTAGCCTCGTAGGAGATGTCCTTTTCTCTTCGTTGTAACCTCTATCTCACAGAAGAGATGTTGCGAGTCTGTCTCTTATGTATCGTTATTTTCATAGAAAGTGTTCAACTGAGCTTCAATCTATGATCCCCCTCGCCAAACTTTCACAAGAAACACTCGTCTAGCTGTAAACACTATCAATAATTCCCCCCACTCTTTATCTGTGCCTAAACCTAAACGTAGAGTCCATGAACAAAGCTTCTTTCTTAGAACTGCACGCCTGTGGAATTGTCTTCCGTTTTCCTGCTTTCCGGCTGACTACAATATGGTTGTCTTCAAGTCTAACGTAAATAAGTTCTTGATGAGCCGTTCCATATAAGTAATCTAATTTACCAAATTTTCATTACTAATGATTACTATATTGTCCAATGTCTACTGTACACTCTTTAACCTTTATCCTGGAGTGGCCTCCTGGCCTTGATAATGTGGTGATGCCTATGTAAAAAGAAAAAGTTTGTTTATGCCAATAGCCTGGGGTAACGTTAGTAAAATTTGATGTTGCTTTCAGCTCTTTATTTTCAAATTTTGTACTGAAATGAATCAATTTTTCTATATTATCACATTCCCTTAAAACAATTTTTACACACACACACACACACACACACACACACACACACACACACACACACACACACACATACACACACACACACATACACACACACCCATATATTAGCAGCAAAATGTGTCTGCAAATTGAAATGAGCATTTTGCATTTCAAATTACCTATACATTATTTTCAGTTAATAAACAATCTAAACAATAATAATAATAAACCCCCACTGGCGTATGTTTTCCGCTTTTTTCTGTTATGTCACCATTAGTTTAACTGTGAATCAGTTAAACAAACAGACACATAAATACATCTACCGTAATATATATATATATATATATATATATATATATATATATATATATATATATATATACATAATACGCACACATATTCGTCCTTTCCCGACATGGGTTGGATTTAAAAACTGGCTTTTTTCGCACGATCTATGACTTTTTCTTCTCTCACATTTTTATTTCAATTATCCTGAAGATGTCCTCTGAAACAAGGACGAAACGTTGATTTTTTAATAATTTCATTCGTTTTTTTCTATTTTTTCTTTAAACAATATATATACATATACATATATATATATATATATATATATATATATATATATATATAGTTATTTTCATGCAGTACTGCTTCGCTGTATTACAGTTAATCAGTACGGCAAGATTAACAACTAACTCAAGCCAGGATTAAAATCCGACCGCCTAAGCGACAGTTAGCGCTTCTCAACATTATGTTATTTGCCTGCAGCCTGGATGGGTATGCGACTGCATTAAAAAAAATAAAAAAATAAAAAAAAATGCTGCACCGACGAAGGTTAGCAGTACTACCAAAAGTGTGGTTGGTTCTACACAAAGCTTTCACATCTATAAACAAGTAATTTGTGTAGATTTCCGAGCAACTTGGTTGGTGTGATGGAAACTAACACGTTGAAATCCACGGAGAGTCCCTCTTTAATATAAATCTCACATGTCGGTTTAGATGTATGTATGTATGTATGTATGTATGTATGTATGTATGTATGTTTAAAATATGAGCAGAAGCAAGCAATTTTCACTAGATGGGGATAGTTTTGAAGCTCTACATTTCGGTCGACAAATATCGAAAAATTGGCAAAAAACAGTTATTTTTCACTATTAACAGGGCACTTTTCTATAAGGAGTCGCTTTTGCCGCCGATATTTTTGAAAGTCATCTCCTGCTTTCAGTTGAGTACCCTTAATTTAAACTTTCCCTCTTTCCGACTAAGGGATGGACGCATCGGCAAAGACGTCACTTTTTTCACGTTCTTTTCCTCCTTCGCGGTACGGGTTCGAACCTGCCTGCCGACTATCACATTTTTTTTTTTTTGCTCCACACACCCATCAAAACACCCGGGCATCGCCGGGCACCCAAGCTAGTTTTATATATATATATATATATATATATATATATATATATATATATATATATATATATATATATATATATATATACAACCGTGAAGCGAATGGGTGACCATTTGGAAAGGCAAGGTGCTATATGTATCGCATCGTCATATAGATATCCAAGTTGTTATCAGGGTGCGCAGTTATTCACTGGGATAGATGCACCCCAGTCTTCGTTAAGAAGGAACCTCTGATATAACAACTTGCGGTGTACTGTATACTCTGTCATGTTGTAGTCATCTTCATCGGCAAAGGTTTACAGCACGAGGTGCGTGCAATAAGTAATGCCCCTGACCCACTTTAAGTTGTCTGATCCAACTTAAATTTTGCATGTGCATTTATTTATATCTCTATGGGTTATGTGTCAAATTACAGCTCTGCAATAATTGTGGTTTCTGTTTTACAGGTGTTTGAACTGAGTCAGGTGTGAAATGGAGCCTGTTGAATGTCGAGCAGTGATCCGGTTTTTGTATTTGAAAGGACGCACACCACAGAGGAGACTTTTGATGAAATGAAAGAAACTTATGATGATAATTCCCCATCATATGACCTTGTAAAACGCTGGCATCGTGAATTCAAACATGGTCGGATGGCTGTGGAAACAGCTCCCAGACCTGGTTGCCCCCCTTCTGCCATTGATGAGACATCTGTCCGTCAAGTAAAGGCTGCCATTTTGGAAGATCGACGCATTACTACTCGCCAAATAGCCCAAGATGTCAAGATTAGTACAGGGTCTTTAGAAACTATTATTCATGACCATTTGCATATGCATAAGGTGTCTATCAGATGGATTCCCAGGTTGCTCACACCGTTCCTGAAGCAAGAACGCGTCCAGAGTCCGAGGATGAATTTGGAAATGTGCCAAGAAGATGAGTCAAAGTTTTTCAAAAGACTGATTACATAGAATGAAACCTGGGTGCATCACTATGATTCAGAGACCAACTCCCAGTCAATACAGTGGAAGCACTTGGACTCACTACCTCCAAAGAAGACAAGGGTGCAGCCCTCCGCTGGCAAGGTAATGCTCACAGTCTTCTGGGACCAGGACGGTGTAGTGATGACAAATTTACTGGCAAAGCGTACCACAATTACAGGACCCTATCATGCTTCACTTTTGAGGAAATTAAGGTAAGCTATCAAAATCAAGAGGCAGGGGCAAGATCAGGAAATGTACCCTCCTCCTGCAGGACAACGCTCCGGTCCACAAATCGCACGTCGCCAGATCAGAAGCGCGGGCGTGTGGTTATGAAATCCTCTCCAATCTCATTCCTCTCCTGACCTTGAACCCTCTTACTTTCACCTCTTCCCAGCCATGAATTTGTTTTTGAAAGGAAAGCGTTTCCCAGATGATTAAGCCTTGATTTCTGAAGTGTGGTCCTGGTTGGAGTACCAACCTGGTGTGTTCTACAAAAACGGTCTCCAGAGCTGCATCAGCTGGGTGGTTCCTATGTAGAGAAAGACTAATAACTGTGCCAAGTTTCGTTGCTCTACTGCAATGGGAAGTGGGCCAGAGGCATTACTTATTACACGCCTCTCGCAGTACCAAAAAGAATGGCTACTTCTAACAGAATCTTCACAATTATAAAAAAATTGTTTGTGTGCATTTCCGAGCAACTATGGGGGAAGCTCCTCCTACGAAATCGACGGAAGAGTCCATCATATATATATATATATATATATATATATATATATATATATATATATATATATATATATATACTAGCAGTTCATCCAGGCTTTGACCAGGCCCTATGTAATCTTAATAACTTTGTATGTATGCATATATATATATATATATATATATATATATATATATATATATATATATATATATATATATATATATATACTAGCTGTACCCGGCCACTCGTTGCTGTGGCTCAGTTTGTTAAAATGGAACACATTCCTCAAGAAAAATTGCATTTTGTTCGTTTATTTACTTTTATTATTTTTTGCAATTTTTTTAATCAATAAAAGTTGTTATTTCCCCCCCCCCCAAAAAAAAATAGATGAATTTTTTACCATAAGTTGTTAGGTGAAAGTTTTTTATCAGACAAAATTGTACTTTTTTTAAAAAGAAATTTGGCAGTAAACGTTTCTCTTTGAAAACGGATTTTTTATCATAAAAAGAACAGATGAATGCTTTACATGTACAATGTAAATAGGTATGTGAAAGTAGAGAAAAGTTTGATTCTTTTTTTCATGAGAATGCATGAATTATTTTTTTTAACAAATGTTCAGAAAATAAACAGAAAAATACTTCCATCATTAATTATGCAAAAAACTAAATAAAATGTTGATTTAGTGTTTCAACATTATGCTTATAAATTACGATAAAACTTGCTGAGTATGCGCTGTTTTACGGTTGTTGTAAAATGGAACAGAAACTTAAATTTCGCTTCGTTTTAATCTTTCTTAATTTTTTAATTGTGCCCCCTAAACGAATATAATCAAAACAGTAACATTCAACAATTGTACTTTATGTATATAAAACATACAATATTTATTAAAAAAAAAAAAAAAAACGTTAATAACGTAAGGGAAATAATTCCATTTTTAAACGAAAAAGTCAGTTTGGTATATATTTTGGTTATTTTTTCCATAAGTCCAGCTTACTATTCACATTGGAAATGTCGACATTTATAGGTTGTCGGGTACGTTTACAACGAATACACACTCCAATCTAGTAGATGTATCAGAATTTTTGTAGGAATTTTTGACACCCCTATCACGAAACTGCGAATAAAATATAAAAAACTCGTAATTTCTCCTTTAAAAGTGGGTTGTTTATTTTCTTTATGGATTATACTTCCAAAATAAACTATTAAAGTTGTTTTAAAAGTAATAGAAATATTTTTTATTAAAAAAAAAAACAGTAATGAATTTTACGAACTCAATATTGTTCAATTTTTAAACTTTAACATCTATCAAAATTTTTCTATTGTTATGTTTTTTACGATATTTTCTTGTGAAATTTTATGCTCTTTCCAATAAACCGAATATAATATTTTAGACAAACGTTTTTTTTTTATTAACACCCCCCCATTTTCAAGTGTCTATTAAAAAGTAAATAATTAATTTACTCACCAAAGTTTTATATATCACAAATTGAAGAGGAAATGTCAATAAGTAATATATTCAAATTTAAAACAAAAAAATAGTGTTTTTTAGAAATCTAGCTGTAAAGTTCGAAGTTTAAAACCTTTTTTTAAAACCACATTGTTTGTTTTTCTTTTGTTTTTTTTATGAAACCTTAATCTTTGCTCCTTTAATTGAAAAAAAAATTAGGGCTTGAATTACATTTTTCGAGTAGTTATAAGCTTGGAAAGAAAGGGGTCGGATTATTCACGCCTCCCATTTTGAAATGTTTATTAAAAAGTAAATAATTTACTCACCAAAGTGTTATATATCAAAAATTGAAGAGAAAAAGACAATAAATAATATATTCAAATTCAAAACAAAAAAGTACTGTTTTTGAAGTAAAGTTCGAAGTTTAAACCCTTTAAAAAACACGTTATTTGTTTTTTTTTTATGAAACCTTGGTCCTTGCTCTTTTAATTGAAAACAAATAGGGTTTGAGTTACATTTTTCGAGGAGTTATAAGTTTGGAAAGACGGGGTGGAATAATTCACTATTTTTTACGAAATTTCTGACACACCTACCAATCTACCCATGTTCAGAACGGCTTTCGGAATAGACACCCCTAAACTTGCCAGCATACCCGAAAAGCTACAAAAGTTGACGTGTCGAATGTGAACGATGAGTTGGACGTAATGTAAAAATGACCGAACGAAATTCAAATTTCCGTTGCATTTTTACAACAACCGTAAAGCAGATCGTTCTATGCAAATTTTACCTAACTTACTGTATTAATGCTATTTTTTTAAGGAAAAAAAATATTTAGGTTTGGCTATAAATTCCTAAACTCATTTCATCCTAAATAATTTAGGTGACTGACATAGGAATCTAATTGAATCTTTAATTTCCTGAATAGTATGCGAGAATTCATTTTTCCTCGAGTTATATCGAATTCATTAATATGGACTTTAGGGGCTTTTTTCGTAATGATACTGTAAAAATTATTTTTTATTGTTACAAATTACGATACTTTATTTATATAAAAGAAGCAAAAATAAATTCTTGCGTTTTTTATTTACTACTGAAAACCATAACTTTAGTAAAGGTATTTTTTGTTTAAACAAAATAAAACAATTTCACAAAGAGTTAAGTAAAAATAATTAGTTCATTAAATTTTGCGATCATTATTTGAAAAATACGGCAATTTTCATTAAAATTGGTTAATTTCCTGAATTTTGGTGAACTTTTTAGTAAAGAGAGGGGTCAAAATGTTTATACATTTGAACGCCGGCATTCATTTAATCTGTACCTACCATTTTTCGATGAATATTTGATATGAAAGCGACTATGTGTGGTTAATTTGAATTAAATTTTAATCACGTGGTTACATTATCAACAACCATGTGATTAAACTCATTGAAAATTTACCGATATTTTAAACACATTCTGTTTACATTAAGCCTGTAGTGTTTTTTTTAGTGATGCAGTTTTGGCAAATAAGCTTTTAAAAAAAAACCGCGAGATCAGGAGAAAGAAATGTCTAGAAAATCGCTAGATATTTAACTTTTATGATCTGAAATTTTCAATAATCGCAAATCCCCCATCCCCCCAAACTCCATATTTTTACTTCCTAGCATAAAATATTATAAATATAGTATATTCAATATATAAAATGTTCCGTGTTTTCTCACTATATGTTTCTGGAATTATATTGAAGCGGTTAGCTCCACAGAATGCTTTCATATTTTATCAGTTAGTTTTACCTGTTTTTTCAGAGAGGGTTGTTTTTGCAGGAAACAAATAATAAACTCAAACTTTTTATAATAAAAGTTAAATTGAAATATACTGCAAATTAAACATCACAATAATAGTGCAACATATTTTGAAATTAGAAAAATAAAAAAAACAAAAAAACTTTGTTTTAGCAAATTAAAAGTATTTAGGTTGGTAGATAATTAAATTCTACTGTATTGGTATAAGTTTTTTTGGCTGTTGTTTCTATCGTATTTTAAACTAAACTTCGGATGTTGGAATGCCCCCCCACCTAAAATGTACTTGGAAAATCGATTTTATAGCGAGATTTAAGAATGGTTAGCCGAAAAAAAGGTGAAAAACAAAACATATAATGAATAAAAAGTTGTTACCAAAGGCAATAAATGCTACTTTTTTTACTTACATGAATGAGTTTATTTTATGTTTTAAAGTATTTTCAAGCGTTTTCTTTATTTTTTAATCTAAAAGTGCGGGTGTGTGGGTGCGAAACATCTCCAGATTTTCTAGAATTCCCCGCTAGATTGCAAACGAAATCTCCAGATCTAGCAGGAAAACCGCTAAATTGGAACCACTGGTCACGTGACAGGAAGCGGTAATAAATAAGTGTCCCTGAATAAAAATGATCTATCGGTACAAAGAAAACCACCTACTTATCATAGAAAAAATAAGTATAATGTTATAATTAAAAAGAAATATATAAACACACACATGGATATAGTAAACATATTATACCAAAACGTGGACGTCATACGTCCAGTGGTTTTTTAGACTTTTAATTGCGAACGAACCAAGAGTATCATATATATATATATATATATATATATATATATATATATATATATATATATGTGTGTGTGTGTGTGTGTGTATATATATATATATGTATATATATATATATATATATATATATATATATATATATATATATATCCTTAAATGAGGTGCCGGCCAGGCCAATAAAAAAAATTATATTGGCCTGACCGGCACCTAATTTAAGGATAGATTCAGAGTACATAAATGCTCCTTCACAAACCCTAACCACCCTAACAAAACCTCACTAACTACCCACTATCTACATCTAACTCAAAATAACCTCACACCAACCATTAAATGGGAAATCCTTAGAAAATCTAGCACATGTAAATCCCTAAACTCCTCATGTCTCCTGTGCCTAAACGAGAAACTCCTTATCTCCAATTTTAAAGACAGAGACAAATTACTAAACAAAAAACAGGAAAACAACATAAACTGTAGGCATTACAAATCCCACCTCCTTAGAAACTATATACCTCTCTAAAACATCCCTTAGACAACACCACCTTAAACCCCCTTAACTATATATCCAATACAACCACCCACCACAACTACCATAACATACACTCTACCAAACCCCCTCAACAAACTCCCACCACACCCCATACCACCTTACCCCCTCCCCCTTAGAATCCCCCTAAATCCAACAAATAACACATAACCCCAATCACCACCAACTATAAACACCACATAACCTCATCCGACATAACCACCCAGTAATCGGCATTAATTCCCCTCCACCTAACCAACCCCCTGCCCAACCCCAACACACCTTACATGCACGACTTAACACCGAAATTGTTTACATATAACTATGTTGATTTACATCTGCACAGGTAAGTGCACACGGAAATGTACAGCCAACCGATGCCTCATGTGCATAGGCGCACACCTTAGAGCATGACACCCCAACAGAGCCTTCCGTCCAAACTCATTAATAATACCATAAAATACCCCAACATAGAACAATAACCACAGCATTCAATCCCCTACATAAACCACCCAAAACTCCCCCCCCCCGAAATCTATAAGCATGGCTACCTAGGACCACTATCCCGGGTACGTGGGCGCTTATTAATGTGTATGTAGGTATATGTGGATCACACCCGTGCCCACACTTACGGCATATCACGCTATATACCCGTATGTATATGCGTGCACACATATCTGTGCTTTGAGGGAGTGTGGGCATGCATCTTTGCAGATGTGTATAACGAGAGCGTATGTGTGTGCATATGTGTATGCGTGTATGCATGTATATCTGTGTACATGCATGCGTGTGGGAGCGTGCATCTGTAGGTTATATTTGTATGCGGAGGAGTACGCCGGCGCACCCATGTGCACCCACATCTAAATAAAAAAAAAAAATAATGAAAATGAAAAATTATGTATAGAACCCTGGGAATGAGTTTATGCTCATATCTATGTATAACCATGTCTACATCGAACGAAGGTATTGCGCCTATTCACCCACAAATGAACTTAGATTTAAATCTATCCAGACGAATATGTCTATACCAATAACTGTCTGTATAACTGGATGTGTATGTGTGTGTATGCACGCACATTTACATCCACGTGGGCGTCCATATGTACACGGGGTTCCGATGTATAAGTGCACGTACCTGTGTATGCGTGTGTTGATGTGAAAGTATGTGTGCCCGCTGCCTGCCGTCCATATAGTGTGTGAGAGCGTACAGCTGTGTGTATATATGTCGATGTATGTGTTCACGAGTATTGGTATCTGTATGTGCGCATTGGCTTGCGTGTATGCGTGGGGTGCAAGTATGCCTGAATCAATATACGCATATGAGCCCGTATGTCTCTGTATATGAGCGGATCCATGCCAACGCACGCGTACCCAATTTTAGCACCTTAAAGAAAATTTGACGTAAGCGAGAGCAACGCGGGTGTCTACGCATGCAGACGCACATGTATGCATATATTTGCACGCCAGGATGTATGTGTACATATGACCGTTTTTTTAAGTATATATGTGTGTACGTGCGCATGTGTGTACCCGTACCCACGACCGCTAATTGACCCCTCCAAACAATTAACAACAAAATAAAACCTATAAATAAACAAACCGAATCATTGCCCCCCTCCCCTCTCAAAACATAAGCGAACACCCAACAGGTCAAGACATACTTATCAAGAAATCATCTCACCAAGGAGACGCATAAAAACTTTAACATTAAGACTCGAATTGGTAAGTACCCCCCTTTTGCCAACCCCACATATTCCCCTTTCCCTCCATGTATCCCTATGCCCTCAGCCACACCAGAAATAAACTTCCCAGACCCTCCCACACAAGTTCCTTAAACCCCAAAATTAAAACATTATCAACATACCAAGCGCCCCCCACCTTCCCACGTGTTCCTTTCCTCTATTTTTTCCGCCCTCATCGCACCCCCTGACCTCATTCCCTCTTTCACTCTCTCATCCCAAAATAGCGAACATTTCTGCAAAAGTCTGAGAATGCTACAGACGGCCAAAAAAAAAACGGCCAAGTAGCTGAAACAATAATGTAACTTAACAGAAAGATACGGTGATAAAAAAATAAAACGCATATTTGCTCTACAACGGTATTGAGCACTTTCTTCAGTTTTTATTAATAACCATTTCTACTATATATATATATATATATACATACATATACATATATATGTATGTATATATATACATACATATATATATATATATATATATATATATATATATATATATATATATATATATATTCCAGGTTGAAAACTATTCAAAAGATTGGAATCATTGAATTCCAACAGTATAACGTATTGTTAAAATCTTGCTGAGGAATATTTTGTTTGGAAATGATAGAAATTTATAAAACACAACAAAAATCATAAAACATTAAAATATCACTACATTTAACAACATATATATATGTGTGTGTGTGTGTGTGTGTGTGTGTGTGTGAGTGTGTGTGCGTGTAGGTGTGTATGTGCGTGTGTGTTTGAACGGGTTTTTAAAGGACATTAATCAGAATGAAATCGAAATAAATTTTGCTATTATTCAAAGATGTCACATGTTTTTTTCTGTTTAATAAATTGCGTTGCCATTGCATTTCCTTCTAAAGAGCGTCCAAAAATTGGGCATATGTTATCGAAAATTCCTCGCAGCACGTTGTAAAATATAATTTATTCATTTGTTGTCAAACATGTATTGTTGTCATTTGAAAAATGGCTGCCACATTTCTTCTCATTAAATTCGAATTTCCCCAGCATGAAAAATAAATATGAGATTAACGCCGTAGGGTATCTTCCCGCTCGTTTATCAAAAAAAAAACAAAAAAAAAACACCCTATCGTTGTACGTTCAATAACAATAAACACTGCGTGTTAGAGAAACCTTTGTTATCTCTCGATGTAGTTTTCGGCACGAATGTAAAGTTAGGCGTTTACAAGATTCACTCTTAAACTAATTAACTGATAAGACGTCTAGTACAGTGCTGCTACGAGTAACGAGTTATAATACACCTGCTTATATATATAAGAAAAACACTTTGTTTGTAAATGTGTGCGTGTATGTGTATGTGTGTGTGTATGTGTGTGTGAGTTAGTTCTTCATGGGATCCAAAACGGCTTACCCGATCTGGTATATTACTACAAGGTGTTCCAGCGTATTAAAAACACCTATATATCACCATGTTAAGAACGGCTTTCGGAATGAACAGCCCCCCCAACCTAGAAAGTGGTTATTAACATGGGGAGTTTTTAGGGTGTTTATTCTGAAAGTCGTTCTTAATATAGGGTTGTTAGGGGTGTTTCTACTACGCTTAGGCAGGTCGTAAAAAATACCACATTATTATTATTTTTTTTTTTTACCAAATTTCTACCACGAACGAGTATTACGCTACTGTTCCAATGATGACCATACAGACCTTAACCTTTATTTTCGAGTGGCCCTTTGGGTTTTATATGCGGTGACTCCTTTGAAAAAATAACGTAAGCCAAAGGCAATACTCCTCTGATGAAGTATTATCACACTGAGTTTCTCTCATGAAATAAACGATATCTCCGTTTATCTCACTGGTTTATTGGTCAAATATTTCTTTCAATAGCAGAGTAATTACATGGTTATTCATAGGATCTTTTTTTATCCCTGTATGCGAAAAATATACAAGATTTAAAGGAAAAAACAACTATTAACAGCTTAGTTATAGTGTCATACAAAATAATTTACACCTACACTTACATCTACATTTTCTTTATAGATTATTTCATTTTTGGGCAACCTTTGAGGTGAAGCTTTATAATTTTTTGTATTTATATATTTCACCAGGTTTTGGCGAATCTATCCTTTGGCCTTCTTTAGGATAGGAATGCCGAGTCTTGTAACGGTTTTTTTTTTTTACATTTACGACTTGTCAAGGCCCAATGGCCACTCGCGGATAAGGGTTATTGTGTGTACAGTAATCATTGGGATAGTGTTGCAATAGTATTGGAGAATTGATAAGGTTTCATTACTTAGGGGGGGGCAGTTCATCAGGAATTTGTTTATGTTGGACTTGATTCCTGCCTTCCATAGATTTTGTCTAACACCATTTTTGGCCAAGTAATCCTCTTATCTTCTTCGGGCAGGAAACAAGCCGGTATCTTCAGATAATACACACATGGAACCGTGGAGACTTAACGCATTTATCTACTGTGGCACGGGCCGGGATTCTCTACGGTTCGAGGTGAGCATTGTCTGAAGACAACAATTTTAATCCTACCTAAAGAAAGCAAAAGATTAGTTGACCAAAAACGTGATGAGGAAACAACAACTATGGAAGGCAGTAATTACTGGAAATACAGTGACAAGACTCATCATTTTTTACTAATCCCGTCGCGATGAATCACCTGAAGAAAGCCAGAGGATGAGTTGGCGGAAACTTGGTTAGACAATAATAACTACAAAGATGAGGATAACAGTTTGCAAAAAAAACTGAATACATGGATCTTCTTTGCTAAATTTCGGAGGTTTGGTAATGATCTTAAAGTGAGCATCTCTTTATTTAATGTAAAACTCCTAAGAAGCATGAAATTTTCAGCTTTCTTTTACGGACTTCATGTGAGAGACTGCGTATGGGCGCGTGTTAAAATGTTAGCAGCAGCTGAAGAATAGAAAGCTACCGAATATATAAGCAGCAGCAGCCGTTAAAGCATATATGCAAATTAGCAAGTTTGCGCGAGCTTGCGTCACAAGAAAAGAAAAAGAAAATAAAAATACACAACGTGGTTGAGGAGTTGGCAAGGACGAGAAATAACTGGCTAAAGGTTAACACGAAGTTGCGAGGAGACAGGCTTTTATAAAGCACATTGTTGTGTGAAAGTACTATTGCAAGATAATGAAATGCGTTGCTTTGGAAGAACCACGAATAAATGCATTTCAGCTGTACTTAAAAAATGGAACCGAGTCGGATCTTTATTTCCTCCCTTTGTTTGCGACGTTACAGTCCTTCTATTATAGAAAAATTGATGTACTTCAGCCTAAATTTTAACTGGCCTTCTAATACAACAATTTTTGAACTAAGCGTAGAATTTCACCTGGTATAAATGTTTGTGAAATTCATTATACATGAAACCCGCTTAATTCCATATTGTGTTTGTCTTATTTAATCATAACGCAACGATGCATCGCAATTCATGTGGAATAATATAATGGTTTGCGCAGAATTTTAGACAAAGAAGAAACTTCTCATTATAAAGAATGATTCAAATTTTACAAAGAACTAATTTTCTCTATTTTATATTTTTCACGTGACAAAACCATTAAATGGATATTTTCTCTGACAAAACATGCGTTGGACGCAGATGTTTTATTGAGATCTCACATTATATATATATATATATATATATATATATATATATATATATATATATATATATATATATATATATATATATAAGTGGTTTTTGTTTTGATTTTTTAAACGATAGTAATGTTTATGTGTCCGCCTCGGAGAATCGGTGTTTTTCTTAGAAAGTCGCCCAATTGTATTTCGACGTATTATTTATTTATTTATTATTTTTAAAAACAGTAATCAACGGACACGCGTGTTTCGGAGCCCTACTCCTCTTCAGCGTAGCTTAACTGGTGGTAGGATTCGAACCTTGGACTTATGCATTTCAGTCCAGCGCCCTAACTCACTGCGCTATGTTGCCATAGACAAATTGCTTCTTCATTATTGTTATATATATATATATATATATATATATATATATATATATATATATATATATATATATATATATATATATATATATATATATATATATATATATATATATATATATATATATATATATATATATATATATATATATATATATATATATATATATATATATATATATATATATATATATATATATATATATATATATATATATATATATATATATATATATATATATATATATATATATATATATATATATATATATATATATATATATATATATATATATATATATATATATATATATATATATATATATATATATATATATATATATATATATATATATATATATATATATATATATATATATATATATATATATATATATATATATATATATATATATATATATATATATATATATATATATATATATATATATATATATATATATATATATATATATATATATATATATATATATATATATATATATATATATATATATATATATATATATATATATATATATATATATATATATATATATATATATATATATATATATATATATATATATATATATATATATATATATATATATATATATATATATATATATATATATATATATATATATATATATATATATATATATATATATATATATATATATATATATATATATATATATATATATATATATATATATATATATATATATATATATATATATATATATATATATATATATATAAAAAAGTGAACCATATCGTAAATTCAATCAACTAAAAAATGGAAACCGGGGTGAGGAAAAGAAAAAAAAATTATATATATAATGGGGCAAGTTATATGTACAATTAAATAAAATAAATAAGTCGATTTTTCTTTTCCTCACCCCGGTTTCCATTTTTTAGTTGATTGAATTTACGATATGGTTCACTTTTTTATAATTATTCTAAAATTTTGCCAATCGAATAAAGTTATATATATATATATATATATATATGTGTGTGTGTGTGTGTGTTTAAGTCTGGGTAAATATATATATATATATATATATATATATATATATATATATATATATATATATATATGTATATATATATATATGTGCGTGTGTGTGTGTGTTTAAGTCTGGGTAAAAATCTTTAAACGATAAACTCTTAAACTTTGATCACAGGCGACTACAATTTACAGAAAATCGTAATCATTGGGCCTACGACAACAGCATATTCTTTTAATTGTTTTTACTCTCGAGTTTATATCCGACAGAGTTAACCATTATTAATCAATCGAGTATCACACCACTCTACATAAAAACATATAAGATATCAACGGATCTATACCTGAGAATTAAAACCATAATAATCATGCACCAATAATTGTTTATAACGAGTAGTATATTTGTTTAAATGAGTGAATAACGTATACAAAAATATGTCAGCAAGTTGAAATGCAAAATGCTCATTTGTACTTGCCGACATATGCCTATTACTTATGGGCATGCGCAAATTTATGCAAATCTTGAATTGGTTACATTTGTAAAATTTCTCCTCTATTTGTCGTTAGCTCAAACGTTAGGGAACGCGACTGGAACGCTATATGGTTTGGTTTAGAATCCAGCTGATGGCATCAAAGTCGTTTATCAATTTAAAATCAATCCTATATTTGAGGTAAACTACATCGTGGGCCGTTAAAATTGTCGTCCTAAACACGTCGACATGATGTCCCGTCAGTTAGGTGAACACCGGGTATCTTTTTTTTTTGCAGACTTGCTACCAACTCTCTCTCTCTCTCTCTCTCTCTCTCTCTCTCTCTCTCTCTCTCTCTCTCTATCTATCTATCTATTTATCTATCTATCTATTTATCTATCTATCTATATATGTATATATATATATATATCATACTATCTCACACAAACATTATAATGTCATAACGCACACAATAAATCTGTTGTGTGCAAATCCCAAGATCGATACGGCCTTCTATCCTGTCTGAAAATGACACAATGTTCAACGAGGGAGATAGGAGTTGCACCGCTGTACAACTCCCGTTCTCTACTGATCAAAGTTATGACAGCAGGACCTTTTCCAGTGTCTTCAAAATGCAAATCCGAACGGTTCAATGCTTGAAAGCACAGCTCAAAGAAGTTTCCAACCACGGTTATGATCTTTGGTGTGGCTTCAATGTAGGGCCACATCATGGCATCTTACGTATTTTAAATCGGCTTGAAGTCAACAGCAAAATGTACCTATATGTGCTAGAGAATGTGATGGTCCCCTGGTGGAATTAGTTGGCCACTGTAAGGCCCTGGTATGGCAGCAGGACTCTCAACCGGCTCACAAGTACAAAGTAAACCAAGCTTGTCTTCAGAAGGAATGCTACAACGTTGTACTCTTCTCTCACTGGCCCCCAATCTTAACCAGCTTAAATACTTCGTTTGTCATACGTCAAGTACTCGACCAACATGCCCCCTCACGACACCAAATCGAGCCTGGTCGCCGTCATCCGCTGAGTATTCTTTGATCTACTGTCGGCACTTTTGGAAAAGGCAAGCTCTTAATTCGGGACACGTATCGAGGCGGTCATTGAGGCTGAAGGCGGCAACGTGTAATAAATAATCAACTTAACTTAATTGGTTTTGTAATAAAAATTTTAAAATAAAGCCGTAGCGTTGTTTCGTTAGGGCAACCTATTTATCGTTTCACTCCGTAAAATATGAAATAGAGGATTGAATCATTACTAATAAATACGAATTTTGCATGAACTAAAATATATTTGAAACGTATTTTATGGCTAGGCAAAGCTGGGTCCCCATGCTTTTCACAATGAATATTCGTTAAAAGTCAATGACTTCGTCAAAATATTTACTTGATACCTACTTACTTACCTACCTAATTGATTAAACTGTAGATGAAATGCTAAACATTGGTTAAGTTAAATCATGACATGTTAAAACTCCGTATTCTACGTTCCCATAATCAAAAAACATTTATTATTTTCCCTTTTTTACCGTTTAGATGTAATATATATATATATATATATATATATATATATATATATATATATATATATATATATATATATGTATACTAGCAAAAGTACCCTTCGTTGACTGGGCTCAAAAAAAGCCTACAGAAAATGGACTCTGATTTAAGATCGTATGATAGGTTATGAAAAGGAAGCCTTGTAAAGAGATAGCTTCGAATTTGGGCGTATCAAAACCAAAGCAAAATATGATGAAAGTAAAAATAAAATAGATAACCCCCATAATTTATTATACCATACCTATTCACACTGAAACACTTATCACAATATTCTGTGGATCTATATTTAAAAAAAATCCTGTTAAACTTTGTGACATATTTTCATTCTATGGAGGTCAGGTGCGAACGGACACCCCATAATTTTATCATACAATATATCTTCAAACTGAAAAATAATTATCAAATTATACTTACGCAGATAGACATGAAAGGTCTTTATTAAAGTGTGTGCCTATTTCTATTCTATGGAGGCCAGGCGCGAACGCAGACCCCCACAATTTTATTATACGATCCCTATTTAAGTTAAAGCATACTTATCAAAGTATTATTATGTACATCTATATAAAAAAAACACGTGTAACCTTTTTTTTTTTTAATTTTTAATTTTTTTATTTCCATACTTTGTGGACCACAATTTTAATGAATCATCATTATGCCAGCTAAAACATACCCATTTCTGTGTCTCGATACATCTTCTATCATTATATGTGAACAGTTTTCTATAATAGCTAACCGTGTAGGAACCTATTCGTGACCAGACACACAGACGTTCAGCTTTATGTTATAGATATGATTTCGTAATATGCAATCTTGCCTTTCCCATTCTGCCTCTGTCCTCTCTTTCTCTTTCTTTTTATTCTGATAATATCCACCTTATCTTTTTATCCTTACGATCTTTCTCTCTCTCTCTCTCTCTCTCTCTCTCTATCTATCTATCTATCTCCCACAAACATTATAATGTCATAAAGCCCATAATAAATCTGTTGTTAAGATTACTGGGAAAATGGTCGGATCATTATACGGTTCCTGTCCATATCACACTGCCGACGCAACCCTCTATCTGTATAAGACACAAGTACGTCCTAGAATGGAATAAGCTCCAATCTACGACACCCCTTTGTTAAACTTTAACCTAAATCACTCGACTACCTACAGCCTCTACATATTATTTCCACCATTTTTTTCTGTTCCTGAATATAAACGCAGATTCCATGAACAAAGCTGCTTTCTCAGAACAGTCAACATTTGGAACACTGTTCTGTTGACCAGCTTTCCAGGCTATTACAACATGGTAGCCTTCAAATCCAATGTAAACAAATCATTGTTGATCAGTGCGTATTAATAATCAAATTCTACCCAATCTACACGATTACGGATTACCACACTATTACCTTGCATTTGTTAACCATTATCCTCGAGTGGAATTCAGGTCTTCATAAGTGGTGACTCCCAATAAAAAATCGGTCCAGCAGCTTGCATGTTGAGTCTTCAGTACGAGCGATACAATGTATGCAACTACGAATAACTTTATTCTGATTATAAGTAACAGGATGTGCGCCAAACTATCTCATGGATTATACAGTGTGTTCCAATAAAATGTATACACTCTTTAAATGTCTATAAAATCAACATTTATTTTTATAAAGAAACGTTTCATAAATCCAAATACTGTGGACAAATGTAGAAACGAGCTAATTATCGAAAGTGTTCAAGTCATTAGCCATTGTGGTTAAAGAACAGCTGACAACCCTCAATCGAATCCAAAACGTTCAGTTCAGTTCAGGTCGTAACTCCTACTCGTTCATTGGTTACTTTCAACTTACTCATGGTAGCCGTTTTTATTTGGTGTGAACTTTGTGTTTAAAATGGCTCCTTCCCCTCCAAAAAATCCATGTGACTTAAATCCGCTGAATAAGGAATCGTACTTCCAGTAGGATGAACTACCTCGCCCCTATCATCATGACGTAACCCCTTATCTTTATGGTCAGCTGCCAAACAGATAGGTTGAACGAAGAGAAAGTGTAACCACTACCGCACTTACAGGCCGTACACGCACGATATAAGGCACGTGCAGTAACCCTAGGTCCATGTGGCAACACTTGGATACGGCTAAGTGATCGTTTACGTCAGGTTCTGTGGTCGGATTCTCTCACAGGCGTTGAAACTGGCAAGTAGGCGTATCTTGCTGTTGCGGTTTGAAGATCAGGGTCCTATCTGTTTGGCAGCTGATCATAAAGATAAGGGGTTACGTCATGATGATAGTGGCGAAGTGGTTCGTCCTACTGGAATACGATTCCTTATTCTTAATCATCTTTTGGAAACGCTGGATGACATATCTATGTAGCAAGTTGAGAAAATTTAAAGTGTATACATTTTATTGGGACACTCTGTATAGACCGCTTTTCTTCCGAAATGTCGTGCGGACTCCTCTGTTGGACATAAAGATTCCCGAGGTCGATAAAACTCACTTCAAAAAGAATGGGAACTTAATCGACCGAGAACTGTACTAATAACCTGGAGACAAAAAAACAGAAAGCCAAATACTGCAAACAATTGTTCACAAACTCATAAAGAAATCGATACATCTTATTTTAAAGCGTAATTTTCGTTTCAAAATTCTCTTTTTTTGTCAATTTGTGTATTTCAAATAAATAAATAAACGAACAGAGACTTCCTGTAACGAAACGGATATTGAATGCTCATGTCTTAATTTCAGATCGCTTTCAATGAAAACACAATGGTGTTTGAATAAAAAGGAAAGCAAAAAGTAAAACTACAATTGTGGCGCATTCAGTTATTAAAACACTTCGAACCGGGAAATTTTGCAAAAAAAAAAAATAAATAAATAAAATAAAAAATAAAAAAATACAATAAGCATTAAAAGTATATCATGAATGGTGATTATCTCGACTGCCAAAAGAAACACCCTATGCGTATGGAAACGTCGTGTAAGAGTAAAATAAACGGTTGCGCAATTTCGAGCCACATCTATTTTGAGTTGGCACTGCTTGATTCCAATAGCAACGAGAAATCAGGCGGGATTGAAAGTAAACCCGAACACATAATGTGAGAACTTGAAATTGTTAGATTTACTGAGGGTTGGTTGGAAGGGAAGTATGGCTGTCCCATGATTGGACGGCGTTTGACCGTTTCTGTAATACTAAGAAAAAAATAAATAAAAAACGATAGATCCCAGTCAAGTTAAGCAGGGAGTCTATGGTGAATTTTGGCAGGTCTGCTAAGAGTAGGCAAATCAGCCACAAGGGTTGATTGGCCAAATAAAGAAGTTCATTGATATAAACCGGCATGTGCCTATACCTGTCTGATACATATTGATGGTAGCGTCGTATATATGGTAATTAAAAAAAAAAAAAAAACATACCTCCGATACATTACGTGTTGATGATTTCAAATACAATGGAGGCTTTTCCGGAGGCGAACATGGTATAAATGTTAGGATCGCTCTAGCATAGAGTACACGTCATTCTTTTGAGAAAGTAATGAAAACTCCAATCAAGAAAGAAACGAAGACTAAGGCCTTCAAAGCCTGCATAGGGTAAGTCTTTCTGTACGGCTCAGAATCATGGGCGCTAAGCGTATCAGGCCTGAAACATCTCGATTGAAAATATACAAGAATGCTTCGACTAGCCTACAACATATCCTGGAAAGTCACCCAACAAACAATTCATTTTATGGTTTCCTACCTCATGTTTTCAATATTGTCATTGCCGGTCATATTAGTCACCATGACGAACCGGCAGAAAAGCTCCTATTTTTGACTCCAGAGGCAAAAAAGGAGAATTGGACGTCCACATGTAAAACTGAAATCCATTAGTGACGCGGATAGTGGCCTGGCAGAAACATAGCTGGTTGCTTCAGTGGCTGACTGAGAACTCTGGCAACCGGAATTTTTCACGCTTCATCTGTGCCTACTGGCATTTGATAAAACAACAACACCAACTTTTTGTTGCAACTGTATTTATTTTCGGGTACTCTCCCGAATAAAACGTGGTCGGGCTTCTTCTCTATGACCTTTATCATCTAAAACGTCGTTTCAAACCTGCTCTCAAACGTGCTCGTCTGTGACCGCGTTCTTTTTTATAATCTTGTCCGATTTTCCTTGCCGTGACGCATGTCGAACAAGATTCGGCATTTGCATACGCGTGCCCGCGCTCTGTTACATTATTTTCCTTTGGGATATGTAAAGACCCATGACTACACTGATAAACAAAATAGAATAAACCACTTGGAAAACAATATTCGACTGGTTGTTTCCACAATAAACTCTTCATTTTATGCGTATAATTTTATAGAATTAGATCTCTAGATTGGGCAATATGTGCGTGAGCCCCGGGGGCCATATGCTACATTAAAAAAAAAAAAAACATTTATGAATAGCAAAAATTCATCTTTGAAACAACACACATATTTTTGTTTCTTATTTTAATTAAAAGATCATCACATCTCAAAATCCATTGTTTACATTGTGTCAGCTTCCCTCGATGTTGCTGAGATGTAAAATGCATTCTTTAACGCACGCACACACAGGCATATGATCACGCATTGTGATGATGTCGGGGACACAACTAATGAACTCTTTCTGACTGTGGTCTGCTCATCAGAAGCAAATATAGTTTGACTATTTTCCCTTGAATATGCTATCAAATTTTACAAACATAAACAAAATGGATTAATCGAATGTAATTTATGGAATTGAGTTGGGAAGTTTTGTATTACACGTTTTCAGACTTGTAAGTAACGACCTTTAGAATATCGAATGAGCCATCTTCGATATCAAGGCTAATGAACCCAGCTTGTTCTGCAAAATCTCTTAAAACATGAAAAAACATTGTCTGTTGTTCTATGTATCTATATAAACATCAATTTTAAATACACCCCCCACATATATATACACACACACACACACACACACACACACATATATATATATATATATATATATATATATATATATATATATATATATATATATATGCCATTATAATTAAATACCTACAGACGCTAGTGTTTCATCGTTTCATGAATTTTCAGTCCAGTGTGTCACGATAAACACCAGTCGATAGGTTCGAACCCGGCAACAAAAGCCATCTCTGGCTTGATTAGCGAAGACTGTATCCAATCGGTTATTATAAACCTCGTGAAACATATTTGAAATTAAACATGCTATATTTGATTGTTTTTTTACGTCAATAAACGTTATCTAATCATTATATAATGATCTCTGCATGAAAGTAAAAATGACCGGCTTAATTCAAACGAGAAATATATAAATAAAATATATATATATATATATATATATATATACATATATATATATATATTTATATATACTATAATAATTAAATACCTACACACACACACACACACATATATATATATATATATATATTTTTATATACCATAATAATTAATCAATACCTACAGGCACTAGTGTTTCCTCCGTTTGAGATTAATCAGTGAAGGTGTCACGATTAAAGCCAGTCGAGATACTCGAACCCTGGACAGCAGAAGTCAGGTCTGGCTTCATTAGCAAATCCCCGTACCATTCAGCTACCGAGATCCCCGAGAGATACAGTTGAAATTAAAGATTTAATTTTTTTTTAATGCGTTTAACGTCAGGCGGATCTCGTCATTATATGACGATCTATGCATAAGAGCTAAGTTGACGGACTTTTTATAACTGAAAGGGCTCAACGATGAGAATCAAGTTTCTTCAAGTGGTTGACGTAATTGTTGATTATAATAACGAAATACTTACATACGCTAGTGTTTCATCCTTTCGGGATTTATCAGTGAAGTGGGTCATGATTAACCCCAGTCGAGAGACTCCAACCCTTGCAACAGAAGTCTTGTCTCGCTTCATTGCCAAGGAGCCGAACCATTCGGCTACCGACACCCGCTGAGGTGGAAATTAAACATTTATTCTTTTTAAATGACGTTAACGTCACACACACATATACACATCCACACACGCGCACACACATACGCACACGCACGCACGCACTCACGCACACACACACACGCATATACATATATATATATATATATATATATATATATATATATATATATATATATATATATAACGTGTTTCTTATTTTTGAACACTTACAGCTGAAATAAAGTCGGTCAAATTAGCTCGCATGCACAAGTCATCCTATGGGAGCTGGAACAAAGAATACACTGTGTTAAATTTTACAACAAGACAGGCTCGTTTAAGAAAAACCAGGACAGTTTCATGCGTCAGTTCAAATGTGAAAAAGCCCCACCCAAAAGACGAATTCAGAACTGGGTTGACCACTTCGAGAAGTGTGGGACCGTGAAGAACATCAACGGTGCCAGAAAGAACCGTCCAAGCAATCTGGCACGTTCCAAGAACCGAACAGCCGAGCTAGTCGAAAGAGTGAGAGAGTTTCTCTAGCAGAGTGCCTCGCTATGTCCCTCGAGTCCCTCGCTATGTCCTGTGAAGCTCGCAGGAAAGTGCTGGTGAACGATATCAGGGCTTCCCCATACAGAATACAGACGCTGCAGACCCTTACAGCCTCAGACAATACGCAGAGGAGGGCTATGGTAGTCAAGATGCTCGAGAAGATCGAGGAGACACCCAGTTTCCTTAACCTCCTTTGGACCTCAGATGAAGCTCACGTCCATCTTGATGAAAAAGCGAACTCCAAAAAAATGTATTCTGGGGATCCTCCAGACTCAATGAAATAGCAACCAATCCCCTGCACTCTCCTAAGTGCATGTGTGGGCGGCAATCTCGGACCAATCTTCATCGAAGAATCTTACGCAGCAATGATAGTCAACAAAGAGTGCTATGTGGAGGTCCTCAAAACCTTCAAGAATGAGCTCCAGACCATCTACCCGTCGCTCATGAGCAAGTTCTGGTTCCAGCAGGATGGAGCAAGTTCTAACATCTCAAACCTGTCCCGGGATTGGCTTAAAGAGAACTTCGGAGGCCGAGTGATCAATCTCAAGACTGATTTTGAGTGGGCACAACATAGCTCGGACCTAAGCCCTCCAGATGTTTTTCTTTGGGGGTATCTTAAGAACAGTCTACGTAGGGAAACCCAGAACCATCACGGAACTAAAAGAAGCCATAAGGAGGAGATGAGAGCCATTAGCAATTCGGTCTGTAAGAACGTCATGTACAACTTCGTGCTGCGCCACAAGAAATGCACGGAGCTAAATGGAGGTCATCTAGAACGTATGCGGTAGAACGGAGAAAAAAGGCCAAAGACCCTAGTGTTTGATGTGATGTTTTGAATATAATAAACTATTTATGACCAAGGTTTCATTTCATTCGGACAAAACACTAAGAAACGAGGCCAAATTAAAGTTGGGGCCGTTCTTTGGGGGGGGGGGTCAACCTGTACTCAGAGAAGATCAGAAAGTAAGCCGTTATGGTTACAACGGGGAAGTACTTGAGCTTATCAATTTAGATTCCGCAATTCTTGGTGTTCTGGTGACCGACGAGGAAAGTTGGATGGTCCAGAGACCTAGACACACAGTGCTCCCTAGAAGCATACTGGCTCTCCCAGACCTAAGAAGGTCAGACAGAGCATATATGCCTAGAAATATATGATGCGTCATTTGGTTTTTAGCACCTGTATGATAGTTAACAAGGAATGCTATACTGAGGTGTTAAGGTACTCCAGGAAGAGATGCCGTCGGAAGACGTCATCACTCTTCAAATCGTGTCAGTAGCATTTCCACCATAACAATGCTCCAGTTGACAACTCTATCGTTTCACCGACTATTTAACAAAGATGGACAGCAAAGCAGTACCTCATTTCTCCTATCCAGATCTTACTCTCTTTTATTTCTTGTTTATCTCTTAGCAAAATCGAAACTCAAGCTGCTGTCATATTTAGACAATGGAGGAGATGAAAGAGACAGCGATGAAGATTCTTGACATGCTCACATGAGATGACTAAACTGGGGCTTTTTTTACACGGTGGTCACCACTTATCAAGGCCCGGAAGCCACTCAGGGATAAGGGTTATTGCAAGTACAGTAGGTTAGTGTGGAGATTTAATGAAGTGTTTACTTAAGAGGGCGGTTCATTAGGAATTTGTTAACGTTGGACTTATAGACATCCAAGTTGTAGTCAGGTGGGAAGCAGGCAGACGTAACAGAGTTCCACAGGCGTGCAGTTCTAAGAGAGAAGCTTTGTTCATGGAATCCACGTTTTTATTTAGGCACAGATAAAGAATGGGGGAAATTTTTCACAATGGATTCAACTAGACGGGTGTTTTCGTGAAAGATTGGCGAGGGAGGAACCAGAGATTGGAGTTCAGACGAGCACCTGCTATGGAAATGACGATAAAACAAGGATTGGCTCGCAACTTCTCTTCTGTGGGAGAGAGGTTGCAGGGTAGACAAAAGGGCATCCCCCACCTAGCCACGAAGTCTATTTTGTACTCTGTCAAGGCAGGATAGGCTGTTTTTAGCAGCTCCTGCCCAGATATGGATGCATTATTCTTTTCTTGGGGGTACTTGGCTTTTATATAGATAGAGAATTGCATCAGTAGTGAGATATCTTCTGGAGCGGTAGAAGGATCCCACCATCTTTCCAGCGATCTTGTCAACAGACTTGATGGCTTTCAAGAAATTGTTGGAAAAGTACAACAAGCGCAGAGCATCCGAAGGAGATTACTATAGATTTATGTGCGCACTATCAATATATGTACGTTTCATTCAGGAGCAGAAATAGTCTTGATTGTTTTTTCTTACAATCCATTGTTTTTTTTTCTTCTTTTTGACGGAATATTTTCGAACATTCTGTTCGAGTGTAAAAAGGAAATTTCCGTATTCACAAACGTTTTTCGACCTACAGATGTGATTTTCGGTTTGTGTTGTAATGAAAATTCTCAAATGCATATGTGATGGTATATGGTATTAACGTTGGTCAAAATCGCTTGTTCTTTTTTACCGGATTATCTTTAATCGATACTTAATGTAAAATATTTCGATACAAGTCCGAACTTAAAACCAGCCACATAATCTACGTTTGTATTATATTTCATAAAAAGGGGCGCCAGCCATTTTCGAGTCAATAGAGAATGAACGTTCTCTCTGTTATACACAGACAAATGTCGTTTTATATAATAGTTAAGATTAGGCATGTTAAAGTCAAAGGTGCACGAGATTATATCCCTTGTTTATTTCCATTGTTCTTTCGAAACTATTTGGGCTATTTTGGGAGACATTTGTATTCGACAGTATCGCGGGTGAGAGATGTTAGATTAGAGAATTGAAAGCCCGTTACAACTTGGAATGCACGTTTATGAAAAGAGAGATATGATTAAATGCACATTTAATCTCCATATTAAAATTCTTACGCAACGTTTGTTTGCTCTTGATGCAAAATAATATCATTGTTCACGCAGTTTTAGAGAAAAAAAATATGCGTTCAATTTTGCAACGTAATTGACATTTAAATTTCTTTCTCTAATTTTGTATTTTTTTTTATAAGATTAATAAAAATAAACCGCTATTTCGTTTTCTAACTAAAAAGAATATTGAACGTCCATGTCCTCATGTCGGAAAAAAACAAACAAAAAACAAACATAATAGCAAAACAATTTTAAGCGAAAAATTGAACAAAAAAGCGATCGGGGAGTTTTTAATTATTCAAAAACCAGATTCAACATCGCGAACTAAAATTTTTTTTTCAGAAAAAATACAATAATCACAAAGAAGTTATTTTAAAATAGCGCGGATGTGCGTATTGAAATGCAAGCCAAATTACTTCGTTGATAAAGAAAAAAACAACCACGTTTTAGAAGAGTATAACGTTAGAGACGTGGATGACGTTCGAGAGCGCGTAAGTGGTTGCGGGATGTCACTGATGTAACAATAACCCACGCATGATAGGAGAATGAGGAAATAGTTGTTGTTTATACGGGAAAAGGCGAGTTGAATTTCTTTTTTGTTTTTTCTCTACTTTGCGACTGAGGCTATGACGTGTTGGTAAAGGTGCATGATAACGTATTCGTAAACATCTCTTTTATGCTGTCATTCTCATTTGGATTTTAAGTGGCCAATTAAAATCAAAATAAAAACAAGAACATAGTTAGTTTATCTACATTTGTTACCGCTTGATAATGGAGATGCACCAAAATTGAACTCTTTACCATCTGTAGATGGTAAATAGCTCAATTTAGGTATTTATTTACCTCCACTGTAGTAAATATAGTAGTCACTACCTACGGAAGAATCACGTTGACACACTGGTTCTCGCCAGATCACCAAAGTTAAGCAACGTTCGGCCGGGCTAATAACAGATAGGTGACCATTTGGGAATTCTAGGCGCTGCATGTGCTGTCCGCTCATCTCGACATTGTTTCCAGTCGCCTTGTACCTCAACTTGCCACTGGTATGCAACAATGTTGACTCAGGAAAGGCGTAGTTGGAGACTGCACTACTCTTGCTACACAAATTTCACGCGCACGTACCCTTTCAGTGGGTATCCATGGTCTGCCAAGACTGAAGGAAGCCACTATTTTGTAGAGAAGGTAAATAAATGTGTAAATTGTACTCTTTGGATTATTTATCTTTATTTATTTATTTATCTGTTTTAGACGACTGAATAATTCCTGCGTTGATAAGCCTTCAAACACACCCTTTTATTTTAGGAAAATTTTGTTTCGTCTAAACTTGGTAAGCATTGTTGAACAGCAAATAAACTATTCTCGTATATGGTAGTGACAACAAATACTGGTAAGTTACATTTAACGAGAACTATATTGGAAAAACATTTAACAAAATTAATAATTAGAAGTATCTATACATGATACGAGGATCGTCCCAAAAGTTAAACCTCTTATTTTTTTACTAAAATGAATCGCTCACGCTGGTAGCAACAGAAATAACATAAATATTTGCAAATGACAAAGCCGGATGCGAGAAACGAGTTCACAGAGGAGATAAAAAAATACAGGTGTTCGGAGGAGTGATGTTCGAGATGTTGCGATCCTAGATATGACCTTAAAAGATATCCGATGGTGAGGCACCAGCTTGCGGGCTTTGGGGAGTGTGGAGCCACCCTTTAATTACCATTGCTCCCAGGTCCGATCTCACCCGGAGTGGTAGTACCTGTAACAGTCCTAACTATGGGTTAAATAGAAACCGACTTGAAAACAACAAATACATTCTATTAAAACATTTTCTTCAAAATCTTTGTATTCGGCATTAAATAACCTGAAAAGGGTTGATATGCCGTAAAACAAAAATAACCAACAAACTCTCCAGAAAGGAAAGATGCCAAATAGCCAAGACCTGCGGTGGATAAGTGCCAGGAGAACTGGGACCTTGCGGAGACTTATTGGAACTCTAATTCAAGTAGAGACCAATGCCCGCTGCTAGCGAGCAATCACTGGTAAGCGGCTGTTACGATAATGCAAATTATATTGCTTTTATTATCGAAAGAGGGGTAGAGTACTGGAAATTCAGGAAGACTCGTTGCCACTTAGCTTCGAGGGAACACCGCATGTTGTTCGCAAGGAGAGGCTTTATGACCTGTGTTATAGCTCCGTGTGAGCCACTACTACTACTACTACTACTACTACTAATAATAATAATAATAATAATATATTCATTGTTTAATGATGTTTGTACGTAACGGAAGTATGGTCAGCAAAACGTTACACAAAAATTGAACATTCAAAGGAAACAAGACAAAAAGAATAAGAATATTGTCTGCGAATAAAGTGCTGAAATGAAGGAAGAAATTTTAGGCTGAGTTTTAATCATTTGCATAGAAGTACTCACTATAACATTACATGGCGAATATTTGTAATTATTTGATAGTGTGTCTCATTTAGCTCAGTCCTCTATTAAACATACAAGGGGCACCTTAATATATTTAAAATTGGTAATAAACACATACTTCATTTTTCTGCAGAATTTTTTTTTTTTTTTGCTTTATCAAGAAAAATGTCAGCTTTATCGATACACATGAGTTGATTACTATATCAAATATATTTATCCTTCCGGGAAATTTCCACGGGTCTTGCTAGTATATATATATATATATATATATATATATATATATATATATATATATATATATATATATATATGAAAATATTGGAAATAGTATTTCGACTAGATATATGACTTGAGTGTTGTCAACTAGAATCGAAACCAAATCATTCAGGACTCCAGAGTTACCGTTTGAGCTATCAACAAATTGATAAGAAAATGTTAAAACTTAAGGGATAAATGTATATTTGCGCAGGAATGGGAGTAACAGATTTAATCGACTTACTCCATTCAAGTTCATTTTTTTTTCAGTTTTAATCCCTTAGCAACTATTTTTATCGTCATATATATATATATATATATATATATATATATATATATATATATATATGCAGGGTAAACAAAAAAAACAAAACAAAAGCTAAATGGAGGCTATCGACATCATATACTGTTGAACGGCAAAAAAGGCCAAAGACAATAGTGTTTTGATGTGATGTTTTGAATATAATAAACTAGTTATGACCAAAGTTTCAATTCATTTTGACAAAACACAAAGACGCGGGGCCTAATTAGAGTTGCGGCCCGTTTTGGGGGGACACGCAATATATATATATATATATATATATATATATATATATATATATATATATAGTGTTTGAAGTTTTTAACATTTGAAACTATACAAAAAATTACTTTTTATCATTCGTTAAAAAAACATCTAGTCAGTAAGTCATTTAATCACCTGCAATCACTGCATCAACTCACTCTCCAATTTACTATAATACCATTTTTTTTATTTTTCAAGGGATCATCAGTTGTTTACCATGAAACACTGTTACGGGGATTTATATATATATATATATATATATATATATATATATATATATATATATATATATATATAATAAACAAGAATGTAAATATACAGGGTGTTTCAAAAGTCTTGGGAACATAAAGATTTTTAATAACTCAAAAACTATTAGGAGTTAAAAAATGAAATTGGTACCATTGGAAAGGTTAAAGTTTCAAGTTTTGTGGGGAATCTTCAAACTTGCTCAATATGAGCACCATTCGTCACACGGCAGACATCTAGTCGATAGTCCATTTCCTGCCAAACGCGTTCCAGCATCTTGACGTCAATGGTTCCCACAACTGCCGTTATTCGAGCCTTTAGTTCGTCAATATCTCTTGGAAGGGGCGGCACATAGACTTGTTGCTTGACAAAGCCCCAAAGGAAAAAGTCACACTCAGTACCCCATATGCGAGTGCTATGCTTGTTAACTTTGCCATTCAGATAGAAGGTCGCCTCATCGCTAAAAACAAGCCGGTCATCAAAGCCGTTATCTTCCAAATTCTCTTGCATTGCAATGCAAAAGTCACGGCGAAGTGGCTTATCAGTGTCCTTCAACTTTTGGACCAACTTGAGCTTGTAAGGTACCATTTGCAGTCGTTTCCTTAAGACACGCCAGACAGTTGCTGGAGCAAGCTGAAGTTCCCTGCTGGCTCTTCTCACTGATTTACGGGAGCTCTGCTGAAAGGCTTCCGGACTTGCTCAACTGCATCTTCTGAAGTTGAAGGGCGACCTGTTCGCTTACTTGGGCACAAACACCCATCTTTCACAAATTTAGCATGCCATCTGACAATGGGTTTCCTTTCAGGGACTTCTTTTTTAAATTTCCTGCGAAATGCACGCTGAACACATGTCCACGATTCAGTCTTTGCAAATTGGAGGACGCAAAATGCCTTGTCTTGTTTAGAGAACGCCATTACTGCACATGGAAATATAAGACGAAAATCATTAGTATGACCAAAAACTTGATTAAGCAAGCTTTAAAATGACACCAGTTTCATTTTTCTACCTGGAATAGTTCATGAGATATACGCATTTGTAATGTTCCCAAGACTTTTGAAACACCCTGTATAATAGTAGGTGGATAATAAGCAGTATAAGGGATTAATCCTAATCTTCTAATTGCAATACTGGTAAAGTAACAAACTATATTCATTCTTAATTTGGTGACAGGGACGAATGTGACAGGTAAAGAGAACATGTTTTTAATAACATGAATACGTTAACCACATTGATCATATGTAGTTTACAAGATAAGAAATATGGAAAGGTGGTAATTGCTCAACACTGCTGAGAATCTATGATTTAATATAATGTTTTGATTTTGAATCAACGAAGCAGTGTATCATGGTAAACAACTGATGATCTCTTAAATTTACATTGGGATTATTGCATTGTGTGTGTGTGTATTTATATATAAATGTATATATATATATATATATATATATATATATATATATATATATGTAGTTGTTTGCGTGTATATTAATGAAATATTTTTTCTATTTCTTTCATATCCTGTTTAATCTCTATTCTTCTCAAACCTTAGGTAAGTAAATTTTTATTAGTTAAATACAATTGTTATAATTTATATTTTTCATAACGTAAAACAGTTTTTTTGTGATAAAATCGTGGTTGCGAGAAAAATAATTACGGGAAGTTGACTTTGTATTTGCCTTGAAAATATATCTTTGTTTTTTTACTGTATAGTTCAGTTTATTGGAATGTCTTCATGATTATTTCAGCAACATTTTCGATCACCCATTCTCCATCGTCCATTGTCCGCTGAGCGATATCATACAAAACTAAACAAGGCGATAAAGTTAAGTCCTTGTTTCTTCGTTTTAACTTTGGTATAGTATTATTTATTTTATACGAATCTCTTTATTACATTTCTGCTTGTTCATCATATCATTATTGGAACAATAACTACTAGAAGGGTTGTTTTTTTCCTTCTCCTCCCATATCAGTAAACCAGGTTTAATAGATCCGTTTTCTAGATGCCTCGTTTAAGAGAGTGAATGGTTATGGTGGATTGTGTGCGATTAGTTCCAACTGGTATATATTACCAGGCGTTGCTTCTGTATTCAATATTCAACCTTGTTCAGGTCGTCAAGTGGAGATATTTAGACATTATGTCGTATCGTATAGGAGAAATACCCCTGTAGATATACAGCTTGATGTAATCCGGTTTATATTGACTACGTTTTTGCAGCAGAAACTGTAATTGTTGTTATTGCTGAGACCACTCAGTTTCTTAAAAGCATTAGGCATCAGGCTTTGTGCAGGCTTTGTAAACCCTTTTTAATCATAGCTATACGATCCTCTTTAAGTTTGTCTACAGAACACTTTTTATCTATATATTTCGAAATGAATTCCCCCCCCCAAATACTTGACCTACTTTTGGGTGACTCTTTCTTTCAGTCTTTTGCAATAGAAGTTATTGCATGTTTGGCTACAATTTTGGGGTGTTTGCATATTATAAAGAATGGTTATAAGGACGGATACTGTTATCTATGTAAAAACGTTTCGTTACACTCAAAAAATGTCGGTAAATTTCAACCACTCGGACTCACACTTTGTCTGGTACTGTCACGAAGTAGGGTTAAGGTTAGGGTTGGGGCTAGGGTTAGGGTTAGGGTTAGGGTTAAGTTTAGGGTTAGGGCTAGGGTGTGGGTTAGGATTAGGGCTAGGGTTAGGGTTAGGGTTAGGATTAGGGCTAGGTTTAGGGTTAGGGTTGGGGTTAGGGCTAGGGTTAGGGTTAAGTTTAGGGTTAGGTCTTGTGTTAGGGCTAGGGTTAGAGTTAGCAAAAAAATAAAAAATGAATGGAATAAGTTTTTTTAAGTGCAAATGAAATGCAGTTTTTCGTTGTTCTCCCAAAATAACGCATTTCATTATGTTGCAAATGTTTTTTTCATACACAACTGCGTTTTACAATGCTGTGACATATCTCATATACTTTTTAAAGGGCTCTATCCTCGTAAGATCGCACTGCCTGTTAGTTAAACCTTTCTCGCCTTGAGATGCCACATCCATCTTTTCAGGCTCGCAACTCGCTTCTCTTACTCGACGACATAATGTTCTGTTTTCTTTTTCCCATGAAATTAGCGCCTGCGCATTTGTTTTTTTTTTTTTTTGCATATATGCTAAGACGGCTGCCGCAGATATTTTCGATAGCCAGATATCGTACGGTTATTGCTGTTTTTCTCAGACAGGCGCATACGCCTATGTTAGGATAAGAGCCTCTCGCTTCGTTACGCATTTAATAACAACGTATATTACAAAGATTTTTAAAAATGCAAAACTAACACAAAGTTTGAAGGAGAATTAAAGTCCAATAGTAATAGAATTACGAGGTGCCTTTAATAACTTTCCAGATTTTTTGTGCAGATATTTAAAATTGTTGTAAATTCTTTAAAATGCATTATATTATATCTATTTATACTCTGAGATGACTGACCAATTTTTATGATTTCAAGGTTAATTGAAAAGCTACAGCAAGTATTGGAATACATTCTACTAAAGCCTGATTCTCACAGCTGGCGAATTTGAAAAATGCAATCTGGGCGTGATGTCACTGTCGAAAAATGATATGTAAAAAAATACTGTTTGGAACTTAGAAAAAAATACTGTTTGAAACTTAGAAAAAAATACTGTTTGAAACTTAGAAAAAATACTGTTTGGAACTTAGAAAAAATACTGTTTGAAACTTAGAAAAAAATACTGTTTGAAACGTAGAAAAAATACTGTTTGAAACTTAGAAAAAAATACTGTTTGAAACTTAGAAAAAAATACTGTTTGGAACTTAGAAAAAAATACTGTTTGAAACTTAGAAAAAATACTGTTTGAAACTTAGAAAAAAATACTGTTTGAAACTTAGAAAAAAAATACTGTTTGAAACTTAGAACAAAAATACTGTTTGGAACTTAGAAAAAAATACTGTTTGAAACTTAGAAAAAAATACTGTTTGAAACTTAGAAAAAAATACTGTTTGAAACTTAGAAAAAATACTGTTTGAAACTTAGAAAAACATACTGTTTGAAACTTAGAAAAAAAATACTGTTTGAAACTTAGAAAAAATACTGTGTGAAATTAGGAAAAAAATACTGTTTGAAACTTAGAAAAAATACTGTTTGAAACTTAGAAAAAATACTGTTTGAAACTTAGAAAAAAATACTGTTTGAAACTTAGAAAAAAATACTGTTTGAAACTTAGAACAAAAATACTGTTTGGAACGTAGAAAAAAATACTGTTTGAAACTTAGAAAAAAATACTGTTTGAAACTTAGAAAAAAATACTGTTTGGAACTTAGAAGAAAATACTGTTTGGAACTTAGAAAAAAATACTGTTTGAAACTTAGAAAAAAATACTGTTTGAAACTTAGAAAAAATACTGTTTGAAGCTTAGAAAAAAATACTGTTTGGAACTTAGAAAAAAATACTGTTTGGAACTTAGAAAAAAATACTGTTTGAAACTTACAAAAAATACTGTTTGAAACTTACAAAAAATACTGTTTGAAACTTAGAAAAAATACTGTTTGGAACTTAGAAAAAAAATACTGTTTGGAACTTAGAAAAAAAATACTGTTTGGAACTTAGAAAAAAATACTGTTTGGAACTTAGAAAAAAAATACTGTTTGGAACTTAGAAAAAAAATACTGTTTGGAACTTAGAAAAAAAATACTGTTTGGAACTTAGAAAAAAATACTGTTTGAAACTTAGAAAAAAATACTGTTTGAAACTTAGAAAAAAAAATACTGTTTGAAACTTAGAAAAAAAAATACTGTTTGGAACTTAGAAAAAAAATACTGTTTGAAACTTAGAAAAAAATACTGTTTGGAACTTAGAAAAAAAAATACTGTTTGAAACTTAGAAAAAAATACTGTTTGGAACTTAGAAAAAAATACTGTTTGAAACTTAGAAAAAAAAATACTGTTTGAAACTTAGAAAAAAAAATACTGTTTGGAACTTAGAAAAAAATACTGTTTGGAACTTAGAAAAAAATACTGTTTGAAACTTAGAAAAAAATACTGTTTGAAACTTAGAAAAAAATACTGTTTGAAACTTAGAAAATGTACAGAATGCTTCAGTCTCCTTTTGGACCATCTTGAATTAATCGAGCATCAGTTTTTGATTAGCGTAAGAGATTCAATAGAAGGCGGAGAATATGTAAGGGAGATGAGACGGGGAAAGGAGCAAGGGAATCAGAAAACTAGAGTTGATTGGCCAAATAAAGAATTTCAGCCACATAATCTACGTTTGTATTATATTTCATAAAAAGGGGCGCCGGCCATTTTCGAGTCAATAGAGAATTAACGTTCTCTCTGTTATACACAGACAAATGTCGTTTTATATAATAGTTAAGATTAGGCATGTTAAAGTCAAAGGTGCACGAGATTATCTCCCTTGTTTATTTCCATTGTTCTTTCGAAACTATTTGGGCTATTTTGGGAGACATTTGTATTCGACAGTATCGCGGGTGAGAGATGTTAGATTAGAGAATTGAAAGCCCGTTACAACTTGGAATGCACGTTTATAAAAAGAGAGATATGATTAAATGCACATTTAATCTCCATATTAAAATTCTTACGCAACGTCTGTTTGCTCTTGATGCAAAATAATATCATTGTTCACGAAGTTTTAGAGAAAAAAAATATGCGTTCAATTTTGCAACGTAATTGACATTTAAATTTCTTTCTCTAATTTTGTATTTTTTTTTATAAGATTAATAAAAATAAACCGCTATTTCGTTTTCTAAGGACCGTCGTGTGTCTAAACAGGCAATTGTGCACAGTTTGATGTCAATTTGGGTCCTGTATACACAATCATTCGCTAAGTAATGAAGATGCGGAAGATTTGCGCGAAGTTTGTCCGGTCGGTTCTCCATCCTTGTAACATACTATTCGACCAAGATAAGCATCAAGGCAATTCCTCACCCTCAGTCTACTCCAGACCTAGGGTCATGTGACTTTTAGTTATTCTCGAAGCTCAAGGATAACTTTAGAAACTGTCGTTATAAGATAATTGAGAAGATGAAAAAGCCTGTGACGATAATCATTGACACGCTCAGACGAAAGGATTTGAATTGGGCTTTTCTGAAGTTAATAAAGCAGTACAATAAGTGCTTTGCAGTTGAAGGAACTTACTTCGAAGGACATTTGAGCTTAATGTGTGTATAAACAATAAAAGTTCCCATATGAAAATGCATTGGAAATTATTTAAGGCACCTCGTATAATATAAAATGTAAAGAAGGTGTTTTAAAGAAATCATATTTTATTACTACATCTTTAAGAACTTTATACTAATTCAAACGATAAAGAAAGTGGAAGCCTAAAAAATGATTGGACTTTAATCTCAAAACTATTCAACACTAAGATTAGTAAAGAATTACGGAATTCTATTTCAAGACTCACAATAAATGCACTGAAAAGAAAACTGAGGCGATCTTATCAATCATATCAACATCTTTTGAGCATTTCATAGAAATATCACGTGTTCTACAGTCAATGTGATTCTTGCTTTCATTATAAACATGCAAATATTTTTTTAAAATTCTGGTGAGAATTGAATTTTTCTATTTTCGTAGGCAACACGACAACTTTTTACACGATATGAAGAAGTGTCAAGTTTTTTTTGCGTTATTTTGCAAAAAAAAAAAAAAAAAAAAAAAAAAGCAATTAAATATTCATTGACCCGTGCTAATTTGAAACCGTTAGAAAAGGATATCTTCAAAATGCTGTTAATTTAATTCTATCAGAGCATCTTTTTTTCATTTTAATTAATCTTTACAAGTTGAAAGGAACATTCCTTATTTTGACATCTTAAGCAATGGCAATTCAAAACAACAACAAAAAAAGGAAGCGCCATTTTTTTTTAACAATGCAGATATTTGACAATTCAGCAGTTTTCTTGTTGTTATTTTAATTTATTTTTAAATCACTCACGATTCATGATTTTCATATTCGGCATTAATGAAGGAATATTTTATCCGTTTTCTATTGCAAGAAATCGATGCCTCCGTTCAGTCTCAAGAAACAATAGACAGACTTGTAAGGCCTAGGATTGCCCATCCTCAACCACAACTCTCCTGAATTGGCACTAATTGAATCGAATGGTAAGGAGAGGACTTCTCCAGCTTGGAAACAATACCGGGAACCGGTGTCTCAACCTGATTATGCCTTCATATATTGTAATAATTATGTACGGCATAATAGCATTGGAATACCGTTTCCCGTCAGATCACCGACCTTAAGCAATGTTGAGCGTAGGGGGTACCAGATAGGTCACCATTTGTGAATTATAGGCGCTGTATGTACTCTCCGCTGGCATTTGTTTCCAGTCGTCCTGAACATACGTTCAACTTGCCACTGATATTAAACAATATCGACTCAGGAGAAGTGTGGTTGAAGGTTGTGCACATCCTACCCCAAGAATTCACGCGCAGGCACCAATCCTAGGTATCGATACTCTTTAAAAGACTGAAGGAGCGTTTTAAAAAGTGTAAGAAATAAAACAAGATGCAAAACAGCATCAACATTTTCCTTTCGTTATGCAGAAATAAGTTCGTCTTACTAGAATTCTTCCTAATACTGTCCTCATCTTAAATGTCATTTTCACAACGTGTTAGTCAAGGTAGCGACCGATATTCTTCAGATGTTACAGGAGCACCGTATGTCACACCTGTTTGCTTATATATTCTGGAAGCGCCCTTTGCCACGCCCGGAGGCATATTTGTTCCGGGAAATAAAAAGTTGCCAATGTAGATCCAGGAAGCGCAGAGTTGGTTGATGAGCAAGAAGCTTCAGTTAAAGACTTTCTAAACCAATGGATAATGCCTGGGAATGCGAGCCCAGTGGTTAGCAAGGAAGATGGAATATTTAACCGGGATATAGTGGGTGGAGGGAACCCCAGGTTGAGCCCATATACAAGGGGAAAAAGAGGTCAATAAGGCGGAGAAATGTGGGTCAACAAAACAAACTCGCTCAGTGATAAATAGCCTCTCCCAAAAAGCAATAAGGAAAACTCAATTACTGGAGCAACTAGTATCAGGTGGAGAGGGGTCAAGGCATAAAGACGTGGAAGAATAGCCAACCCTGGTAATTTTAGATTCTCAAACAGCGAAAGCTGACAGGACGCCGAAGATGAGCAGCCCGAAGAAGAACAGCCCTGAGAAGAGCAGCCCTAAAGAAAGAGAAGTAAGACCAGCAGAAAGTTGGGCCCATCAACAGAGGAAATCACCGCAGTTTTCTAGACCTTTTCAGCAGCAAATACTAGCAGGCGACAATGGGTAATAACACACAGAGAAGATTGTCCGCAAGGACTAATGGCGCAATGGTTAAAGTACTTAGAAATATTAATTGTACCTATTTACTATGCCTCCCCACGGGACAGAGTTAGACACCAGGGTCGTTTTTTAACGTGGAGAAAAGATACAAAAATAAAAATTGTCTCAGTCGTGAAGGATTTCTCCTCCACCGAAAGAGAACAAGAAATAGAAGTGCAGCATCTGAAGAACAGATGGTATTTATTTGCTCCCCCACCGAGCAAATTAGGCACAAGGCCAATTTTTAATGTGAGGAGTGAAGGGAGGGGGAAGGGAAAAAGGGGACCAGCTCCCGAGAGGTGGGAAATGGGAGCTGGTTAAAGGTCAGGCATGTGGGGTTGCCCCCACATCTGGTCTTTGCTAGTCATAGCTAGTCATAGCTTGCAGTATCTGCCGGAACAGATGGTATTTATTTGCTCCCCCACCGAGCAAATTAGGCACAAGGCCAATTTTTAATGTGAGGAGTGAAGGGAGGGGGAAGGGAAAAAGCGGACCAGCTCCCGAGAGGTGGGAAATGGGAGCTGGTTAAAGGTCAGGCATGTGGGGTTGCCCCCACATCTGGTCTTTGCTAGTCATAGCTTGCAGTATCTGCCGGAACAGATGGTGTTTATTTGCTCCCCCACTGAGCAAATTAGGCACAAGGCCGTTTTTAATGTGAGGTAAAAACCAGCTCCCCTAAAAGTAGGCAAAAAGGGGGCACTCTGGTTACCAAAAATAATAATTGTCCCAGTATAGAGGGTTTTTATTTAAATGCTGCCCACATCAGCATTATGTGGCACAAGGCGGGGAAGTGGGAACCCCGCAGGCTCCCCTAAAGGAGAGGCACTCCTGCAATTTTAAAAATTGCCTGAGTAACCCCGTCGGCATTCCCCGGTCGGGGCGCCTCAGGCAGCAAGCAATAAACTTGCCCCACCGGAAAGCCCGGTGGCAAGGCCTGGGAGGGTGGACCTCCTAGGTATTACCCAGGCGGTTCCCAGTATAGAGGGTTTCCCCTCCATTGACTGGTACAAATTATCTTAAGTGCAGCATCTGCCGGAACAGATGGTATTTATTTGCTCCCCCACTGAGCAAATTAGGCACAAGGCCGTTTTTAATGTGAGGTAAAAACCAGCTCCCCTAAAAGGGGTCACTCTGGTTACCAAAAATAATAATTGTCCCAGTATAGAGGGTTTCCCCTCCATTGACTGGTACAAATTATCTTAAGTGCAGCATCTGCCGGAACAGATACTACACTTTGATCTTGTCCCGAGGGCCAAGAAACAGTTTGTAAAAGTCATGAAGGTTTTTATCATCAATTCTCAGTGTAGGCGGCCAGAAAACATAATGGTTGACGGAACAAGAGCACGCTACCCTCGTGAAGTGTTGCGTTAGAAATTCCGTCCAAATTTCCGAGTTAGGAGAAATTTTCTGAGTTCGATTCGATTTATTTGAACACTATCTGAAGGTTTCATCGACCGCAATCGTGTGAAAATCGCACTCAAAATGAGAAGAGTCGTCAAATTATATACGAATGACTAATCTTATTTAGGACCTCATTATTTATACTCCATCGTATTAATGCATTAATACTAGCAGGCGACAATGGGTAATAACACACACAAAAGATTGTCCGCACGGACTAATGGCGCAGTGGTTAAAGTACTTAGAAAAATTAATTGTAAAAGTGATCTTCTCATGAAGGTTTTTTATCATCAATTCTCAGTGTAGGCGGCCAGAAAACAATTACAAATTACGTAAAATCTCTATGCAGACATGGTTGACGGAATAAGAGCACGCTACCCTCGTGAAGTGTTGCGTTAGAAACTCCGTCCAAATTTCCGAGTTAGGAGAAATTTTCTGAGTTCGATTCGATTTATTTGAACACTATCTGAAGGTTTCATCGACCGCAATCGTGTGAAAATCGCAGTCAAGATGAGAAGAGTCGTCAAATTATATACGACCTTAATATTTATACTCCATCGTGTTAATGCATTAAAATACAAAGAATCACATACAACACAACATTACACATTTAAACTTTTATTTTACAAAATAGATTAAACTTATCAAGGTTTGGAGGCCACTCGAGGATAAGTGTCAATACATGCATGGTAGTCAACGGGGCAATATCATAGTAATCGTTAGTAGTGGAAACTTGGAAAATTAGATTAATTAAGGAGAACGGCTCCTCAAGAACGTAAAACTTAAACACGACAGAACTGTAGGAAGCTGACAAGCAGGCAAATGGAAGACATCCAGACACGCAAATTTCTAAGAGAGAAAGTTTGTTCATAGGATCTACTAATCAGATAAAGAGTGTGAGTGATTATTAATAGTGTTTTTCGTGAAGGATTTGAGCTCAGACGAGCACTTGCCATGAAAATAACGATAAAGCAGATACGGGCTCGCAACATCTCTTTTGTGGGAGACAGGCTGCAGGGAAGAGAAAAGAGCACCACCCCACTAGGTTACGAAATATTTTTTTTTAAAATCTGTCACAGCAGGAAGTCTATTTTGAATTCTGTCAAGGTAAGCAAATTATTAATAGTGGTTTCAGCTAGACGAGTGTTTTTTAGTTGAAAGATTGGCAATGGGGGACCATGTAAGGAAAAGGAAAGTATATAAAAAAAATAAATAAATATAGTGTGTGTTACAATAAGTTAACCTGGCTGTTGCGTTTTATGCAATAAGGAAGCTTTTTTTTACAAAAGAATAATTATTTACCAAGGCCAGTAAGCTGCTCGAGAACAATTGTTAATGAGAGCACAGTAGTAATTGAGACAAGTGCGAAGTAATCGTTAGTAGTGGAAATTTAATAAATCAGATTACTTAAGGAGATGGCTCAGCAATAACTTATTTACGTTCGACTTTAAAACGACTAAATTGTTTATATATATATATATATATATATATATATATATATATATATATATATTATTCCTTTATTGGAATTCATTTTTTGAGATGAGCATTATATGTTAATTTTTATTTTTATTTCGAACTATTAGTCTCATCTTTATTAGTTGTTGTTTTTGGATCTTTTTATTAGTTCACAACGTTTCGGCCAACTTCCTCTGGCATTCGTCAGGTGGTATCCGCGACGAATAGGAACTTCGAATCTCCTAACTGTATTCTCAGCCACCACTGCCATCCGTAGTTGTTGTCGTCTCACCACATTTTTGACCAATTACCTCTGGCACGCTTTGGGTGGAATTGACTAAATTGTTGTCAGCTAAACAGCAGGCAAAGATAACATGCAGTTCTACGGTACGATACCGGCGGTCAGTCTAGTTACTTTCGCCCTAGAAAAGATGATATGATTCCATTTCCGTTTGCAGAAACAAGGTTTCTTTTTTTTTTTGTTGCAGACCATATACTATTTTCCCAATTCTGTGCAAATAACAAGCACGACACGAGCCTTCTATCATGTCTGAAATATACACAATATTCATCAAGTGAGAGCGGAGATGCACTGTTGTACAATTCATGCTCTCTAGCAATCCAAATTATGACAATAGGGGTATTGCTTTATAAAAGGGACAGGCTCAAGGTGATGATCACACCGTTTCCTGACACGGTTATCTTCTTTGTTGTGTTTTCCGGTTTGGTCCACATAATGTAACTTTACTTCTTCGAAGTCGGCTTGAAAGTCAACACCATAGTGTATCTGGACGTGCTGAACAGTGCGGTTAATCCCGGGAGCAATAAGGTGGCCGCTGCTAGACCTTGTGTGTGGCAGCAGGGCTCGGCCCCGGCACACAAGTTCAAAGAAACATAGGTTTGGCTTCAGGACGAGTGCTCGACTTTGTACCCTTTCCTCCCTAGCATTCTCCTCTCCCGACCGGACCTAGCTGCACTACTTCGCTTGATCATACGTCGAGAACATTACTAATTTGATCCCCTACAACAGTAAAGCCAGCTCGATGCCAGCTATCCGTCGAGAATTCTCCTACCGGCACTTGTGGAAGCGCCATGCTCCCAGTTCCGGACCTTTATCGAGGCGGTAATTACGGCTGAAGGTGGATACATTGAATAGATGTTTTCTGTAATAAATAATCAACTTACGAGAATTGACTTTATTAAAAAAAGATTCAAAATTATTATTTTTTTTTTTACACAGTGATCACCACTTATCAAGGCCCGGAAGCCACTCAGGGATAAGGGTTATTGCAAGTACATTACGTTAGTGTGGAGATTTGATGAAATGTTTACTTAAGGGGGCGGTTCATTAGGAATTTGTTAACATTGGGCTTGGAGACATCCAAGTTGTAGTCCGGAGGGAAGCAGGCAGACGGAACAGAATTCCACAGGCGTGCAGTTCTAAGAAAGAAGCTTTGTTCATGGAATCCGCGTTTTGATTTAGGCACAGATATAGAGTGAGGGAAATTTTTCACAGTGGATTCAGCTAGACGGGTGTTTTTCGTGAAAGATTGGCGAGGGGGGACCAGGGATTGGAGTTCAGACGAGCACCTGCCATGAAAATAACGATAAAACAACAACAGTATATATATATATATATATATATATATATATATATATATATATATATATATATATTATTCCTTATTGGAATTTTTTATTTTTGAGATGAGCATTGTATGTAAATTTTATTTTATTTCGGACTATTAGTCTCATCTTATCTTTTTATTGGTGCACAACGTTTCGGCCAACTTCCTCTGGCCTTCGTCAGGTGGTAACCGCGACGGATAGGAACTTCGAATCTCCTAACTGCATTCTCAGCCATCACTGCCATCCGTAGTTGTTGTCGTCTCACCACATTTTTGATCAAATTACCTCTGGCACGCTTTGGGTGGGATTGAAACCGCTATCTTCAGACAATGTTCATCTGGAACCGTAGAGATGCAACGTCTCTATCAACTGCGCCACGGGCCCCGAAGGGCGATCAAGGTTGGATTCTTGATCTTATAAATCCATATAAACAACAACAGGCTCGCAACGTCTCTTCTGTGGGAGAGGGGTTGCAGGGAAGAGAAAAGGGCATCCCCCACTAAACCACGAAGTCTATTTTGTACTCTGTCAAGGCATGATAGGCTGTTTTTGGCAGCTCCTGCCCAGATATGGCAACAGTATTCCATCCTTGGACGTACTTGGCTTTTATATAGATAGAGAATTGCATCAGTAGTGAGATATCTTCTGGAGCGGTAGAAGGATCCCACCATCTTTCCAGCGACCTTGGAAACAGACTTGATGTATGTGTTCCATTTCAGATCAGGAGTAAAGGTCAAACCCATAAGCTTGTCAAAACACGGGGCCTCACCCAGACGAGAGCCATCCATCACAATTGATGCCAGCTGGGGATCAGAGCGTTGATGAAGTAAGGATAAGAGTTTGGTTTTGGATACATTAAAGGTAACCAGCCACATCTTCCCCCACTGAACCATTCGCTCGAGATCAGAGGAGAGAGAATCAGAGAGAACTTTGTAGTATTTTTTTTTTATTATTTATGGCGAAATCTTTATAGTTCCATCCTGTAAATCGATATAATCTATATAATCACTTTGTAAATGCCCATATTTGCAAGTGGATATATAATAATACGACCTTGAAATCAAAGTATTTCGGAGATATACATACACCTGTGTAAAATTATCATGTTATCATCTTTTAATGCTAATAGACTATCCAGATAGCGGTGTCTAACTGGATCTGTAACACTATGCTCAGGAAAACTCATTCTATCTCGACATTTCTGTGCTAGCCTATTAAATCTTGCGTAAAGAAACGCGGAATAGCGGATAAATTGATAAAGTAATAATCACGACTATGTGATACTCTTCTCGAGGTTCAAGGTTCAAACCTCATCCCGGGCGGTATTAAGCATACAATTAGTAATTAGTAAATACTTCTATTCGGTTTCAGCATACAGAATGAGAGCAAACTACTGCCGTGGAGTAAATGAAATACTCCGCTAGAAATTCCGTGCAGATTCCCGAGTTCGATATAAAGTTTACTGATTTGTGTATTCATTTATTTTACGGAATGTAATCCCCATCTTCATATTTGCTGTTGTTTCAGGACATTTCCGAATGAGAGAAGTTTGACTCAATTAACACCATACAAGTTTCATCTTTTTTAAAAAAGTTTACCCCCGTAGCAGCTATTTTTACCGGCTAAACTCCATAAAAGAACAATCCACAATAAATGCAGTCATTGGACCCGACCTGCGCCGTGACGTAATTCTGTACTTGTATGACAGCCAATGACGTCCTTTTCTTTGTCTGCATCCCCCTTCGCATAGTAAAGTAATGGTTCTGCTCTGTATGTATTTTCATGGCAGGTGCTTCTCGGTGCTTCAATCTATGGTTCCTCCATGCAGAACTTTCACAAAAAAAACACTCTCATAGAGACCACCGCTACCAACATTATGTGTTACTTTCAAGTTGTGCCTAAATCTAAACGCAAGTTCTATAAACATAGCTTCTTCCCTAATTTTCACAGCATTTTGTTACATGTGTCTTTCAAGTTTCTGCAAGTAAATCTTGCCGAACTTGGGAATCTTTGTGTCGATCTCGGGAGTCTGCATGGGATCGACTTAAAATAAAATACTGAATCACATAGTTCTTCTACAAGGTCACGGCTGACGAAACGGGATGCAGTTACACCAACAAGTTAAGAATTTCTTTTTGCAGATTTATAAAGGTTGCCGAGTTAAAAAAATATTAACCCGTATACACACACACACACGCGCGCGTGCGCGCGCACACACACACACACACACACACACACACACACACACACATATATATATATATATATATATATGTATATATATATATATATACTTCAGAATAATTTTATTTAACAATCAGTTGGTATGGAAACCTGTGATTATAAGATGTACAAAGTACTACTGGCAGTCATATTCTATAAGTATTATCCCATTTAAATAAAAATTGCTCGATATACAAGATAGAGCAAATAAATCAAATAAATTATATATATATATATATATATATATATATATATATATATATATATATACAGGGTGACCCGCCAAAAAACAAAAGTTAAATGGAGGCTATCTAGAACATATGCTGTAGAACGGAGAAAAAAAAGGCCAATGACCCTTGTGTTTGGATGTGATGTTTTGAATATAATAAACTAGTTATGCCTAAAGTTTCATTTTAATCGGACAAAACACTAAAAAACAGAGCCTAATTAGAGTTGGGGCCCTTTGCGTCACCATATATATATATATATATATATATATATATATATATATATATATATATATATATATATATATATATATTTACTCCGGAATAAAATTATCCAACAATCAGCTGATATGGACACCTTTAATTATAAGATTTACAAAATATTACTGGGAGTAATATTCTATAAGTACTATCCCACCTAAATAAGAATTGCTCGATATACAAGAGAGAGCAAATGAATCAAATTTTAGTCATTCAATGAATTTAAACATCTTTTTGATATGAAATGTTTCAGTTTCATTTTAAAGAGTTTTATTATTCTCTGTAAGACAAAGAATACATTATACATATTTTAACTCCTTATCCTACGGGGTTTACTATTTCTTCAGAGGAGAAAATATTAGCTAATAGCTATAATGGTATACACTCTATTTCTTAAGCCAGTGATATATATATATATATATATATATATATATATATATATATATATATATATATATATATAAAAGGACATTATTGTTGCGCCAACCTAATAGAAATAATGACAACATGCATAATGTTTTTATTAAATCCGTTCTTTCAGTCAGACAACTAGCGACCGCCTTGCAACCCGATGTTGAAGGTAAAAAGTGAGTGGATTCAGGAAATAAGAAACCTTTTTGCGTTTTTATTTTGAGTATTTTTTACACAAAGTTTCGGTAGATAAGATTCTAACCTTCTTCGGATGAAATTTGTTGTATTCTGGAACCTGCGGGTAATTTCGAACATAGTTTTTTTTATTAATTAATCCCCCCTTATGTGCGGAATGAACTACTTGCTAAAATCCAGCTGAAAGTTACATTTTTCTGAAAGTTTATAGTTAAAGCCTTACTCGTCTGTTTTATTAGAGATATCCTCCAAGTTCACGAGTTCAGCATCAATTTTACCGAGTTCGAAGGTCAAAGGTTATGTCGGTCAGAACGTTGTTAGAATAACGTCGAAGATGTCTATAAGTTCTGGCAATACAAACTTTTTTTGTGTATAAACGATAATGAAAACGGTTGTTATATGCATGTTATGTTCATTAAATTCATTCTTCCAGTCGGGCAACCAGCGACCGCTCTGCCACACGACTCCACGAGTAGAAAGTGCGGGTATCCAGGCAATATGAAACCTATTATAAAGAGTAAACAAGACGAAATCGGCTTGCTAAGCAACACTTTCTCATTATCCCGCCTTTTCCTTCCCCAGATTTATCGCACATTGAATCGAAAAAGAAAGCGCAGTTTATCGAGCGGTTATTCGCAGCAAACGAAATCTGAAATTATTTCTCTCGGCTGTAATAGGAAACCGCGGCGAATCTGAAACCGCTGCTGCTTGCAAAGTTTGGATAAGAGACCTAGAGGTCAAAGGCTAAGTAGGTGCAGTAGGTCAGCAGGAACCTGATATTTTTATTTGCGTCGATTCTTTTTCTATGGAGGAATAATGGGAAAAGAATTTTTGGCCTTTGCAATTCGACAGAGGCGCATTGATCGGGTTAAACTACTGTTACTACCGCTCAAAACGTGTGGCGCCAAAAACTAAATAAACTGGAAAACTTTTACGTCTTCGTCGTTTCTCGGTCGATATATTTTATTTTCGTTTTTCACGTTTTCATTTTCTGGTTTTGCGTGCTTCTATTTTATTAGAACCAGGACAAACCACTGTTGCCTAGATTTTTATGATCAATTATGTCATTTCCACTATACCACCATCTTCGCAGATCTATTCCTTTTTTTCTACTCGCAAAATTTACGCGCCAGATTATACACACGTTTCCATGTACTTTTGACAAGGAGATAAACCCGTGAAATATTACAATTGCGCTTTTGCACTCCGTAAGTTGTTGAAAATATATTAATAATAAAATATATCTTATTTGGCAATACAACCGGGTGGTATTTGGCCTTAATAAGCTTTGCACTGAAAAACAGATAGAAATTACCAACAAATACATTATCTTCTTTGTTTCTCGTTCGATACACTTAATATTATCTTTTTACTTTCTCGTTGTCCGGTTATGCGTGCTTCATTTTAATATTATGAAACCAAATTACTGTTGCGCAGGTTATAGTGAGTTACCATGCGTCATTTTCCACTAGAAACACTCTTGATTCTTTTTCTCCTGACACAATTTACGCAGCAGATAATACACACCTTTTTATGTGTATTTGATAATAGAGTAATTCCCCGAAATATTACAACTACACATTTTCGCTTTCTAAATTGTTGAATATGTAATAATAAAATATATCTAACTTTATGAAATTTTTACTCCAAAATAAAAACAAATTACCTACATTGGAAATGAGGACTGAAGGACAAAAAAGGAGAAGCAAGAGTTACTGGAGCTGCCGATGACACATCCACATGCATTATCTACTCTCCATTGAATAAATAAATAAATAAATAAACTAAAATAAAAATTTTAAAAAAGGTGAGAAGGGCTTATTAAATTCTACTTAGTAGAAGTCCGTTGCCCCATTCACGGACTAGGATACTACTTGAAGATAGTCTCCCCTCCCATGTTAATGCATGGCTACTTTTTGTCTTTATCTAGGTCGAGCTGGGATGTTAAACCGTTCCAGCTCAACCCTATAATGAATATGCTATAATGGAACTTTTATCAAATTTAAAAAGTATGGTTATTTTTAACTCGTTGCACTAACCACTGCTTTTATTATGTCTATTTGGTTTAGCCCACATGTTTTCTTGAGGCAATTTTTGTAAGCGTCATATTTTTGTAAAAGAATGAACAATCAATGCTTTTTACGATATAAACAATATCCAACTATTTCTAAGAGAATTAAACAATAGACTTTTTTATCATTCCGATTTCTAACATTTTATTTCTTAACCTTGCTTACAAGGTTCGAGTCTCGGCTTATCCTAATCTCATTTTCACTTAACTAATGTTCATCTTATTCACATTACCTTTTGGGTGTTGAAAGATGACACATGACAACAGTTTTACAAAAAACACAAAGATGATACTTTATTCATTGGACCGGTCGAATGATGACGTCAGGAATTCAAATTTGGATCTACACGGTTTAAGCATTCTCCCTTGCGCTTCTTGATTTCTCTTGAACTCAACCCAACACAACTGCTCTCGACTCTACTTTTCTGCTGACTCCTCCACTGACTAACTCCAGCTTCTCTATTGAGAATCCCCCTTCGTCTATGACGTCAAAAGTGTGTTTCCCAAACGTTACCAATTCACGTGGCTACGTATGTTTAAAAAAACAAAAACACTTTTAACAACAAAAGAATTCTCCACATAAAATTCTAACCTATTTTTAAAAATATATTTTTAATTTGTATAGTTCATTCTTTAGCTGACATTTTTTAATATTCAGTTTTCTAAAAGAATGAATAATCAATGCTTTGTACGATATAAACAATCTCTAACTATTTCTTATAGAATTTAACAATTGAGTAAAGTCTAGCATTCCAATTCTTTTTTCCTATAACACGCTTTCCAAAACATAATGCATTACATATAGCAGATATGCCGTTCCTCAAGTTTCCTGGCAATTCTTGCAGGGTTTGATGTTTTACGTTTCGAGGTCTTCTAGAAATAAGCGAGTTAAATCGCAATGCAGATATTCTGCAATCTGTCATGAATAATGTGTTTGAAAGTCCACAAATATGCGAAGCTGAAAATGCGCAACATTCAAAAGACATAATTTATCCTCGTTTGACAAAGATGCCTAAGTTATTCTTTGTACTAGCTTATGAAGGGTCCGGAGTATTTTATTAACTATACCCCTCAGGTGTTTATACCTTTAATTCGATTTCTACTTTATAGTTTTTTTTTTCTAAGAGTTTATTTGTTCTTCTCAAGTACTCTTTTCTCAACATACTCATAGATCTTTTTTATTCAAATTTCACCTCAAACAAGGCATAGCGCCACTTTGAAAATTTAAACAATCTCTAGATTGTTTAAATTTTACATTTTTTACAGATAAACATTTTCTCAATGTTTTAGTCGTGCAGAAAGATATACAAATAAAGAATCTAAGTGAATTTTTGGACCCACTGTAGTTATCTTCCTGGAGTCTGTGTGACAGCAAGACTCTTCAAGCTACTAGTACACTTCATGTGTGTCGATAACATTTGCAAATAAATGTGCGTTATCGAAACAATCGTCGACTACAGTGTTTTTCGTTTGGACTTGTGTCAATAAGACATGCAAAGATCCTAACCCACTTCACACTTGCCAGTCGATGATTGCACTATATATTTTTAGAGGGGGGTTCACCTTACAACTTCACAGATTTACAATATCAGTTTTCTGTGGCAAAAGCTGTGAAAATGAGGGCTTACCGCTCAAACGACCTAGGTGTGCGTGTGTGCTTTGTCATCGCTGCGAAGCTAGGATGAGAAAATAATTCCAAGATGGCGCCAACGGCGTTTTGTAATGGCATGATCTCGGAAACTCTCGCAAAATTTCGTGCATATATGAAAATCCGTTGGTCTTCGACAACTATAAATTCAGGTCGTTTTGGAAGCAAGACGGCAGGAAAGAACGGCCGGTTGGTAATTGTGTACGCTGGATCGTGTTGGTGGTGTGTCACCGTGTCTGTGTGTGTACTGATCGAACCGCTTTCCTGTCCCTTGCACTTTGAACTTTGAATTTGTTTACATTGGACTTCAACTTTATTGGATTGTAGTATTACTTCTGTTGGATTTTCTTTTTAACCGATTAGAGTGTGTCACTGATATAATGTACATTTCACATTTTATATTTCTTTTCTTGAAATTTCAGCCTATGTCAACATCACTGTCCGCTGCATAGTCTGAGTCTTCCTCTTGATTCTTATTTCTCCTTGTCTTCTCTACAATTTTGAGGGACTGCAATTGTAGATATCATATTAATTGTTCTCAGATTTAATATTCCTTTCAGTTGTCTAAATAGTTTCTGTGTCTCTTCGATGTTCATTATGTGGTCTACTGGGACAGTAAAATCTACAGTCTGACAGACTTTTCCTTTCTTGTTAATAATAACGTCCGATATTCTAACTCGGATGATTCTAATCTGTTTGTGCCTCTATATCTTAAGGGATTTTGTGATCTTTGTTTTAAATAAAGTCTCTGATTTGTGTTTGAATTATTTTTCAGCATATATAAGATACAGGCGTCTGCAGAGCTGCTAATGCATTCGCGTCTTTTCTGATATTACTTACTGGATCAATATGCTGTATTCATATATTATGTGGTTTATTTTTTCATCTTCTCGTCCACAGAGTTTACATTTATTGTTTTCTCTGCGTGTCATCTATTTTAGCTGTCATATGGTTAGTTTTAATCGCGTTGTTTTGTGTAACTGTCCATAGAGATCTTTTTTTCGCTTTTCATGTTTTCGTTTCGTTATAAATCGTCCATAGAATTCTTTCTCTTCCGATTACTTTTTTATTTACATTTTTGTTTCGTGTTGTATAATCTCCTGCATTGCTCATCTTTACGGTGTTACTCGCTTCTGTTCATGTATTTTTTAAGGTCGTTGTGTGCTTTCTGCGTTTATTAGTCTTCTTCCACCTTCGTTCGTTTTAATGTTGTATCGTATTTTTGACGTAATGCATTGTTTATTGTCTATAGTTTCCAAATGGTTTGACAAGGATGCCTAAGATCTTCTTTGTACTAGCTTATGAAGGGCCCGGAATATCATATTAACTATACCCCTCAAGTGTTTATCCAAGGAAATGACAGACACCCTAAAGGGTGACCTCCAATCTGCAGTGGAATGGGGACAAAATGGATGGTCCCATTCAATGCTGCTAAGACTAAGCTTGTTTCCTTCAATAACTACAAGAAACCTTCTCTACCGCCAATAGCAATGGCTAAAAACACATTGCCCGAAAGTACTTCTTTTAAACTCATGGGCCTAACGTTTACAGGGAATGTGAACTGGAATAGATACATTGAGAGTATTGCCAAGGCTGCTGCAAGGAAGGTTGGCTCCCTCTACCGTGCTAGACAACTACTTACGCCTGAAAGTATCCTGTACCTCTATAAAACCAACATTCGCCCATGTATGGAGTACTGTTGTCACATCTGGGCTGGTGCATCTGCTGCTTGTCTCTAGCTCCTGGACAGGGTTCAAAGGAGAGTCCCCAACCTGATAGATCCTGAACTATCATCTAGGCTTCAGCCTCTGTCCCATCGATGAGATGTTGCATCCCTCTGCCTGTTCTACAAATACTTTAATGGTGAATGCTCTGACGAACTGCAAACACTTGTACCTCCTCGAGGTAACTCCCCCCGACAAACCCGACAAGCTAGTAAGTCTCATCCCTTTACAGTAGATATCCCTAGGTGCAAGAAAGTGTTTTACTCCAATAGTTTCTTCCCCAGAACTGCAGGTATTTGGAACTCCCTTCCGAGATTCTGCTTTTCCAAACGTACTGATATGCAGAAGTTCAAGTGTAATGTGAACAGACATCTTTCTACTTATATCCCTTCATAATGCCCCTGCAAATTAAGTCCCTGATAGTAGCCTCCTGTTTCAAAGTGGCACTGTGCCTTGTTTGGGGTGAAAATTGAATAATAAAAAAAAGTGTTTATACCTTAATTCGATTACTGCTTTATATTTTTTCTGAGAGTTTATTTGTCCTCCTCAAGTACTCTTTTCTCAATCTTCACATACTCATAGATCATTTTTTTATTCAAATCTCACCTCAAACAAGGCACAGCGCCACTTTGAAGTAGGGGGCTACTATCGAGGGGCATACGTTGCAGGGTTATTATGTATGGGGGATGAGCAGCAAAATGTCTGTTCCAATTACACTTGAACTTCTGCATGTCAGTACAGTTGGAAAAGCAAAATCCCGGAAGGGAGTTCAAAAGTCTAACAGTTCCAGGGAAGAAACTGTCGCAGTAGGAGTAATTCTAACATTTAGGTATCTCTACTGTCTAGAGGTGGGATTTAGCTTACTCTCAGGTTTGTCGGGTGTATTTACGTTGAGGAAGTACTTGGAGTTTGTCAGAGCATTCACTATAATAATACATGTAGAACAGGCAGATAGATGCGACACTTCGTCGATGGGACAGAGGTTGAGACTTAGATTACAGTTCAGGATCTATCAGGTTAGCGACTCTCTTTTGAATCCTGTCCAGAAGGAGGAGACTAGTAGCAGATGCACTAGGACTCCATACATGGGAGAATGGTGGCCTTATATAAGTACTAGTTACTTTCAGGCGTAATGAGCTTTCTAGCCCGGTAGAGAGAGCCCACATTCTTCGCAGCAGTCTTCGCTATACTCCGAATATATTTGTCTAATTCATGTTTCCTGTGAACGTAAGGCCGAGAAGTTTAAAGGAAGTACTTTCAGATAATGTGTTTTCGGCTATTGCTATTTGTGGTAGAGAAGGTTTCTTGTAATTATTGAAGGAAACAAGTTTGTCTTGGCAGCTTGAATGTGACCATCCTTTTTGTCCCCATTCCAGTACGGATAGTAGGACTTCCTCTAGTGTTTCTTCCATTTTCTTAGATATGTGTCCATAAGTTTTCTCCTCATGCCTATAATAGAGAATAATATCATCAGCAAATCTACCCATTTCAGACAATTTTATCAGGGAGGTCATTTATTAGGAATAATAAAGGTCCCAGGATAGACTCTTGATGTACTCCTGCATTGAGGTACTCCTGCATTTATATCATATTGTTTAGATAGGCGACCATCGAGGACAACCTGGAGTCTTCTCTTACTTAGAGGGGATTTAATTACGTTATGTATTCTTCCAGTGATACCATATGATCTGGTTTTCCTTAGAAGACAATCGTGCCACCGCCTGTCAAAAACCTTCGATATATGAAGGGCTACCACTCTAACATCCCCTGCTTTGTTAAGTAAACCGTATATACATTCAGAGATTACAGTCATGATATCTGCTGTGGAACGAGCTTTCCGAAATCGATATTGATGGGCAGCCAGAAGTTTATCAGTTGTAAGGAGATGGACGAACACTTGATTAATTATGGACTGAAACATTTTGATGAAAAGCGGAACGATAATTTAATGGGTCAGTACTTTAGCCAGAATTTGTTTAAAACTGGTATCACAGAAGCAATTTTCCAGCAGTTTTAATCGGGTTTTTCTCCAGTAAACCTAAATAAGTCTCCTCATCTACTCTTACCGTCTGATATCTCTAGTTTTCTCCTTTTCATCTCCACTAGTGCAGACTTTTACATTTTAATGTCCTGTCTAGATATTCCAGTTGCCTTTATCAGCTTTTTTTTAGTTTAATTTGCTTGTATTTTTTGCAAATAGCTTCAGGTTATCCATATACATGCGGTGGTATATTCTTTACTCGGTGTCCGTAACCTTGTACCCGGCATTACATTTATTAATCATGTAGTGGAGTAGTATCATCCCTTTACCAAACGGTGTTATTGAAAAAGGGCCCCTTGAAAAATGGTTCTCTGTATTCTTATTTAAGTCAGGTTGCTTTTATTTCTTCTCGAACCCACTGTCGTATTTTTAACCATCCTTTTCTTAATAGACAGAAACAGCACGTGCACGAGATAACATAATAGAACAGCACAAAAACGCATTTTTATATTGCAACCTAGAACCAGGAAAAGTCTCAATTTGCAATTATTATTTTTTTTTTCGTATCGGAGAGATTTCGGCTTCACACGTCAGCGCTTCCCTGTAAAGGAAACACGCGGACCGTTAGTACTAAAATCCGTTCTTTATATTTTTTCGTATTTATTTAAAAAAAATGAAAAATTGTCTTGCCCTTACACACACACACACACACACACACACACACACACACGCGCGCATGCATATCTATATAACTATAAAAGTGAACGTGTCTATGTGTGTGTCTGTGTGTCTGTGTGTGTACATTTCCTTACGCAATAACTCTGTCAATTTTCAGTCCGCAGATTCTTAATTTGATATGCATAATACTGAGATTTAGGAAAAAACGTTTTGATCCGTATCCGGCAAGAAATTTGGCAGTTAAGGGGTCAAAGTTCAACGATTTGATCTTTGAGAACTCTACCAAACTCCTCCGACAATTTTGGGTCTACACACTTGAAATTTTAGACATAGGTTCCTTGGGCAGGTATCTAACTTAAAACTTGATTTGAGCCAAAACAATGAAAGGTAAGGGTTCATAATAGGGGTCAAAGTTAAATAAATTGACCGCTTTTTTCTTTTTGCACAACATACACCTCCGAACATCTGGGCAACGCCGGGCTGAAATGCTAGTATATATATATATATATATATATATATATATATATATATATATATATATATATATATATACGAGGTGCCTTCTGTAAGCCTAATACTTTTTCGTATGAGATTTTATTGATAGTACACACATGAAACTCTAGTCCCCATCGCTGCAATGCACTTGTACGGTTCCAATAAATTTTGTAAGGTCCTATGGAATTTCGTTTTGTAAGCGTGTTAATGACCTCTGCTCACAGCCTCTTTTATATCCTTAATTTACTTTTAACGGCAGCTTCTAAGGTTTTCCTGGAGTTAAGGAAATAACCAATTGTTAAAGGAAGCAAGCTCTGGACTAAAGGACGGGTTAGGTCTGTTTCGCTCCCTGATCTTCATCAATGACTTTCCATATAACATTCTTAGCTCACTCGTAAACACTTATTCTGAAAACACTACACTCTGTTTCAAAACTTCAAATGCCAGAAATGACCAACATCTTTCTTATTCTGTTCGGATCTTCGTAACGTAGCGCAATGAGGAAAATGACTGGTCAATTTGTATTCATCTAAAACACAAACCTCTCTCTTCATCATAATCGTTCTGATCACTGTAAGGCCCGAACTGAAATGAATGGGGAAGCACCATATCTTGAAAAGCTTCTGGAACTGGCTGCCACTCCTGACCTGAAATGAAACACATACATCAAATATGTTGTAAAAATCGGCGAAAAATTGGTTTGATCATTTTACCGCTCCAGGAGGTACCACCCTGCCGACACATTCCTTCATCTGTATAATAGCTAACTACGCCCTACAATGAAACAGTTTTGCCAAATCTAGACAGGAGCTGCCTCGTGGGTCTTATCCTGCATCGATAGAGTTCAAAAGCGGATTCGAAACCTCGTAGGCGATGTACTCATTTTTCGGTCAATCTCTTTTGCTAAATAGAAACTTCGTAAGCCTGTTTCTGCTTTATCGTAATTTTCATGGCAAGTGCCCGCAATAACTTTAATTCAGTAA
>NC_136519.1:86253773-86498773 GCF_053919585.1 Euprymna scolopes | reverse complement strand
ATAGAATGGATCATTTATTGAATAATGGAATACAAGCAATATTTGGGGGTAGAAGATACTCTTTATACCAGGACATTTCGAAGCCTAATGCTTCTCATCAGAAGAGTAACCTAGGTGCTAGGTAGCATGGAGGAGTTGCGGCGTCTAGCGAAGGGTTCATTAGGAGCGAAATAGACTAAGTGGAATTATATAATTTTTGGAAAAAGCTTTATTGAATTCTAAATGAATAAAGGAGAAGCTTGTTATATATAGTATGATATATAAAATGTATATGGTATTTTACATAGTCTTGAGTTTAAGGGGTATATGTTTTAGGGTTAAATCCGGGGTATATTATGTATTCGTGGTAATTTTATTGTAACGGTTTGTGGTGTGTTTATTATCTAGTGAGTGGTATTTTTTGACAGGTGCAACCTATACGGAAACTAGCGGCTATAAAATCGCCTACAATTGCAGGGTTAATGCAAGGTTGTAATATTGATGAGATACTTTGCGGCAATATTTCTAAGTTTCTTCTGTTATGATATAAGGAGTGCTGTTACACATGTATTCTGTATGCGTATTAAAGCAATGCTCTTTTATTTAAGGTAAACATGTTTCCAATAACAGAAATAAACTGTGTAATTATATCTTTTGTTTTTCCTATATTTCTAAGAATTATTTACTTGTCAAAAATATTTCTATAGTTTAATATTCCATGTATATATATATACATATACATATACATACATATATATATATATATATATATATATATATATATATATATATATTGCGAACGCTTTCAGTTCTTCCCATTATATAAACGGACATGACAGAAAATTATAGACCATAGAAACAGTGTATTTCAATAAACATAGTTTATAGAACAAAACTAAAAATAAATTGTCAAAAACTGAATAAGTAATACTCGATTCACATCCCCTTTGCCCTTTCTTGTCATATTTTCGAATATCACCTTGAGGAATTTCTTGCCATGTCTGACGCAATAATGCTCAAATGCATGAAAATATGGCTTCCTCTTCTTCTTGCAAAGTCACGGTCTAATATGCCCAAAGATTTTAAATTGAGTTCATATCCAGTGTCTCACGTTGTCATGGAAGTTTCTTAATCCCATTTCGGCTCAACCAATATTGTGTGGCTCTGGCAGAGTAACAAGAAGCTTCGTCTTCCATAAAAAGGAGTTAACTTGGTTCCTTTTACCATTTGAGAATATTGGTAGGAGTCCTTCAGGAAATATCGAAATATATTTTACAGAATTTATTTTCCTTTCCCAATTAAGCAGGTCTATTACTCCAAATTGCGCACCATATCAAAACCGAGAAACACTGATTTTTCAGCGTTGGCTGCAGTATTTTAAAGTCAAACTCCTGTTAGGGAGTATCCGTACGCATATCCTTCCACTGTCGCGAAATAATACAAATCGTGACTCGTCAAAGAAAATGACATTGGTGAAAATATGTCTCTCCACCATCTACGAGCCCACATTTTTCTGCGCTTGATTTTTTTTGTAGGACGAAGATGTTTCTTATCGTTGCTTTACCATGGTGGCTCAGCTTTGAAAGATACCTGACAGCGGTCATAGGGGATGTCATTAGATTGTGTTGCAATGTCAGAGGCTTTGCGCTAAGGATCCTTTATGGGTATATATGCTGATGACACCACGCTTTATAAAAGACACGCCAGGAAAACAAAAATGTATATCTAAAGAAATGATAGAAACACTAGAGGATGACCTCCAATCTGTAGTGAAACGGGGATAAAAATGGATAGTCACATTTAATGCTACCAAGACTGAACTTTTTTCCTTCAATAACCATGAGAAACCTTTTCTATCACCAATAACAATGGACAAAAACTCTTTATCTGAAAGGACATTATTTAAACTCCTCGGCCTAACATTAACAGGAAACATGAGTTGGAACAATTACATTGTGAGAATTGCCAGGACCGCTGCGAAAAAGGTAACTTCTCTCTACCGTGCTAGAATGCTACTAACGTCCGAAAGTATACTGTACTTCTATAAGGCCTCCATTCGCACATGTATGAAGTATTGCTGTCATATTTGGGCTGACCATCTGCTACTCGTCTCTCACTCCTAGACAAGGTTTAAAAGAGAGTCGCCAACTTATTATGTCCTGAACTGTCATCTAAGCTTTCGCCTCTGTCCCATCGACGAAATGTAGCATCCCTCTGCCTGTTCTACAAGTACTTTACGGGTGAATGTTGCGACGAACTGCAAGCGCTTGTACCCCCTCGAAGTAAATGCCCTCGACAAACCCGTCACGCAGCAAAATCGCACCCCTTCGCAGTTGAGATCCGTAGATATAAGAGAGCTTTCTACTCTGGTAGTTTCTTTCCCAGAACCGCTAGACTTTGGAATTCCCTTCCGGGTTCTTGCTTCCTCAACTGTACTTACATGCGGAAGTTCAAGTGTAACGTGAACCGACATCTTGCTGTCTAACTCCCCATATAGTACCTCTGTAGCTTATATCCGTGATAGTAACCCCCTAATCAAAGTGCTAATGTTCCTTGTTTGGGGTGACAATGTAATAAAAACATTTAAAAACGTAACGATATTTCAGAAAGCCCTGGGTAATCTGCATGACGTTTTTTTTTATACTTTAACCTATATTCTTTTTTTTTAAAGCATATTAAAAAGAACGTGTGTACAGTCCAACGAGCACGTTAGAGAAGACGATAACTTTAGAGACGTGGGTGACCTCACAATTGAAACAAGAAGTTACATGTGACGGGAAAATGAGGAATAAAGACCTGTTCTTAAAATTAAAATAGCAAGTTGAATTTCTTTCCTATTCTTTACTTTCTTTGCGACTGACTCTACAACGTGTTGGGTTCCAAGTGCCCACCTGTTAACGCATGTGTAAACGTGTAGTCCATTGCAGTTGAAAATAGCTTAGTTTATTCCGTGAGAAAACTAAAATACCCGTGACGAGTTTGCCCAGTATATGTTAAAGCTAGTTATGTAATAGTGAGTATATCAATTTTTTCCAAAAACATGCGCGCTTGCGCGTAAAACAATGGCCACCACTGTTAACATAAGGAATTTCATCGCTTAATATTTTTTTTTAATTACATTTTCACCCCAAACAAAGCACATTGCCACTTTGGTGTAGGGGGCTACCATCAGGGGAAACATCTACTGGGGTACTATGTAGGGATTAGGGCAGCAAGATGTTGGTTCACGTTACACTTTAACTTTTGCATGTCAGTACAGTTGGGGAAGCAATGACCTGGAATGGAATTCCAAAGTCTAGCAGTTCTGGGGAAGACACTACTGGAGTAGAAAGATCTTTTACATCTAGGGATCTCTACAGTGTGGGGGTTGGATTTTGCAGCTTGTCGGGTCTGTCGAGGGTGTTCACGTCGTGGGGGCACAAGTGCTTGCAGTTCATCAGAGCATTAACCATTAAAATACTTGTAGAACAGGCAGAGGGATGCAACGTTTCGACGATGGGACAGAGGCTGAAGCTTAGATGCCAGTTTAGGGCCTATCAGGTTTGCGACTCTCTTTTGAACCCTGTCAAGGAGCGAGAGACTAGTAGCGGATGCACCAGCCCAAATATGTCAGCAATACTCCATACATGGGCGAATGGTGGCCTTATAGAGGTACAGGATACTTTCGGGTGTTAGAAGTTTTCTAGCACAGTAGAGAGAGCCCACCTTCCTCGCAGCGGCCCTGGCAATGCCCTCGATGTAATTGTTCCAACTCATGTTTCCTGTGAACGTTAGGCCAAGAAGCTTGAAAGACGTACAAAGTACGAAGTTGTACAATCACTCAATTAAAGGTAGAAAAGAGTATTGAAAGTTTTTCCTTCTATATTGCGTTGACTAACACCACGTTTAGCCACGATTCGTCTTTTCAGAAATTCTGATAGGACTGATGTTCCTACAGTTCGTGGCATGCTTCAATATTGTCAGATGCAAGTTTAATGATATACTCTAAATAATGTCAGTACTATTCTTATCTCTATATAAATAAAATGAACTCATTTTTTCGCGTCTGATTTTGACATTAATAGGATTAAAAATCAAGATATTTCATGCAAATATAATATGCACAAACGGCAGAACAATATCTGAGGTGTGTTATAGGCTTATTATTTCTCAAATTCCTCGATAATCTTAGATTTCTATACTTTTTCTGCTGAGAAGTCACGGCCAAAATCGGTTAAGATCAATGGAAGTGGTAAAATATTTTCTCTCTAATAAATTCCTCCTCCCCCTGCCACCACTTAACATCGTTTGGGGATCGTTCACAAGGAACAGTTGAGAAGAGAACACCGGTTGGCTTCGTAGTTCTATCATGTGAAGTTTTTTAAAAATCACTAAACTAAGCTGCAGTGCTCTGTGGCGTAGTGGTTAGCGTGCTTTCATAAATGTCTTAAGTCGAAAGGCGGCCCTAAGGACAAAGAAATGAAGATTCCCACCAGAATGCCACCAGGGTGAAGAGATCATCTTGAGAAAAGAAAGGAGCCACACCCAGATCCAACATCTCAGGTATGATTTCTTCTTGCTACACAGACCCTAATGACTGGCCCATCTTCATATCTTCCCGAGACCGCTTTAAGACATTTACTATAACACGTCTGTCGGTCACACCTCAGTGACCGGCTGATAGTGGTATAAATGGTGCACTATGACCAGGACATATTGTTTCCCAGCATGGAAATAATTTCGACCCTTAAACCCACGGCACAACCAAAAATAATGACCACTAGACGAATCGAAAAAAAAAAATGGTCCACGGTCTTTAAAAACGGAAAAAACTAATATTTCTGGCAAAATTAAAAAAAAATGGCAGACCAGTACACACGCGCACAAAAAAAAAACGCACTCAAAAAGAAAATTCAGAACCTGAACAAAAAATTGTCTTGCACCTACAAAAAAAAAACAGTTTACAAAAGATCGATTTTAAAAAAAAGAGTATTAAAAGTAACCCTTCGAAAAAAAAATGTAAGAAATATGTCCTACACAAAAAAAAACAGACAAAAAGAAATTGTCTCTAAAATATGCAATATCTCTTTCTCTCTCATGCTTTCTATCTTTCTGTCTCTCTCAGGATATATATCGATATGTGTGTATATCTACGCATCTTGTTATTACATGAAAGAAAAAGAAACAAAATCCTTCAAACACGAAGCTCGAAAAATAAATTTAAAAAGAAAAAAAAAGGAAAGAATAAAAGGATACCTAACATTTTTTTATCTGATCTTTATTTCAGGTTTATAAAAATATAGACCTTTTTAAAAAATTGCTTTTGACTTTGCAAATGTAAGAACTTTGTAGAATTTTAATGACTTTTTCAGTTTGGATTTGAGAAAATGGAACTTTGTTTCGGCACTGTGTCATGAACAGTTGATATGTCCTTTTTCAGGTTAGGTAACAATTAACGCTGAAACATAAGGGACTTTTTTTTAATTGATAATGTTTTTTTTTGATGTTTTGTCTGTTTAAAAAGAAAAGAAAATATGTTACTGGCAAAAAAGAAAATTTGGGTTAGATAATATGAAAGTTTTGTGTGAGAATGGATTTTACAAAATTGTTCAAAATAAGATTGTTCTTCTATTTTGTTATTTTTTTTAAACTCGCGTAAACCTGTCACTCATTTGTTTAAAACAATGGCCGCACATGGGAAAGATACACGAAGATGACCTCGTCATTGTGTTTGTGAGGGTGTTGAGGGATGGGTGGTAGAACAACGCTACCTGCCTCTCTCTCTCTTCTTCTCTCTATCTCTCTCTCATTCCCTTACCTGTGAGGACGAGAGAATGACTTTTAAAATTGTCGAATATTTTTTTTTGTTATTATGTAATGGTGTTATGAGGGTGGTGGGGTGCGTAAAGGCATCGCTCTGTCTCTATCCCCTTCTTTTTCCCCTCATTCTCTTTCTCTACTCTTGCGTTTTAATGATTGTATAGCTAAACCTCCATGGCTGATTGCAGGAGGGCATATAATAACGAATTAACTTGGAGTTTTTTAAATTTTTCTACCAAGTTTAAAGAACAAAATTATTTATGCTTCGTTAAATTACATTAAATGATGTATTCAATTGTTTTTTTATTAAAAATAAAAACAGTGACAATTATTCAAACAGAACTTGAAGTACGTTTTTGAAATCTTCGCGTGTTTGGAAAAACCAACTGTTACATGATTACGTTAATTTTTTAAGAGTTCTCTGAAATTTTCATAGTTTTTTTTAAGAAAAATTATGCTATTACATTTCTAATATTCTCTGAATTTTTTATAATTTCTAAGGAAATATTATTTGACTAACGAAATAAATTTTCCCTAATTCTAGATTATTTTTAAGGAAGAATTATTCGAGCGAATTCTTTAATTGAAGGTTTATTTGAAATTGGACCGTATGATAGGGGTCCCTGAAATATTGACTGAGGAGTATATACGTAAAATTGAATTAATTCTTAAGAAAAAAAAAAATTCCTCAGTCTAGAAAGATCTCTCTTTAATTGAAACTTTAATTTTTTCGAGCTGTTAACTATACAGAACTGGTCGTTAACTAATGTGACTCTCAGGTGTGGCGGGAGTTTATTTATTCGAAATAATCCTTGTGAGTGAGTTTAGGAAAAGAGTTGCTTTTAAATAATAAAATAATTACTTTGAAAAAAAAGTTAATTAACGTGAAAAGTTTCTGAATTCGAAATGACCTTGATAATGGTCTAAAAGAAGAAATGATTTTTAAGAATCAATTAAATAAAAATAATAATTACGAAATGAAAAAGTTTTGGAATGTCTCTGAATCTCATTGTGAATTGATTTAAAATGAATTTTCTATGATCTTTTCGGAAGATTAATTTTAATAATGAACCAAATGTTTGGAATAATTTTGGAATTGTATTACGAAAAATGGGTCTATTCGAAGTTTATGACCTTTTGAGAAGATTGTTTTTAAAATAATAAATGAATTACTTTGCAAAGAATTTAACTAACATAAATTCGGAATTTTTAATGGCCCCTTGGGAAAGAAAAAATGTATTTTAACGATGAACTAAAATACTTGAAATAATTTTTAAATTTTGGAATGAAATGTTAATGATCTTTTGTAAATCAAGTTTTGAAAAAAATACACATACTTTTTGAATGTACCCTGAAATTTGGGAAAAAGTTAATTATGAATGTAATAACCTGAAATGCGTTTGCATTGTCTAAACAAATTCTAATTGTGATTGAGGTGCTCTGAAATGATTTTTTAAAAATGTTTTCTTTTTTAAGAAAAAAAATTGTTAACACCCTATTTCATTGATTTAATGTATACCAGGTTTCTGAATTGTTTATTTTTGGAAATGTTTTCCCCCTAATTGAGTATTCTAACTCATGAAGGCTGAGTGCCCTTCGTAATTCTTTATATAATTAATAAATATTCCGTGGTGGATAGTTTTTACTGGTCGCTCGGCGAAAGACTCCTTGCTCTGACAGAATTAAATTGGATTAGAACCTCTGAAGACCGAGGTTTTACTAAATCCATATAGGTCGGCGTGATGAGGTCACGTAACCCCGATTTATTCAAAATACATTATACTGGTTGCTGAAGAGAGCGTAAGTCCAGTAACTGAAGTAATAACTTGGAATACATATAGGTCGGCGTGATGAGGTCACGTAACTCCGACTTGGTTACAATATATTATACTGGTTGCTGAAGGGAGCGTAAATCCAGTTACGGAAATAATGTTAAAAAAACGTATAGGTCGGCGTGATAAACTCACGTAGAATCCGGCTTAGTGAAATACGTATAGGTCGGCGTGATAAACTCACGTAGAATCCGGCTTTGTTAAAAAAATATTATACTGGTTGCTTAAGAAAGTGTAAATCCAGTTACTGAAATCATGATGCCATTGCCTCGATGGAGGGCGAGGATGATTACCCTCTCTGGTATTTGAAGCAGTATACCAGTCTACCAGGAGCCTGGTGGAAAAAGATAACTTGCTTCACTGAGTTCCTAATGGAACGTACAGCATGGGGACATTGATTGCTGACGGCCGGTTGACACACCATTCACGGAAAATTAGGGACTTCTGAAATTTGTGAATACTCATAAATTTCGGATTGCATAGGGAGGGATGTGGCACTATTTCCTTGTGCCACTGTTTCTAACACACTCTGCAGCATGGACGGGTGGTAATTTGTCCATGAGCGTAGAGATACAAAGAAATCCCTTCCCATAATTCCCTTGCTATCTTTCTGTCTCTTTCCTGCACGACCACCATGATGTGAGGACGCATAGTCTGTCTCTCCGTAAATGAGGGGGGCCACTCCCTCCCTCAACACTAGTTAGGGTAGGTTAGTTAGCTTTGAAAAGCCTATTGTCCACTTTTAAATTGTTTTTTTTTGTAATATATATTGTATCTCTAATGTAAAAAAAAAATAGTTAGTTATATTTTATGTATATTACAATTGTGTCGCGTGTCGTTTTTCTTGTGTCTGCCATGAATTCCTTCATAAATGTCTTAAGTCGAAAGGCGGCCCTGAGGACAAAGAAATGAAGATTCCCACCAGAATGCCACCAGGGTGAAGAGATCATCTTGAGAAAAGAAAGGAGCCACACCCAGATCCAACATCTCAGGTATGATTTCTTCTTGCTAAACAGACCCTAATGACTGACCCATCTTCATATCTTCCCGAGACCGCTTTAAGACATTTACTATAACACGTCTGTAAGTCACACCTCAGTGACCGGCTGATAGTGGTATACAAGGAACAGTTGAGAAGAGAACACCGGTTTGGCTTCGTAGTTCTTTCATGTGAAGTTTTTTAAAAATCACTAAACTAAGCTGCAGTGCTCTGTGGCGTAGTGGTTAGCGTGCTGGACAATTCACATTATATTTTCACGTTCGCGCCGACCTACCGTAGTCGTTTTTTTTTTTTTTTTTTTTTCCTAAACAACTGGAATGGACTTTTCTTGGTGGCCGAACTGTTAACGTTGCAGATGTTTTTTTCCACACTTCATTTTCCTACTTTTACTCATGACTCCGAGTTTGATCCTTCCTACTTACCTACCATAACATTTTTTAAAACTCCCTCCCCCGTCCCGGAAACAAACACTCGGGCAACGCCGGGTACCCCCGCTAGTATCTTCTTCTATCTATTCTATTCTATATAAATAAAATGAACTCATTTTTTCGCGTCTGATTTTGACATTAATAGGATTAAAAATCAAGATATTTCATGCAAATATAATATGCACAAACGGCAGAACAATATCTGAGGTGTGTTATAGGCTTATTATTTCTCAAATTCCTCGATAATCTTAGATTTCTATACTTTTTCTGCTGCGAAGTCACGGCCAAAATCGGTTAAGATCAATGGAAGTGGTAAAATATTTTCTCTCTAATAAATTCCTCCTCCCCCTGCCACCACTTAACACCGTTTGGGGATCGTTCACAAGGAACAGTTGAGAAGAGAACACCGGTTGGTTTCGTAGTTCTTTCATGTGAAGTTTTTTAAAAATCACTAAACTAAGCTGCAGTGCTCTGTGGCGTAGTGGTTAGCGTGCTGGACAATTCACATTATATTTTCACGTTCGCGCCGACCTACCGTAGTCGTTTTTTTTTTTTTTCCTAAACAACTGGAATGGACTTTTCTTGGTGGCCGAACTGTTAACGTTGCAGATGTTTTTTTTTTTCACACTTCATTTTCCTACTTTTACTCATGACTCCGGGTTTGATCCTTCCTACTTACCTACCATAACATTTTTTAAAACTCCCTCCCCCGTCCCGGAAACAAACACTCGGGCAACGCCGGGTACCCCCGCTAGTCTATAAATATAAATAAGCATATATTAATCTTAGGAAAACTATTTATCTAAGTTTCTATTTTGTTCTCTTATGGCTGTGTACATATGAAGTTAAATAAATAATAAACAACATTTTAGAGAAAAAAATATTTAAAAGTAAGAAATGTTACTGAAACATTATACACCATACAGCCATTTTTTTACATGGGGACACCACTTATCAAAGCCCGAAGGCCCCTCAGGGATAAGGGTTATGGGGTTTACAGTAATCAATGAGATAGTATTGTAGTAATCATTAATATTTGGGGTTTTGATAGAGGGTCTTACTTAAGGGGGCAGTTTGTCAGGAGTTTGTTTATGTTGGACTTGAAGACATCCAAGTTGTAGTCAGATGGGAAACAGGCAAGCGGCAGAGAGTTCCACTGGCGTGCAGTTCGAAGTAAGAAGCTTTGCTCATGGAATCTACGTTTGGATTTAGACACAGATAAAGAGTGGGGACAATTATACACAGTAGTTTCAGCCTAACGGGTGTTTCTCGTGAAAGATTGGCGAGGGGTGACGAGGGATTGGAGCTCAGACGAGCACCTGCCATGGAAATAACGATAAAACAACAACAGGCTCGCAACGTCTCTTCTGTGGGAGAGAAGTTGCAGGGAAGAGAAAAGGGCATCTTCCATCAAACCACGAAGTCTATTTTGTACTCTGTCAAGGCAAGATAGGCTGTTTTTAGCAGCTTCTGCCCAGATGTTGCAGCAGTACTCCATCCTTGGACGTAGTTGGCTTTTATACAGATAGAGAATTGCATCATTAGTTAGATATCTTCTGGAGCGGTAGAAGGATCCCACCATTTTCCCAGCGTCCCTGGCAACAGATGTACGTGTTACATTTCAGATCAGGAGTAAAGGTCAAACCCAGAAGCTTGTCAAAACATGGAGCCTCCCCAAGACGAGAGCCATCCATTTCAATTGATGCCAGATGGGTAACAGAGCGTATATGATGTAAAGATAGAAGCTTGGTTTTGGATGCATTAAAAGTGACCAGCCACCTCTTCCCCATTGTACCACATTTATGTATACGAAATTTTGATCGGTTCGACCACTCTTCCACATCTCATTAAAAATATAACAACAAAGATAAAAGAACCAGAAATAGCTGGGGGTAGCTTACATTGCAAATATATTTCCGTTTTCCTCTTTATTCTTGGAGTATTCTCGTATTGGTGCAGCTTAAGAGATGTTTTGTGAGAAAATATTAGCCTGTTTTTACCATAAAATGAAAATGTAATGAGCGAAAAACCTTCAGTACACAAAAAGACACTGTAATATATGAGTTTAAAATAAAAAAAAATACTCTTAATAAATAATTTTGGAGAGAGGAATTTTTAATTTGGACTAATGTTCTCATATTGGGTTTTATTGTCACAATGTTTAGGCCGTTGTAACTTCATATCTTTTAAAAGTGTCGAACTGGGAAACCGTGCGGTTAAACACAGGACCCTGTATGGAATTTCAAATAGATTCTTGTTTTCGTTATTTAATGTATATACACATCTTATATTTTATGGTTTGAAAATAAATTATAGACACCTATACACAGCCACACACACACACACACAGATACACACACAGATATATATTTTATTTGAGGTAAACAGTTACATATGGTCGCTACAAATAGCCATCTGTTTCAGTCAAGTAGACTTCATCAGGCAACCTGGAACCTCTCGACGCCAAAAAAGAAAATGTTCATTTGTTTACCCCAAATAATAAATAACAAATATTTTGCTCCTTTTATTGAGCACTATTTTACAATCTCGTTGTCTTCATTAGTTCTGACTTTTGAACACCTCGAACCTGAATATATATATATATATATATATATATATATATATATATATATATATATATATATATATATATACTAGTAAAAGTACCCGTCGTTGGCTGAGTTCAAAAACAGCCTACAGAAAATGGACTCTGATTTATTAAAGTATGAAAGGTTATGAAAAGGAAGGGTTGTAAAGAGATAGCTTCGAATTTGGGGGTATCAAAACCAAAGCAAAATATGATGAAAGTAAAAATAAATAAAATAGAAAACCCCCATGATTTATTATAACATACCTGTTCACATTGAAACACTTATCACAATATTCTGTGGATCTATATTAAAAAACCTTGTTAAACTTTGTGACATATTTCCATTCGATGGAGGTCAGGTGCGAACGAACACTCCATAATTTTATTATACCATATTTATTCAAACTGAAACACTTATCACAATATTCTGTGGATCTATATAAAAAAAAAAAACTTGTTAAACTTTGTGACATATTTTCATTCTATGGAAGTCAGGCGCGAATGAACACTCCATAATTTTATTATACCATATTTATTCAAGCATAAACATAATTATCAAAGTATGCTTACGAAGATAGATATGAAAATTTTGTATTAAAGTTTGTGCGTATATCCATTCTATGGAAGTAAAGGCGCTAACGCAAACCCCACAATTTTATTATATTATCCCTATTTAAGTTACGTACATCTATATTAAAAACACTTGTAAACGTGTTTTTTTTTAAATTTTTAATTTTTTTATTTCCATACTTTGTGGACCAGGCGCGAATGCAGACCCCACAATTTGAATGAACCACCCTTCTGCAGTATCAAAATACCCATTCCTGTGTCTCGATACATCTTCTATTATTATATGTAATCAGTTTTCTATAATAGTCCACCATATAGAAGCCTATTCGTGACCAGACACGCACACATTCAGCTTTATATTATAGATATACATGTATTCTGAATTTATTGAAACTTTGTCTAATACAAGGGTGTAATCAGATTTAAATATACATACATGCCAAGTTAACTATAGTAAAATGATTATGCTTTTCTACAAAATCTTTTGGCTAAATGAGATTGGTTATTTTTCTGCGGGAATGAAATAATGCAAAAAGTTCTTTTTAATTGACTGCCATTCAATATATAATTTTAATTGACTTGCCATTCAATAAATGATTTTAATTGACTGCCATTCAATATATAAAAAGACACTCAAGGGTTTTAAATTAAAATAGATACTTTTTTTTTTGATGATATATTTCTGTAATTTTAACCCAATCTTACTAAGACGTTGGGAAATTTAAAATTAAAAAAAATTATTAAAAATTCTAAAATTCAAACAATCTTTATTTATGAAAAATAATGTCTGTTAATTGCTGCCTATTATCAGCTTCGCTTATTTGTGCTCTCTCCAAAATATTGTTCATCACAGATTGTAGAATTTCTAAATTACCCTTAATAATTCCATTATTTCCTTTCTGGTGATTTAATTCAATTCTTGCAGGGTTTCGGTTTGGATAAAAAAAAAAACTCTTTCTTTAAGATATCTCCACAGGTAAACGTCGGGGCTAGTCAAATCTTGAGACCGTCGTGGGCATTTCACATTGCAATAGCGAGAGCCAATGTTGTTGCGAAATCATTGCCTGAAAAACTCGATGGTGTCTCTCGCCGTACGTGTCGTTGTCCCTATCTTGTTGGAATCATAAAACGGGCTTATTTTGAATTTGTAGGCGCGGGAAGTTTGTAATCATAATCCGGTATGTCTCTCCACTAACAGTAACAGCGTTTTCGTCTTCATCTTTAAAAAAAATGGTCCAATAATCTTCTTCCCCGTTACTGCACGCGATAAAGTGTACATAATGAATTTAATGAATTACCTCTGGATTTCCAGAGCGCCAAAATTTGTAATTTTGTTTGTTAACGAATCCATTCAAATACAAATGGGTTTTATCTGACATAATCGACTTTCACAGACAATAGGGCTCATTTCGGACAAGTGTTTGCATTTGCTCTGCATATTAAATCCTTGTTTTAAAATATTCTGGCTTCAAGTGTTGAACAAGCTGCACCTTATAAAGAAAGAGTTTTAACTTTGCACAATATTGTGTAGTGAGCTTCGACATATCCCAAGTATGTGGAGCGGCGTTCAATGCTCTCTTGCACTCTTTCCTTTTTTTCATTTGTGATGACGTTTGAAGATCTACCAGCTCGCGGAAGATCAAAAACAAGTCCTTGGTCTTCAAATCGGCGCGCAATGTTCCAAATGGCGTTGTGGATTTTACTATACCTTACATGGAAATGTTGTCGATAAGCTCTTTGAGTATAAAATAATACACTCCTGATTTTTGTAAAACAATTTCACAACGTCCGTTGTTCAATGCGATACTTATACAAAATTAATTTACAAAATATATCATAAAATATCTGAACTAGAGAAAAAATTCTTATTAATGGAAAAATGGAAAATATTTTCTAACAATTCAAGATTTTTTGGAGACCCTGCACACACACATATATATATATATATATATATATATATATATATATATATATATATATATATATATATGTATATATATATTATGCCTATGTAAAGACCAAATTTAAACTTTATTTTAAATTGTGAAATTAAAAAATAAAAATGAATGCGTCAGCTGACCGGTTTCAGAGTCTTAATATATATAGTTTCTAGATTTTGAGTTGGTAAAGAGAGTACGACTTTGCAAACAAAAAGAGAGTCTCTTAGGGCTTAATCTAGTTTCTATTATATAATTAATCCCCCCCTTTTTATACATATATTCTCCCCACTTTTTCATCTCCGATGCATTGTCCCTCCCTTTTATTTGTAAACGTAATTAAGCTCGATTTTAGCTCTATTGAGCGAGATTCGAAACCGGTCAGCTGACGCATTCATTTTTATTTCTTAATTTCAATCTAAAATAAAGAATTTTTTCGAACAAGTTTAAATTTGGTCTTTACATAGCCATAATAAAATTTTATAACCCGCAAAAAATATTTATATATATATATATATATATATATATATATATATATATATATATATATATATATATATATATATATACATATATATATGTGTGTGTGTGAGTGTGTGTATATATATATATATATATATATATATATAAATGAGATTGTTACTAGTCGTTCTGTTTATAATTGTTTATTTTTTTTAAAAATCTTACAGCCATTGAATTATAAGTAGTTTACCATACTTATAGCTTAGGTAAATATGCACTGAACAGATACAATAATACTTGAATTTAAATTCAAATTTTGATATATCTTTTAATTTAAACGCAGAAAACAATTGGGACTCTGAAAACGTACATGGTAAGAAATCAATTTTATTTATCGCGTTGATTATTTATTTTTAACGCAAATTAAAAAAAAAAACATATATTCAGGGTTATTTATTCATGTTGGTAGCGTAGAAGAAAATGTTTTTTTTAAGAAGGGTGTATTAAAAAACGGAAAATAAATAATAAAAAAGGAAGGCGATTCTAAAATGCTCCTATGGCTGTAAACGGGTTAAAGTAGATTTATTTGTAAGATAATTTCGTTAAAAAAACAATATGGAAATGAACGATGTAAAAAAATGCAGATAGTATTTACAATTGTTTATTTTGATAATGTAAACGCGAAAAAAAAAATTGGATGCTGAAAATGTACACAGTAAAACAATACGTTTTATAGTCGCGTTGATTATTTATTTGTAAATATGTGTTTTTTAATTTCCGTTACAAATAAATAATCAACGCGACAATAAAACGTCTTGTTGTAGTGTGACGTTTTAAGCGTCTCATAATTTTTCTTTCGCGTTTAAATTATTGTTAATACTTTCTGCTTTCTTTTTACATTGTTCATTCCGTATTACGTTATAGGTTTATGTCTATGTACGCAGGCGTCCCTGAAAGTCCTAAAGCGGATGTTGGGTTACAACACCTGTTACAAGGTCATTTGAGTTTTATAATAATACTAGCATTTTAACTTTGACTCCTATTATGACCCATTAAATTTACTGTTTGTTGTTCGAATCAAGTTACTAAGTTAAATCCATGTCCAAGGAGCTATATCTAAAATTTCAATTGTTTAAACCCAAATTTGTCGAAGGAGTTTGATAGAAATCTCAAAGGTCAAATCGTTTAACTTTGACCCCTTAACACACAAATATCTGGCCGAAAACCGATTAAAAAGAGTTTTCCAAATCTCACTACCCTGTATATCAAGTTTAGAGTCTGGAGACTGAAAATTGACAGAGTTATTGCGTAGTACACAGACACATAGATACGCTCACTTTTTTGATATGTAGATAGATAGATAGATTAAACAAAATACATACGTATACATAAATATATATAGAAACAATTTTGTGTACCCTGTAAAATTTTTACGCAAATATTATGCAAGTAAAAATCATGTAGAATAACTGCATGAATATAATTACGCGTAATGGTTTACTAAAGATGATCATTCCATAAGAAAACCGAAAAAACTAATAGGGAATTAATTAAAATAAATGTTTAAAAGAATAGGCAAATTAGCTAGATCTTTTGCTAGTGAATAAAATTCCAGGAGCCATATATAAGACAATTGTATTTTCTTTTTAAATAAATAGAAAAGAGGGTTTAATATGAATATCAATACACACAAACGAAAAATGAATTCATAGGTGGATATATATATATGTGTATATATATATATATATATATATATATATATATATATATACACAACTATACATATATAAAATATTATGCAACTATATATATATATATATATATATATATATATATATATATATATATAATTTAAAGGAGATTAGAACAATAGTCTAAAGAGTTGAGTGTATTTTAATGTAACAGTGAAATTACTAGTTTAATTAAAATACAGGAAATAGAAGTGCTCGTTGTAATTTAGATATATAATAAGCTCGATAGTTAAACGTCCTAGAGCTAATTCAATATTAAGTAATGTGATTTATAATTTTAAGTAATATATATATATTGATTGAATGAATGAAATACTCAAATGCAGTATTGATTAAGGAAAAACATTAAACATTATTTGTCCTCCTTCATCAAACAAAAAAATTTGTTGCAATTCTAAATAATTTCAATCTGCATTTTTAATTATATATGTAAGGTTGTTGCATATGTATCCGCCGTTTCACAAAGTAATTTTCCTCTAAATCATGTTCTGATATTTCGCAAAATGTTATATATCAGTAAAACGCACGTAGTCTGCTCCACATGAGGGTGGCCATTTTGTTTACGCATTATTTTTGTTTCCTTTTTCAGAACCGCCAAGCAGAAAAAAAATCACATTTTCGACACCTCGTTCTTTTCGCTTTTAATTAAGGTAAAAAATAAAAAAAACGAGTGAAGTGACCAAGGATATTCGTGCCGTATATGGAGAAAACTCTATAGCTGAGAGAACTGTTTGAGATTTTTTTTACCTTATTAAAACACGGTCATTTTTATTTTATCTCAATGGTGCTCCTTATTTCGGAAGACCACCAAGATAGACCAAAACCAAGTCAAGGTTCTTTTGAAGGGAGATGTTCACCAGACATGCAGAGAATTGGGTGAAAAGATGAAGTGTGATATTGCAACAATTTCACGCTACCTTCGATCGAAGGGATTCACACAAAAACCTGGAGCTTGGGACTAACACGAACTTTTTTTTTTTTTACATAGGACTCACTACTTACTAATGTCCATAGGCCACTCGAGGATTAGGGTTAAAGAGTGCCCAGTAGTCAATGGGACATTATCATACGAATCGTGAGTAGTGTATATTTGGTAACTTGTATTACTTTAAGGAAACTTCTCATTAAGAACTTGTTTACGTTGGGCTAGAAGACGACGTTGGGCTAGAAGACGACGTTGGGCTAGAAGACGACCATATAGTAGTCAGTTGGAAAGCAGACAAACGGAAGAACGTTCCAGATGTGTGCAGTTCTGAGAAAGAAACTTTGTTAATGGAAGCTACGTTTAGGTTTAGGCACAGGAAAATTATTGATAGTGTATTCAGCTAGACGGGTTTTTCTTGTGAAGGGTTGGCGATGGGGGGCATGGATTGAAGCTAAAGCGAGCACTTGCCATGAAAATAATGATGAAACAGATACAGGTTCGCGAGGTCTCTTTCGTGAGAAAGAGGATGCAGGGAAGAGGAACGAGCATCTCTCAACTTTTGCTGTGAAAATATTTTGATTTCCTTAAAGTAAACGGCGGGAACTTATGTACTACCTCCGCTACTACTACTACTACTACTACTACTACCACTACTACTACTATTACTACTACTACTACTACTACTACCCCCATATATATATATATATATATATATAAAAGTTGAAACGGGTGTATTTTATAAACCTCGTATAATAAACATACGATATATATATACATACATACATACATATATATATATATATGTATATATATATATATATATATATAACTACTTCATTTACGCACATAAATTTAATATACGAAAGTATAGATTTATGCGTAAACTTTAAGTGCTCAATACGTAGGTTGAGCTAGTTAGTAAGTTATAAAATATATATGGCGATTAAGCTACACTGAATATTTTGCGTTTCATCCACTATAGGATTCGTCAGGCTTATGAATATTCAGTGTAGCTTAATCGCCATGTATATTTTATAAATTACTATATATATATATATATATATATATATATATATATATATATATATATATATAAATTTAGGTATTCGATTTTTATGAGGTTAATCTTCATATATAGACATTTTTATCGTTAAAAAACAATAACACCATTTAATAAAGTTTTTTTTTTTCATTTGCTCTTTCCTGTATATTGAGCAATTTTATTTAGCTTGGTTTGTCTTCTATAAAATATTACATATTACGTCTAATAATATTTTGTTAGACTGAAAATCACTGGATTTGCATAGCAGTGGATATACTTCATTTCATTATTCTGAATAAAAGATATCATTTGCATATTTTTATATATATATATATATGTATATATTTATGTATATATATATATATATATATATATATATATATATATATATATATATATATATATATATATATGAACTAGTGAATTAGTGACTTTCCCGAGAGTTGATCATTCCAGGACCTCCGATAAATATCGACAATATGAAGCCACTGCCATTTGCAATACAGAAATAGGAACTCTTTTACTTGAAATGGCAAATAAGACTAGCTCGGCCGAAAATATATGTTATATTGATCTCTGTGGAGCTGTATTATGTAAGATCGAAGGAATATAAATGAAATAACGCAAACAAAATTTATTTATTCAGTCGAAATCACAAAATGTAATATAAATCATATAATATAAATCACAAAATGTAATTTACCTGTTGTCCTGAAATATTTGTAATTTACAATGTTGGAGAAACATTGATGTTTCTAAATAAATGTATGAATTTACATGGGACCGGTACGAAACGCTTTAATAATGTTATTAAATTCTTTAAAATAAACCTGTATCAAATCGTCTATATACTAGCAAAAGTACTGTCGTTGACTGGGTTCAAAAACAGCCTACAGAAAATGGACTCTGATTTATTAAAGTATGATAGGTTATGAAAAGGAAGGGTTGTAAAAGGAAAGCTTCGAATTCGAGGGTATCAAAACCAAAGCAAAATATGATGAAAGTAAAAATAGATAAACCCCATAATTTATTATACCATACCTGTTCACACTGAAACACTTATCACAATATTCTGTGGATCTATATTTAAAAACGTTGTTAAACTTTGTGATATATTTCCATTCTATGGAGGTCAGGCGCGAACGAACACCCCATAATTTTATTATATCATATTTCTTCAAACTGAAACATAATTATCAAAGTATACTTACGCAGATAGATATGAAAAGTCTTTATTAAAGTTTGTGCGTATATCCATTCTATGGAGGTCAGGCTCGAACGCAGACCCCACAATTTTATTATACTATAGCTATTTTCATTAACACATACTTATCAGAGTATTAATATGTACATTTATATCAAAAACACTTGTAAACGTTTTTTTAGATGAATCATTATGCCAGATCAAACATACCCATACTTATGCCTCGATACATCTTCTATCATTATATGTGATCAGTTTTCTATAATAGTCAACCATATAGGAGCCTATTCGTGACCGGACACACACACAGACTTTCAGATTCATATTATATATATATATATATATATATATATATATATATATATATATATATATGTATGTATGTGTGTGTGCGTGTGCATATATATATATATATATATATATATATATTTTAAGGGGATTTGAACAATAGTCTAAAGAGCAGAGTTCATTTTAATGTATTAGAAAATTCATTAATAACATTAAAATAAATGAAAAGAAAGCAGTGCTCGTTGTAATGTAGATATATAATAAGCTCGATAGGCATATATATCCTGGAGATATTTTAATAATAATGAATAAGTTGATCGATAATTTATATCTAAAATTAAAAATTAAAAATCGGTTTCAGAAGAAAGAACAAACAAAATCAACAAATTGTACGATCGTTTAAGAAACGATGGTTTTATTGAGATAGACAATAAAACTTGGACAATAATTTCCTGTTTTTGTTTTTTGAAACGAAGTCTCTTCATCAGCAGAATTATTGAGTGGGGGTTTTAAAACCCCAAAAATAAAACTAGCATTCTTTTTTAAGTAAGGCAGATATATCTGGAAATGTTTAAAATAAAAAAAAATATGGTGGAAAAGTAAGGTAAAGATGGGATATATTTTGTTAATAATAAATACATTTTGTTAATAATAAATATATTTTGTTAATAATAAATATATTTTGTTAATAATAAATATATTTTGTTAATAGTAAATATATTTTTAATAATAAATATATTTTGTTACTAATAAATATATTTTGTTAACAATAAACATATTTTTAGAGTAATAAATATTTTTGTTAGTAATAAATATTTTTGTTAGTAATAAATATATTTTGTTTATAATAAATACATTTTGTTAATAAAAAATATATGTTGTTAGTAATAAATATATTTTTGTTTATAATAAATATATTTTGTTTACAATAAATATATTTTGTAAGTAATAAATATATTTTGTTTAGAATAAATATATTTTGTTTAGAATAAATATATTTTGTTAATAGAAAATATATTTTGTTAATAAAAAATATATTATGTTAGTAATAAATATATTTTGTTAATAAAAAATAGATTATGTTAGTAATAAATATATTTTGTTAATAATAAATATATTTTGTTAATAATAAATATATTTTATTAGTAATAAATATATTTTGTTAATAATAAATATATTTTGTTAATAGTAAATATATTTTGTAAGTACAGCTAAATCTGACTCCCAAGATCGCCATGGGCATGGAATATGTGCCTACATTAAGGATGGCTTCCCATGTGACAGGGATATCTCTAGAGAAGATCCTAATTTACCCTATATGTGCTTCAGGGTTGCACTTGCTAACACCACTGCATTTATATTTGCCCTCTATAGGCCCCACAACAGCGGAGTTACTATCTTTAAGACCATATCTGAGAAAATAGACCACATACTGTCTTCACATCCCTCGGCTAACATCCACATCTTTGGTGACTTCAACGTCCATAACGTGGAATGGCTGCCCCATTCAAATAAGACAGATGATGAGGGGAGGTTTTGTCATGAGTTTGCCATTGCTTATGACCTCACTCAGATTGTTCGTGAACACACCCGTGTGCCCGATACACCCAATCAATATGCAAGCCTCTTAGACCTTTTTCTCTCAACTTCCCCTGAGCTATGTTCATGTACCGTTCATTCTCCTCTAGGATCCTCCGACCCTCCGTCGTATCAGTTAAGATAAAAACGAAATGTAAGAAGCCATCAGACGTACCCCTCCACCGTACTGTATACCGATACTCTATGGCTGACTGGGATAGCTTCCGTACATTCATATCTGATTTACCTCTGCACTCCATGTTTAAAAAGGAAGTGTCCTCTATAGTATCAGATCGGACCGAATGGTTAATTGTAAGCATAGACCAATTCATACCATCTAAAAAATTCCAACAAAAACCTAACAGCCAGCCATGGTTCTCCCCAGAATGTGCTGCTGCTATCGCGCACAGAAATCACTTTTTCCATAGCTACCAACGTAATAGATGCACTGAGACTAAAGCTGCTTTCAGGACTGCCAGCAACCACTGTAAAAGAGTAATAAAAAATGCAAGAGAGCTATATGCCCAGTCTGTTAAATCCAAGGTAGCTGATCAGCGGCTTGGTTCCCACCAGTTTTGGCAAATAACAAATAGGATCCTGAACAGAAGTGTGCGTTCTATCCCAACCATTATCAATGGACCAGATGTTATCTCGTCAGCGTCAGACAAGGCCAAACTATTTGCAAAGAACTTTGCAGCTAATTCTACCCTATGCGACGAAGGCCATCAACTCCCCATATTTCCTCCTATAACACAGAACAAGCTAGGTAACATACAAATATCCGTGCATGAGGTCGCCAAGCTAATAAAAAAACCTAGATTCCAGTAAAGTAACTGGCCCTGATGGCATCCCAATTATAGTGTTAAAAAAGCTTCAACCAGAACGTGCTCCCATACTTACGAAACTATTTAAGCGCTGCCTTAAGGAGAAGTGCTTTCCGACCCCCTGGGAGACCTTATCAGTTTGCCCTGTATTTAAGAATTCGGGTGATAAGTCATCTCCCTCTCAGTACAGACCAATAAGTCTTCTCTGTGTTATGAGTAAGTTGCTGGAATCAATATTAAATAGAGAAATAGTCAACCACCTCAGCAGGAATAACCTTCTTAGTGAAACACAATATGGTTTCCGCTCTGCAAGATCTACCGCAGTTGTGCTGACGTTTATATATAATGAAATACATTTTTAATAAAAAATATATTTTGTTTGTAATAAATATATTTTTTTAATAATAAATATATTCTGTTAATAATAAATATATTTTGTTAGTAATAAATATATTTTGTTAATAATAAATATATTTTGTTAATAATAAATATATTTTGTTTATAATAAGTATATTTTGTTTATAATAAATATATTTTTTTAGAAATAAATATATTTTGTTAATAATTAATATATTTTGTTAGTAATAAATATATATTGTTAATAATAAATATATTTTGTTAAAAATAAATATATTTTCTTGTAATAAATATATTTTATTAGTTATATCTCTATATTGTTAATAACAAATATATTTTTTGGATAATAAATATATTTTGCTAATAATAAACATATTTTGTTAAGAATAAATATGGTTTATTAGTAATGAATATTTTTTGTTAGTAATAAATATATTTTTTAGTGATAAATATATTTCTTCAGTAATAAATATATTGTGTTAATAAGAAATATATTTTGTTAATAATAAATATATTTTCTTAGTAAAAAATGTTTTTGTCAATAATAAATATATTTTGTTTGTAATAAATATATTTTCTTTATAATAAATATATTCTCTTAATAATAAATATATTTTGTCAGTAATCATTGTATTTGGTTTATAATAAATATATTGTGTTTATAATAAATATATTGTTTTTATAATAAAGGTATTTTGTTAATAATATATATATTTTGTTAATAATTAATTTTTTTGTTAGCAATAAAAATATTTTGTTAATAATATATATATGTTTTTAGCAATACATATATTTTGTCAGTTATCAATATATTTTGTTAAAAATAAATATATTTTGTTAATAATCAATATATTTTGTTAGTAATAAATATATTTTGTTATTAATAAATATATTATTGTATAATAAACATAGTTTTTAATAATAAATATATTTTGGTTATAATAAATATATTTTGTTGATAATAAATATATTTGTTTTATAATTCATATACTTTTTAATAATAAATATATTTTATTAGTAATAAATATATTTTGTTAATATATTGTTTGTAAGAAATATATATTTATTAGTAATAACATATATTTATTATTAACAAAATATATTTATTATCAACAAATAATAAATATATTTTGTTAATAATAAATATATGTTATTACTAATAAATATATTTAGTTTATAATAAGTATATTTTTTAAGTTATTAATATGTTTTGAAAGTAATAAATCTATTTTGTTAATAATACATATATTTACTTTATAATAAATATATTTAGTTAGTAATAAATACATTTTGTTAATAATAATATTGGGGGGGGGCTAGAAATCGGGAACTGATCGTGTCAACGTGTGAACTTTTCGACATCATTAAGAGGACGCCTTTATACATGTTCGAGCGCCAAAATCAAGACTTGTGTACAGCGAATAAGACGAGTTAAACTCTTCATCACTTTCACGACAAATCAAAAGTGTACAGAATTGCGTAAAAATATTTCAGGATTTTTAAGATATTGCTTCCAAAGCCTTTTGAAAGGAGAGAAATTGGCTAGTAAAATGTATTCCAAATATAGGCATTTGAAAATTAAAGGCTCTTTTTTCCAGCCTATATCCCAATGAAGGTATTGTCGTACGCACATTTCCTCACTGGCCAAACGCTATAAAGCAAAGTTCAATCAGAACAATTGGTCCTCTATCTATCCGGTTATAAAAATAGTTATAGATATCCTGCACGTGTTTGAGTGTTACACACAATATGATTTGTACCCGAATAAAATTATTTCATAGGTCAATGTTTTCAATTAAATCCCCAGCCTGACAGACATAAACGCAACAATGAAAGTATAGATTGTTCGTGAATATTCTTAGCCTGGAATTAATGCGAAAAACTAAACCGCAGTAATTCGATTAAGCAAGTGATTCATTCTTAGAAATCAAAGGTTAGAATACCATATGCGTCTTTGTAAGGTTTCATGCAAGTATATGCCAGCTTTATTCAACTTGAAGATAAGTCAAGCGGCTACAGGGGGGGGACGTTGGAATCACGCACTGTGAGCAATGCTATGTCTATATTTGCACGCCTTCGGCAAACACTACTCTTTTTGGTTTGAAGTCAGTTGCCTGATTCATTCTTGTTTAAACGGAAACGCCCCCCCACCTCCTGCATCTGTCCAGCCAAAAAGGGAGAAAAATAGATGAGACTGCAGTTTCACTAACGATTTCGATTCCTTGATCTTTTTTTTTCTTTCATTTGGTGAGTGCGTCTGTGGTTTTCTAATAGAGGCCTCGTCCGTCGGAGATCATCATTTTTTTTTTAAAACTTTCCTTTTCTGACAGAACAATATAAATACTGGCGTTCAAAATGACGGCGCTTATTCTATCTTTTTTTTTCTTTTACACCGGAGTCACCACTCATCAAGGCCCGAAGGCCAGTTGGGGATAAATGAGTCGCCAACCTAATAGGTCCTGAACTGTCAGCTAGGCTTGAACTGCTGCCCCATCGACCAAATGTTGCATCTCTCAGTATTTTAATGGTAGGTGCTCTAACGAACTGCACGCCCTTGTATCCCCATCGATGTAAATATCCCCAACAAACCCGACAATCAGTAAAATCCCACGCCTACACATTAAAGACCCCCAGATTTAAGAAAGCGTTCTACCCTAATAGTTTCTTCCTTAGAAGTGCTAGACTTTGGAATTTCTTTTTTCGGTTCCTTCTTGCTTGGCTGTGCTTACATGCAGAAGTTCAACTCCCTACATAGTACTGTTATATTTTCTTATTAAAGAGAGTCTTATTAAGTGCGCAGTCTAAGAGAGAGAGTCTTTTATTAAGAGGGATGTTGTGAGAGAGATTGTTCTTGTTATGAAGAATGTTGTTGTTTCTGTTATGAAGATACATATATATTAAAAAATGTTCATACTTAGATGTGTTGATAGAAGCTCTTTGAGTGTTGAGACAGTCTTAGTGTTCATATTGTGTATGTAAGATGTGTATGTAAATACATTTTAAACCACATGATATACAAGACATATACAACACAAAGACGACGTTTATAAAAACACATGATGGTTTACTTCTTCTCACGACCGGCCGTTGTTTTCTGAGTCAAGTATTAAAAGTTTCACATTCTAAGTTTCAAAAGTAACCGTCTCGCTTCTAGACGTTCGAGTGTCAATGTCTGGACTGTCGTCTGTCGTCCTCAGACTCTCGCTGACTCTCCCCCAGTTTCTCCCAAGTTTCTCTCAAGTTTCTAACTATATCTAGAACTTCCCATTTTCCATGACGTCATACAAATGTTAAAACATGTGTCTTCTTTCACGTGTTCTGGACATGCGTGTCCAAAACTTTTTCCTTTGTTTACAAAAGGAATTTTAACCTATATTCCCAGTAACCTATATTTCCAATATGTTAAAAACATGTTTTTAAATTATTCTATAGTTGCATTCCTCAATTCAATTTTTCATAACAGAATTGAAAACGCACATTCTTTTCTGGAAACTATTTTACCTCTAAGCTAAACAATGGTTTGTTTTACATTCCATTTTCTAATTCTCTCTCGTAATCTATTTCTAAACCTAATTTACGAGGTTCAACTTTCGTCTATTCTATTTCATTTTAATTTTAACTAAATCTCTCTATTTTTATACTTACATGAAAAGGGGACAGCCCTTATCATGTAACAGTACTCCTGCAAACTATCTCATATATATTAGACCCCTACACCAAAGTGGAACTGTCCAGTTTTTGGGTGAACTGCAATAAACAGGGTTATCTTTATATCTATAAAAGTGAACGTTTGTGTCTGTGTGTCTGTGTGGCTGTGTGTCTGTGTGTGTACATTTCCCTACGCAATAACTCTGTCAATTTTTAGTCTATAGACTCGAAATTTGAAATACCGGGTACTGAGATTTGGGGAAAATCGATGTGACGGGTGTCAGCAAGAAATTTGGCTGTTAAGGGGTCAAATTTCAACGATTTGACCATTAAGAAGTCTACCAAACTCCTCCGACAATTTTGGGTCTAGACACTTGAAATTTTAGATTTAGGTTCCTTGAACCTGGATCTAACTTAATAAAGTAATTTGAGTCCGAAACAATAAATTTTAAGGGGTCATAATAGGGGTAAAATTTTAAAAAATTAACCATTTTTTTTTTTTTTTGCTTTTTTGGCACAACATACACCTCCAAACACCCGAGCAACGCCGGGCACCCCTGCTACTTAAATATAATACAGTATTTAATACTTACGAATAGCGTTAATTGGGGTCAATTTGGTTATTAATACAGAGAAACTTCATGTTAACATCTTCAATAGATTGTTTTCTAATATATTAGTTGCCCACTGATAAAGGCCAAGAAGCATTTTAGGAAATGCGTTAAATTTTAGGTAGACAGTGGGGCATTAAGACCAGTTGTGGTTGAGCTTAGACAAGTGGTTGGTTAGTTGTTTTGTTTTACGGTATCTCACCCCTTCTCAGGTTATTTAATGCCGAAACCAGTTATTTTGAAGAGTAATTTTTCAATAGAATTTTTTTAAGTCGGTTTTAATTCAACCCATAGTTTGGACCCTAACAGGTACTACCAGTCTGAGTCAGAGTGGATCTGGGCGCAATGGCAATAAAAGGTTACTCCACTATCCCCAAAGCCCGCAAGCTGGGTCCTCGCCATCGGATATAGTTTAAGGTCATATCCAGAACCGGAGCTTAGATAGAGCAGGATTATCTAAAAGCACGGCTCGATTTGGATTTATTTTGCTTAGATTTAAAAACGACCATGTTATAGTCAGTAAGGAACAAGACAAACGGCATTGCGTTTCACAAACGGACACTTCTAGAAAATGAACTCAGTTCATGGAATTTTTGTGTAGTTTGTTAGGGGAGTATTTTTTGCGAAGGTTTTACAAGTTGGATTAGAGCTCAGTCGATCATGTAACATAAAAGTAGATGATAGATTGACTTGCTATGTGACTTTTTATATGAGAAAAAGGAAGTAGGGAGCCGAAAAGGGAAATTGTCCACTTGAGTCTGAAGACAGTTTTGCATTCAGTCAACGCAAGCAATGGTGCACTTAGGAGTTGATCCAAGTGTGGCAATATTCACCATAGACATGTCTCTTATCTGTGCGAAACAGAAAGTAGGGAGGCAAAAAGTACTTCGCCCACTAGATTTCAAAAACGGTTTTGTGTCTATCAACTCACGAGTTTTGAACACACTTTTTAAATATCGATGAAGGCTTGTCTGATAGTTATTGTACATGACATTAGATCTTTCTTTCGACTTATAATCGAGTATTTTCTCTTACTTACAGGAAGTGATTGGTTTAGATAAAAACATAATACGCGCATTAACATGTCTCATTTTATTTAATTTTTTTACTTCTGATTTTTAAGGAATTTAACGCTTCATTTAATACCGGACAACGTCAGTTACAGTTTTGTATCTTGCCATTCAGGAAAATCTACTCTCAAAAGCTACTCCTCAGATAAAAAAAACAATGCTCAATTTCGGGCGTATTTGATTCTTGTACAATTAGAGAATTGCATCGAGAGGGAGGTTCTTTTTTTAAGTGTTGGAATGATCCCACTGTTTTTTTTATTAAGTGATTTTCTAACATAATCTAAATTAATTTAATTAATTAACATATAACATTTCACGGGAAAGAGTTGGATTAAAGCTCAGTCGAACACGTACTGTAAAAGTAGAGAACAGCTCGATTTGCAAGGTGTTTATTCTAATATCATTGTTAAATAATTAACATTGTTAAAAGTTAATTAGCTAGTATCGATCTATCTGTCTAGCTATCTATTTATCTATCTATTCAATGATATTCTTTAACTAGTTTATATTGGGAGTTATTTATTGTTTATAGAATAAAGTGTAGCAATAGGTTTTAGCTGAAGATGTTTATATAAATTAGCTAGGTTAAATATAAACAAAAGAACCTTGGATAGGCAGACGTGGAAAGGTCACACGTGAGGGATACGCGAGCTTTTAAATGATGATGTAAAGGAACTGAGGTCAGGAGGTCGGGAAATTTTAGTCAGTTTGGAGTTGGGGTTTATTCACGAGAGTTAATCGACGGGGGGTTGGAGTCTAGTCACGAAGGTGAATAGACATACTTCAAGCCAGGAAGCGAAGCTGTAAGAATAAGCATGTAGACACGTAAGCAGACTCTTTGTGAAAACCATTTAAGACAACTGAAAGACATTTATATTTTTAGGATATAAAGTGTTGTTCAGTGGTTTCACAAAAGAAGGAAGAACAGATGCCTGAATTGGATGGTGTTGATCACGACAGATGGGGACGGGTCTAGTCACGAAGGTGAATAGACATTCTTCAAGCCAGGAAGCGAAGCTGTACGAATAAGCATGTAGACACGTAAGCAGCTTTTTTGTGAAAACCATTTGAGACAACTGAAATAAATTTATATTTTTGAAATATAAAGTGTTGTTCAATGGTTTCACAAAAGAAGGAAGAACAGATGTTTGAATTGGATGGTGTTGATCATTTCATGGTTCGTCACGGAGCTCAGAAGATAGAGAGAAGAACTCCTGGAGAAAGAAAGTAAAGTATATATTATTCTTCTTATATCTCTCTAATACGCCATGACCCAGCTTACACGCCGATATCATATCCACTGACTAAACAAACATACATACAATTTATACGTTAAGAAAATATATAACATATGACACGTTTTACATCTCACTATATAACACCATCTCCCACAGAATCAGCACACTCATCTAATCCGTCAAATCCCCTACTGTTTTTTTCTTGTCATGTTTAAAAAAAAACGGAGACACCATTTTTCAAGGCTCAGAAGCCACTCGAGAATAAGGGGTAGTTTGTGTACATCGGAAAATTCCAACTACTAATGATTATTACATTTTCCCATTCAGTGTTTAAATATTACAATTTCTACTAATATATATATATATATATATATATATATATATATATATATATATATATATATATATATATATATAGAGAGAGAGAGAGAGAGAGAGAGAGAGAGAGGGGGAGGGAGATTGATAGATAGATAGATTTTTTTTAAATTAAATAGTTGGAATAAATTTAAAATAAGGTGAAAATGAAAAAGATATATTTACAATTACCATGAGATAAGTATGTACAAGAAGGAAGGAAGGTAGGGGAATGTTACTCACACACACACACACACACACACACACACGCACACACACACATATATATATATATATATATATATATATATATATATATATATATACGTGTGTGTTTGTTTAATGATTAAAGTTAAATTCTGTAGATGAAAATATGCATAAACATATATTTCAAACAAGGAATATGTGAAGAAAAATTGTTTATTTCCTTAATCCATGGATTTTTAATAATGGATTCTATCATCAGAGGAAATTAATTCAATAGTTTCCAGGATATAATTGCCAGGTCGGACGAGTAGTGATCCAAGGGGAAAATTAGAGGTGATCGACTAATCCGATATATCCAGAACATTTGGTTGTCTCATACTATTATTTCCATGGGAAAATGTCGTAGTAATCGTTAGTATTGGGAATTAGGTAAATTGGATTACTTAAGGGGAACGGCTCATCAAGAATTTGTTTACGTTGGACTTGAACTCAACCATATTGCAGTCAGTTAGAAAGCAGGTAAACGAAATAGATAAAACCGTCGACCTTCTTCAGAATTATATTATCAAACTTGGAAATCCTTCTTTCAAACTCTAAAATCCGTACGAATTTCATCAGAATCCTTTATTTGACATTTGTAATTTACGTGGCCCCATTTCCCTCCATCAGTACCAAGTAAAAGCCTTAAGTAATATAGAACTGCATTAAAAAACAAGTTATAGAAGTATGTCACCTAGAACAGCATGTTTACGTTGAGCTTCATCTATTATACCACAAAAAAATAGGATTTTTATCAACCGAGATGTTGTATAAAGAACGTTAAGAATAATAGTCGGAAAGGTATTGCATTTTATCGGCTCAAACGATATGTTAAAACACTCAAGATACGACGAGCAGTTCAAATTATCTAAATAAATCATATCATCTAAATAAATCAGCAAACATAATTCCTAATTCTTGAAATAATAGAGACTAGCAGGACCCGTGGAAATTCCACGGTAGTTAAACATTTTTAAAACACATCAGTAAGAAATTCCTTATTGTTATATTACAAAAATGAACCTATGGAAGCAAGTAGAACAAAGAACTTTAGTTTAAACTTTTATTGGAGGGCAATGCGATCGAAACTGATGCTGTTGATATTGTCAGGAAGTACTGGTGATGATTGAGGCGGTGACAGGGACGTCGATCAGCTGCTTGAAGTGAGAATAATGGTCAGTCAGCAGGTTCTTGGGAGTCAGACTGTGAATTAAAAAAAAAACTGTGACATTGTTGACATCGATTTTGTGCAAGTTCTGATGGCTCCAAGTTGTTTAATATTTCAGGACATTTTGGATTACACGTGTGAGTAATGAATAGGTCACAGAAAACTGCCAGTGCATCTTGATGAAGCTGTTGTAGATAATAAGGTAATATAAATTTTCTGTTGCAAAAGACTGAAATAGCGTTTTCCGCGTAAACATCGTAGATTAAACCGACTCTTCTAAAGCGTGTACTTTGCTTATTTCCATATTAGTATTTAAGGGAAACAAATCTTCTGTTTGGGAAGGCGTCCATTAATTTCACTTAATGAATGCGCATGCATCAAATATTATCGCAAACTAAAACAGATCACCCCTCGGGTAAGGAACACACTTTGATGCATAATATATTATTTACTTCTCGTCATATTTCTTTCTTTATTTTTGCTTTACACCAAACAAACTTATGGAATCTAGAAGGAATGGAAAAATACATCAATTGAACTTGGTAGGTTTTAAAATATACTGGGTTTCTCTAAAAAAGCAGGTCTATTGGCCAAAAAATATTTATTACAAACAATATACATTTATTACTAATGAAATATATTTATCATTAAAAAAATATATTTATTACAAAGAAAATATATTTATTATTAAAAAAATATGTTTATTATTAAGAAAATATATTTGTTCCTAACAAAATATATTTATTAATAAAAACATATTTATTACAAACAAAATATATTTATTACTAATAATTACTGTTTATTGACATCAAAATATATTTATTGCAATCAAAATATATTTATTATAAACAAAATATATTAATTAATAACAAAATATATTTATTATTGACAAAATATGTTTATTACTAACAACATATATTTATTGCAAACAAAATATATTTATTACTTACAAAATATATTTATAAAAAACAAAATATATTCATTCCTAACAAGATATATTTATTAAAAACAAAATATATTTATTAGTAACAACATATATTTATTACTCCCAAAATATATTTATTACTAACAATATATATTTATTAAAAACAAAATATATTTATTATAAAAAATATATTTATTAAAAACAAAATATATTTATTACTTACAAAATATATTTATTACTAACAAAATATATTTATTAGTAACACAATATATTTATTATTAACAAAATATATTTATTACAAACAAAATATATTTATTACAAACAACATATATTGATTACTCACAAAATATATTTATTACTAACAAAATATATTTATTACTAACAAAATATATTTATTACTAACAAAACATATTTATTATTTACAAAATATATTTATTACTAACAAAATATATTTATTACTAACAAAATATATTTATTATTTACAAAATATATTTATTACTAACAAAATATATTTATTACTAACAAAATATATTTATTAGTAACACAATTAATTTATTATTAACAAAATATATTTATTACACACAAAATATATTTATTACAAACAACATATATTTATTGCTAACAAAATATATTTATTACTAACAAAATATATTTATTACTAACAAAAAATATTTATTACTAACAAAATATATTTATTACTAACAAAATATATTTATTAGTAACACAATATATTTATTATTAACAAAATATATTTATTACAAACAAAATATATTTATTACAAACAACATATATTTATTAACTAACAAAATATATTTATTACTAACAAAATATATTTATTATTAACAAAATATATTTATTACTTACAAAATATATTTATTATTAACAAAATATATTTATTACAAACAAAATATATTTATTACAAACAAAATATATTTATTACTAACAAAATATATTAATTACTAACAAAATATATTTATTACAAACAAAATATATTTATTACTAACAAAATATATTTATTACTAACAAAATATATTTATTACTAACAAAATATATTTATTACTAACAAAATATATTTATTATTAACAACATATATTTATTACTAACAAAATATATTTATTACTAACAAAATATATTTATTACTAACAAAATATATTTATTACTTACAAAATATATTTATTACTAACAAAATATATTTATTACTAACAAAATATATTTATTACTAACAAAATATATTTATTACTAACAAAAAATATTTATTACAAACAAAATATATTTATTATTAACAAAAAATATTTATTACTTACAAAATATATTTATTAGTAACAAAATATATTTATTATAAACAAAATATATTTATTACATACAAAATATATTTATTACTAACAAAATATATTTATTACAAACAAAATTTATTTGTTACTAACAAAATATATTTATTACTAACAAAATATATTTATTACTAACAAAATATATTTATTACTAAGAAAATATATTTATTATTAACAAAACATATTTATTATTAACAAAATATATTTATTAACACAAAATATATTTATTACTTACAAAATATATTTATTAGTAACAAAATATATTTATTATAAACAAAATATTATTATTACAAACAAAATATATTTATTACTAACAAAATATATTTATTACAAACAAAATTTATTTATTACTAACACAATATATTTATTACTAACTAAATATATTTATTACTAACAAAATATATTTATTACTAACAAAATATATTTATTACTAACAAAATATATTTATTAGTAACAACATATATTTATTACTAACAAAATATATTTATTAGTAACAAATATATTTATTATTAACAAAATATATTTATTATAAAACAAAATATATTTATTACTAAAAATATATATTTATACAAAACAAAATATATTTATTATAAAAAATATATTTATAAGTAACAAAATATATTTATTACTAACAAAATATATTAATTATTAACAAAATATATTTATAACTTACAAAATATATGTATTACTAACAAAATATATTTATTATTAACAACATATATTTATCACTTACAAAATATATTTATTACTAACAAAATATATTTATTACTTACAAAATATATTTATTACTAACAAAACATATTTATTATTAACAAAATATATTTATTATTAACAAAATATATTTATTATTAACAAAATATATTTATTACTAACAAAATATATTTATTAGTAAAAAATATATTTATTACTAACAAAATATATTTATTATAAACAAAATATATTTATTACTTAAAAATATATTTATTACTAACAAAATAGATTTATTAGTAACAAAATATATTTATTACAAACAAAATATATTTATTATAAACAAAATATATTTATTACTTACAAAATATATTTATTAGTAAAAACTATATTCATTAGTACTAAAATATATTTATTACTAACAAAATATATTTATTATAAACAAAATATATTTATTACTTACAAAATATATTTATTACTAACAAAATATATTTATAAGTAACAAAATATATTTATTACTAAAAAAATATATTTATTATTAACAAAATATATTTATTATTAACAAAATATATTTCTTATTAACAAAATATATTTATTACTTAGAAAATATATTTATTAGTAACAAAATATATTTATTATTTACAAAATATATTTATTACTAACAAAATATATATATTAGTAACAAAATATATTTATTAGTAACACAATATATTTATTACTAACAAAATATATTTATTTCTAACAAAATATATTTATTAATTACAAAATATATTTATTACTAACAAAATATATTTATTACTAACAAAATATATTTATTACTAACAAAATATATTTATTACTAACAAAATATATTTATTACAAAAAAAAATATATTTATTACTTACAAAATATATTTATTACTAACAAAATATATTTATTACTAACAATATATATTTATTACTAACAAAATATATTTATTATAAACAAAATATATTTATTACAAAAAAAATATATTTATTACAAACAAAATATATTGATTACAAACAAAATATATTTATTACTAACAAAATATGTTTATTAGTAACAAAATATATTTGTTATTAACAAAATATATTTATTATTTACAAAATATATTTATTACTAACAATATATATTTATTACTAACAAAATATATTTATTACTAACACCATATATTTATTACTAACAAAATATATTTATTACTAACAAAATATATTTATTATTTACAAAATATATTTATTACTAACAAAATATATTTATTACTAACAAAATATATGTATTACAAACAACATATATTTATTGCTAACAAAATATATTTATTACTAACAAAATATATTTATTACTAACAAAATATATTTATTACTATCAAAATATATTTATTACTAACAAAATATATTTATTAGTAACACAATATATTTATTATAAACAAAATATATTTATTACAAACAAAATATATTTATTACAAACAACAGATATTCATTGCTAACAAAATATATTTATTACTAACAAAATATATTTATTAATAACAAAATATATTTATTATTAACAAAATATATTTATAACTTACAAAATATATTTATTACTAACAAAATATATTTATTACACACACAATATTTATTACCAACAAAATATATTTATTACTAACAAAATATATTTATTACTAACAAAATATATTTATTACAAACAAAATATATTTATTACTTACAAAATATATTTATTACTAACAAAATATATTTATTACTAACAAAATATATTTATTACTAACAAAATATATTTATTACTAACAAAATATATTTATTATTAAAAACATATATTTATTACTAACAAAATATATTTATTACTAACAAAATATATTTATTACTAACAAAATATATTTATTACTTACAAAATATATTTATTACTAACAAAATATATTTATTACAAACAAAATATATTTATTACTAACAAAATATATTTATTACTAACAAAATATATTTATTACTAACAAAATATATTTATTATTAACAAAATATATTTATTACTTACAAAATATATTTATTAGTAACAAAATATATTTATTATAAACAAAATATATTTATTACAAACAAAATATATTTATTACTAACAAAATATATTTATTACAAACAAAATTTATTTATTACCAACAAAATATATTTTTTACTAAAAACATATATTTATTACTAACAAAATATATTTATTACTTACAAAATATATTTATTACTAACAAAATATTTTTATTATTAACAAAATATATTTATTACGTACAAAATATATTTATTACTTACAAAATATATTTATTACTAACAAAATATATTTATTACTAACAAAATATATTTATTACTAACAAAATATATTTATTACTAACATAATATATTTATTATTAACAAAATATATTTATTACTTACAAAATATATTTATTAGTAACAAAATATATTTATTGCAATCAAAATATATTTATTACAAACAAAATATATTAATTACTAACAAAATATATTTATTACAAACAAAATATATTTATTACTAACAAAATATTTTTATTATTAACAAAATATATTTATTAATTACAAAATATATTTATTACTAACAAAATATATTTATTATTAACAAAATATATTTATTACTTACAAAATATATTTATTATTAACAAAATATATTTATTACAAACACTATATTTATTACAAACAAAATATATTTATTACTAACAAAATATATTTATTACTAACAAAATATATTTATTACAAACAACACATATTTATTACTTACAAAATATATTTATTACTAACAAAACATATTTATTACTAACAAAATCTATTTATTACTAACAAAATATATTTATTACTAACAAAATATATTTATTATTAACAACATATATTTATTACTAACAAAATATATTTATTACTAACAAAATATATTTATTACTAACAAAATATATTTATTACTTACAAAATATATTTATTACTAACAAAATATATTTATTACTAACAAAATATATTTATTAATAACAAAATATATTTATTACTAACAAAATATATTTATTACTAACAAAATATATTTATTACTAACAAAATATATTTATTACTAACAAAATATATTTATTACTTACAAAATATATTTATTACTAACAAAATATATTTATTACGAACAATATATATTTATTACTAACAAAATATATTTATTATAAACAAAATATATTTATTACAAAAAAAATATATTTATTACACACAAAATATATTGATTACAAACAAAATATATTTATTACTAACAAAATATGTTTATTAGTAACAAAATATATTTGTTATTAACAAAATATATTTATTATTTACAAAATATATTTATTACTAACAATATATATTTATTACTAACAAAATATATTTATTACTAACACCATATATTTATTACTAACAAAATATATTTATTACTAACAAAATATATTTATTATTTACAAAATATATTTATTACTAACAAAATATATTTATTACTAACAAAATATATTTATTACAAACAACATATATTTATTGCTAACAAAATATATGTATTACTAACAAAATATATTAATTACTAACAAAATATATTTATTACTATCAAAAAATATTTATTACTAACAAAATATATTTATTAGTAACACAATATATTTATTATAAACAAAATATATTTATTACAAACAAAATATATTTATTACAAACAACAGATATTCATTGCTAACAAAATATATTTATTACTAACAAAATATATTTATTACTAACAAAATATATTTATTATTAACAAAATATATTTATTACTTACAAAATATATTTATTATTAACAAAATATATTTATTACAAACACAATATTTATTACCAACAAAATATATTTATTACTAACAAAATATATTTATTACTAACAAAATATATTTATTACAAGCAAAATATATTTATTACTTACAAAATATATTTATTACTAACAAAATATATTTATTACTAACAAAATATATTTATTATTAACAACATATATTTATTACTTACAAAATATATTTATTACTAACAAAATATATTTATTACAAACAAAATATATTTATTACTAACAAAATATATTTATTACTAACAAAATATATTTATTACTAACAAAATATATTTATTATTAACAAAATATATTTATTACTTACAAAATATATTTATTAGTAACAAAATATATTTATTATAAACAAAATATATTTATTACAAACAAAATATATTTATTACTAACAAAATATATTTATTACAAACAAAATTTATTTATTACTAACAAAATATATTTATTACTAACAAAATATATTTATTACTAACAAAATATATTTATTACTAACAAAATATATTTATTACTAACAAAATATTTTTATTATTAACAAAATATATGTATTATAACCAAAATATATTTATTACGAACAAAATATATTTATTATTAACAAAATATATTTATTACTTACAAAATATATTTATTATTAACAAAATATATTTATTACAAACACAATATTTATTACAAACAAAATATATTTATTACTAACAAAATATATTTATTACTAACAAAATATATTTATTACAAACAACACATATTTCTTACTTACAAAATATATTTATTACTAACAAAACATATTTATTACAAACAAAATATATTTATTACTTACAAAATATATTTATTACTAACAAAATATATTTATTACTAAAAAAATATATTTATTATTAACAAAATATATTTATTACTTACAAAATATATTTATTAGTAACAAAATATATTTATTATAAGCAAAATATATTTATTACACACAAAATATATTTATTACTAACAAAATATATTTATTACAAACAACATTTATTTATTACTAACAAAATATATGTATTACTAACAAAATATATTTATTACTAACAAAATATATTCATTACTAACAAAATATATTTATTACTAACAAAATATTTTTATTATTAACAAAATATATTTATTTTTAACAAAATATATTTATTAACACAAAATACATTTATTACTTACAAAACATATTTATTAGTAACAAAATATATTTATTATAAACAAAATATATTTATTACAAGCAAAATATATTTATTACTAACAAAATATATTTATTACAAACAAAATTTATTTATTACTAACAAAATATATTTATTACTAACAAAATATATTTATTACTAACTAAATATATTTATTACTAACAAAATATATTTATTATTAACAACATATATTTATTACTAACAAAATATATGTATTACTAACAAAATATATTTATTAGTAAAATAATATATTTATTACTTACAAAATATATTTATTACTAACAAAATATATTTATTACAAACAAAATATATTTATTACTAACAAAATATATTTATTACTAACAAAATATATTTATAACTAACAAAATATATTTATTATTAACAAAATATATTTATTACTTACAAAATATATTTATTAGTAACAAAATATATTTATTATAAACAAAATATATTTATTACAAACAAAATATATTTATTACTAACAAAATATATTAATTACAAACAAAATTTATTTACTACTAACAAAATATATTTATTACTAACAAAATATATTTATTACTAACAAAATATATTTATTACTTACAAAATATATTTATTACTAACAAAATATTTTTATTATTAACAAAATATATTTATTATTAACAAAATATATTTATTACTAACAAAATATATTTATTATTAACAAAATATATTTATTACTTACAAAATATATTTATTATTACCAAAATATATTTATTACAAACACAATATTTATTACAAACAAAATATATTTATTACTAACAAAATGTATTTATTACTAACAAAATATATTTATTAAAACAACACATATTTATTACTTACAAAATATATTTATTACTAACAAAATATATTTATTACTAACAAAATATATTTATTACTAACAAAATATATTTATTACTAACAAAATATATTTATTATTAACAACATATATTTATTACTAACAAAATATATTTATTACTAACAAAATATATTTATTACTAACAAAATATATTTATTACTTACAAAATATATTTATTACTAACAAAATATATTTATTACTAACAAAATATATTTATTACTAACAAAATATATTTATTACTAACAAAATGTATTTATTATTAACAAAATATATTTATTACTTACAAAATATATTTATTAGTAACAAAATATTTATTACAAACAAAATATATTTATTACTAACAAACTATATTTATTACTTACAAAATATATTTATTACTAACAAAATATATGTATTACTAACAAAATATATTTATTACTAACAAAATATATTTATTACTAACAAAATATATTTATTACTTACAAAATATATTTATTACTAACAAAATATATTTATTACTAACAATATATATTTATTACTAACAAAATATATTTATTATAAACAAAATATATTTATTACAAAACAAATATATTTATTACAAACAAAATATATTGATTACAAACAAAATATATTTATTACTAACAAAATATGTTTATTAGTAACAAAATATATTTGTTATAAACAAAATATATTTATTATTTACAAAATATATTTATTACTAACAATATATATTTATTACTAACAAAATATATTTATTACTAACACCATATATTTATTACTAACAAAATATATTTATTACTAACAAAATATATTTATTATTTACAAAATATATTTATTACTAACAAAATATATTTATTACTAACAAAATATATTTATTACAAACAACATATATTTATTGCTAACAAAATATATTTATTACAAACAAAATATATTTATTACTAACAATATATATTTATTACTATCAAAATATATTTATTACTAACAAAATATATTTATTAGTAACACAATATATTTATCATAAACAAAATATATTTATTACAAACAAAATATATTTATTACAAACAACAGATATTCATTGCTAACAAAATATATTTATTACTAACAAAATATATTTATTACTAACAAAATATGTTTATTATTAACAAAATATATTTATTACTTACAAAATATATTTATTATTAACAAAATATATTTATTACAAACACAATATTTATTACCAACAAAATATATTTATTACTAACAAAATATATTTATTACTAACAAAATATATTTATTACTAACAAAATATATTTATTACTTACAAAATATATTTATTACTAACAAAATATATTTATTACTAACAAAATATATTTATTACTAACAAAATATATTTATTACTAACAAAATATATTTATTATTAACAACATATATTTATTACTTACAAAATATATTTATTACTAACAAAATATATTTATTACTAACAAAATATATTTATTACTTACAAAATATATTTATTACTAACAAAATATATTTATTACAAACAAAATATATTTATTACTAACAAAATATATTTATTACTAACAAAATATATTTATTACTAACAAAATATATTTATTATTAACAAAATATATTTATTACTTACAAAATATATTTATTACTAACAAAATATATTTATTACAAACACAATATTTATGACAAACAAAATATATTAATTACTAACAAAATATATTTATTACTAACAAAATATATTTATTACAAACAACACATATTTATTACTTACAAAATATATTTATTACTAACAAAACATATTTATTACTAACAAAATATATTTATTACTAACAAAATATATTTATTACTAACAAAATATATTTATTATTAACAACATATATTTATTACTAACAAAATATATTTATTACTAACAAAATATATTTATTACTAACAAAATATATTTATTACTTACAAAATATATTTATTACTAACAAAATATATTTATTACTAACAAAATATATTTATTACTAACAAAATATATTTATTACTAACAAAATATATTTATTACTAAAAAAATATATTTATTATTAACAAAATATATTTATTACTTACAAAATATATTTATTAGTAACAAAATATATTTATTATAAACAACATATATTTATTACAAACAAAATATATTTATTACTAACAAAATATATTTATTACAAACAAAATTTATTTATTACTAACAAAATATATGTATTACTAACAAAATATATTTATTACTAACAAAATATATTTATTACTAACAAAATATATTTATTACTAACAAAATATTTTTATTATTAACAAAATATATTTATTATTAACAAAATATATTTATTAACACAAAATATATTTATTACTTACAAAACATATTTATTAGTTACAAAATATATTTATTATAAACAAAATATATTTATTACAAGCAAAATATATTTATTACTAACAAAATATATTTATTACAAACAAAATATATTTATTACAAACAAAATATATTTATTACTAACAAAATATATTTATTAGTAACAACATATATTTATTACTAACAAAATATATTTATTAGTAACAAATATATTTATTATAAACAAAATATATTTATTATAAAACCAAATATATTTATTACTAACAATATATATTTATTAAAAACTAAATATATTTATTATAACAAATATATTTATAAGTAACAAAATATATTTATTACTAACAAAATATATTAATTATTAACAAAATATATTTATTACTTACAAAATATATGTATTACTAACAAAATATATTTATTATTAACAAAATATATTTATCATTTACAAAATATATTTATTACTAACAAAATATATTTATTACTTACAAAATATATTTATTACGAACAAAATATATTTATTATTAACAAAATATATTTATTATTAACAAAATATATTTATTATTAACAAAATATATTTATTACTAACAAAATATATTTATTAGTAAAAAATATATTTATTAGTAATAAAATATATTTATTACTAACAAAATATATTTATTATAAACAAAATATATTTATTACTTACAAAATATATTTATTACTAACAAAATATATTTATTAGTAACAAAATATATTTATTACTAACAAAATATATGTATAATTAACAAAATATATTTATTATTAACAAAATATATTTATTAGTAAAAAAAATATTTATTAGTATTAAAATATATTTATTACTAACAAAATATATTTATTATAACCAAAATATATTTATTACTTACAAAATATATTTATTACTAACAAAATATATTTATTAGTAACAAAATATATTTATTACTAACAAAATATATTTATTATTAACTAAATATATTTATTATTAACAAAATATATTTCTTATAAACAAAATATCTTTATTACTTACAAAATATATTATTAGTAACAAAATATATTTTTTATTTACAAAATATATTTATTCATTACAAAATATATATATTAGTAACAAAATATATTTATTAGTAACAAAACATATTTATTACTAACAAAATATATTTATTACTAACTAAAAATATTTATTATTTACAAAATATATTTATTACTAACAAAATATATTTATTACTAACAAAATATATTTATTACTAACAAAATACATTTATTACTAAAAAAATATATTTATTATTTACAAAATATATTTATTACTTACAAAATATATTTATTATAAACAAATATATTTATTACAAACAAAATATATTTATTACTAACAAACTATATTTATTACTTAAAAAATATATTTATTACTAACAAAATATATTTATTACTAACAAAATATATTTATTACTAACAAAATATATTTATTACTAACAAAATATATTTATTACTTACAAAATATATTTATTATTAACAAAATATATTTGTTACTAACAAAATATATTTATTACTAACAAAATATATTTATTATAAAAAAATATATTTATTACAAAAAAATATATTTATTACAAACAAAATATATTTATTACAATATTTTGTAATTAATAAATATATTTTGTAAATAAAAAATATATTTTGTTACTAATAAATATATTTTGTTAGTAATAAATATATTTTGTAAGTAATAAATATATTTTGTTTATAATAAATATATTTTGTTAGTAATAAATATATTTTATTACTAATAAATATATTTTTTACTAATAAATATATTTTGTTAATAATAAATATATTTTGTTAATTATAAATATATTTTGTTAGTAATAAATATATTTGGTTACTAATAAATATATTTTGTTAGTAATAAATATATTTTGTAAGTAGTAAATATATTTTGTTTATAATAAATATATTTTGTTAGTAATAAATATATTTTATTACTAATAAATATATTTTTTACTAATAAATATATTTTGTTAATAAAAAATATATTTTGTTAATTATAAATATATTTTGTTAGTAATAAATATATTTTGTTACTAATAAATATATTTTGTTAGTAATAAATATATTTTGTAAGTAATAAATATATTTTGTTTATAATAAATATATTTTGTTAGTAATAAATATATTTTATTACTAATAAATATATTTTTTACTAATAAATATATTTTGTTAGTAATAAATATATTTTGTTAATAATAAATATATTTTGTTAATAACAAATATATTTTGTTAATAATAAATATATTTTGTTCGTAATAAATATATTTTGTAAGTAATAAATATATTTTGTTAGTAATAAATATATTTTGTAAGTGATAAATATATTTTGTTAATAATAAATATATTTTGTTAGTAATACATATATTTTGTAAGTAATAAATATATTTTGTTAATAATTAATATATTTTGTTAGTAATAAATATATTTTGTTACTTATAAATATATTTGTTATAATAAATATATTTAGTTTTTAATAAATATATATTGTTAGTAATAAATATATTTGGTTTTATAATAAATATATTTTGTTTATAATAAATATATTTGTTACTAATAAATATATTTTGTTAGTAATAAATATATGTTGTTACTAATAAATATATTTTGTTAGTAATAAATATATTTTGTTTGTAATAAATATATTTTGTTAGTAATAAATATATTTTGTTAGTAATAAATATATTTTGTTAGTAATAAATAAATTTTGTTGTTAATAAATATATTTTGTTAGTAATAAATATATTTTGCTTGTAATAAATATATTTTGTTTATAATAAATATATTTTGTTACTAATAAATATGTTTTGTAAGTAATAAATATATTTTGTGTTAATAAATATATTTTGTTAATAATAAATATATTTTGTTAATAATAAAAATATTTTGTTAGTAATACATATATTTTGTTAGTAATAAATATATTTTGTTAGTAATAAATATATTTTGTTAGTAATACATATATTTTGTTAGTAATAAATTCATTTTGTTTGTAATAAATATATTTTGTTAGTAATAAATATATTTTGTTAATAATAAATATATATTGTTAATAATAAAAATATTTTGTTAGTAATAAATATATTTTTTTAGTAATAAATATATTTTTTTAGTAATAAATATATTTTGTTAGTAACAAATATATTTTGTTAGTAATAAATATATTTTGTTAGTAATAAATATATTTTGTAAGTAATAAATATATTTTGTTAGTAATAAATATATTTTGTTAGTAATAAATATATTTTGTTATTAATAAATATATGTTGTTAATAATAAATATATTTTGTTAGTAATAAATATATTTTGTTAGTAATAAATATATTTTGTTAGTAATAAATATATGTTGTTAATAATAAATATATTTTGTTAGTAATAAATATATTTTGTTAGTAATAAATATATTTTGTTAGTAATAAACATGTTTTGTTACTAATAAATATATTTTGTAAATAATAAATATATTTTGTTAGTAATAAATATATTTTGTTAGTAATAAACATGTTTTGTTCCTAATAAATATATTTTGTTACTAATATATATATTTTGTAATTAATAAATATATTTTGTAAATAAAAAATATATTTTGTTACTAATAATATATTTTGTAAGTAATAAATATATTTTGTTAATAAGAAATATATTTTGTTAATAATACATATATATAGTTAATAATAAATATATTTTGTTAGTAATAAATATATTTTGTTACTAATAAATATATTTTGTTAGTAATAAATATATTTTGTAAGTAATAAATATATTTTGTTTATAATAAATATATTTTGTTAGTAATAAATATATTTTATTACTAATAAATATATTTTTTACTAATAAATATAATTTGTTAATAATAAATATATTTTGTTAATTATAAATATATTTTGTTAGTAATAAATATATTTTGTTACTAATAAATATATTTTGTTAGTAATACATATATTTTGTAAGTAATAAATATATTTTGGTAATAATAAATATATTTTGTATTGCAATAAATAGATTTTGATGTCAATAAACATATTTTGTCAGTAATAAATATATTTTGATTGTAATAAATATATTTTGTTTGTAAGAAATATATGTTGTTAGTAATAAATATATTTTGTTAGTAATAAATATATTTTGTTTGTAATAAATATATTTTGTTAGTAATAAATATATTTTGTCAGTAATAAATATATTTTATTAATAATAAATATATTTTGTTAAAATTAAATATATTCTGTTAGTAATAAATATATATTGTTAGTAATAAATATATTTTGTTAATAATAAATATATTTTGTTAGTAATAAATATATATTGTTAGTAATAAATATATTTTGTAAATAATAAATATATTTTGTTTATAACAAATATATTTTGTTACTAATAAATATATTTTGTTAGTAATAAATATATTTTGTTTGTAATAAATATATTTTTTTGTAATAAATATATTTTTTTATAATAAATATATTTTGTTAGTAATAAATATATTTTGTTAGTAACAAATATATTTTGTTAATAATAAATATATTTTGTAAGTAATAAATATATTTTGTTAGTAATAAATATATTTTGTTAGTAATAAATATAGTTTGTTAGTAATAAATATATATTGTTTGTAATAAATATATTTGTTTATAATAAATATATTTTGTAAGTAATAAATATATTTTGTTAAAATATTACAAACAAAATTTATTTATTACTAACAAAATATATTTATTACTAACAAAATATATTTATTACTAACAAAATATATTTATTACAAACAAAATATATTTATTACTAACAAAATATATTTATTAGTAACAACATATATTTATTACTAACAAAATATATTTATTAGTAACAAATATATTTATTATAAACAAAATATATTTATTATAAAACCAAATATATTTATTACTAACAATATATATTTATTAAAAACTAAATATATTTATTATAACAAATATATTTATAAGTAACAAAATATATTTATTACTAACAAAATATATTAATTATTAACAAAATATATTTATTACTTACAAAATATATGTATTACTAACAAAATATATTTATTATTAAAAAAATATATTTATCACTTACAAAATATATTTATTACTAACAAAATATATTTATTACTTACAAAATATATTTATTACGAACAAAATATATTTATTATTAACAAAATATATTTGTTATTAACAAAATATATTTATTATTAACAAAATATATTTATTACTAACAAAATATATTTATTAGTAAAAAATATATTTATTAGTAATAAAATATATTTATTACTAACAAAATATATTTATTATAAACAAAATATATTTATTACTTACAAAATATATTTATTACTAAAAAATATATTTATTAGTAACAAAATATATTTATTACTAACAAAATATATTTATAATTAACAAAATATATTTATTATAAACAAAATATATTTAATAGTAAAAAATATATTTATTAGTAATAAAATATATTTATTACTAACAAAATATATTTATTATAAACAAAATATATGTATTACTTACAAAATATATTTATTACTAACAAAATATATTTATTAGTAACAAAATATATTTATTACTAACAAAATATATTTATTATTAACTAAATATATTTATTATTAACAAAATATATTTCTTATTTACAAAATATATTTATTACTTACAAAATATATTATTAGTAACAAAATATATTTTTTATTTACAAAATATATTTATTAATTACAAAATATATATATTAGTAACAAAATATATTTATTAGTAACAAAACATATTTATTACTAACAAAATATATTTATTACTAACAAAATATATTTATTATTTACAAAATATATTTATTACTAACAAAATATATTTATTACTAACAAAATATATTTATTATTAACAAAATATATTTATTACTTACAAAATATATTTATTATAAACAAATATATTTATTACAAACAAAATATATTTATTACTAACAAACAATATTTATTACTTACAAAATATATTTATTACTAACAAAATATATTTATTACTAACAAAATATATTTATTACTAACAAAATATATTTATTACTAACAAAATATATTTATTACTTACAAAATATATTTATTATTAACAAAATATATTTGTTACTAACAAAATATATTTATTACTAAAAAAATATATTTATTATAAACAAAATATATTTATTACAAAAAAATATATTTATTACAAACAAAATATATTTATTACAAACACAATATATTTATTACTAACAAAATATATTTATTAGTAACAAAATATATTTGTTATTAACAAAATATATTTAATCTTTACAAAATATATTTATTACTAACAATATATATTTATTACTAACAAAATATATTTATTATTAACAAAATATATTTATTACTAACAATATATATTTATTACTAACAAAATATATTTATTATTAACAAAATATATTTATTATTAATAAAATATATTTATTACTGACAAAATATATTTATTACTAACAAAATATATTTATTACAAACAAAATATATTTATTACTAACAAAATATATTTATTACTTACAACATATATTCTTACAAACAAAATATATTTATTACAATCAAAATATATTTATTACTCACAAAATATGTTTATTGACATCAAAATCTATTTATTGCAATCAAAATATATTTATTATTACCAAAATATATTTATTACTTACAAAATATATTTATTACTAATAAAATATATTTATTAGTAACATAATATATTTATTACTAACAAAATATATTTATAATTAACAAAATATATTTATTATTAACAAAATATATTTATTAGTAAAAAATATATTTATTAGTAATAAAATATATTTATTACTAACAAAATATATTTATTAGTAACAAAATATATTTATTACTAACAAAATATATTTATTATTAACTAAATATATTTCTTATTAACAAAATATATTTATTACTTACAAAATATATTTTTAGTAACAAAATATATTTTTTATTTACAAAATATATTTATTAATTACAAAATATATATATTAGTAACAAAATATATTTATTAGTAACAAAACATATTTATTACTAACAAAATATATTTATTACTAACAAAATATATTTATTATTTACAAAATATATTTATTACTAACAAAATATATTTATTACTAACAAAATATATTTATTACAAACAAAATATATTTATTATTAACAAAATATATTTATTACTTACAAAATATATTTATTATAAACAAATATATTTATTACAAACAAAATATATTTATTACTAACAAAATATATTTATTAGTAACAAAATATATTTATTACTAACAAAATATATTTATTATTAACAAAATATATTTCTTATTAACAAAATATATTTATTACTTACAAAATATATTATTAGTAACAAAATATATTTTTTATTTACAAAATATATTTATTAATTACAAAATATATATATTAGTAACAAAATATATTTATTAGTAACAAAACATATTTATTACTAACAAAATATATTTATTACTAACAAAATATATTTATTATTTACAAAATATATTTATTACTAACAAAATATATTTATTACTAACAAAATATATTTATTACTAACTAAATATATTTATTATTAACAAAATATATTTATTACTTACAAAATATATTTATTATAAACAAATATATTTATTACAAACAAAATATATTTATTACTAACAAACTATATTTATTACTTACAAAATATATTTATTACTAACAAAATATATTTATTACTAACAAAATATATTTATTACTAACAAAATATATTTATTACTAACAAAATATATTTATTACTTACAAAATATATTTGTTACTAACAAAATATATTTATTACTAACAAAATATATTTATTATAAACAAAATATATTTATTACAAAAAAATATATTTATTACAAACAAAATATATTTATTACAAACACAATATATTTATTACTAACAAAATATATTTATTAGTAACAAAATATATTTGTTATTAACAAAATATATTTATTATTTACAAAATATATTTATTACTAACAATATATCTTTATTACTAACAAAATATATTTATTATTAACAAAATATATTTATTACTAACAATATATATTTATTACTAACAAAATATATTTATTATTAACAAAATATATTTATTATTAATCAAATATATTTATTACTGACAAAATATATTTATTACTAACAAAATATATTTATTACAAACAAAATATATTTATTACTAACAAAATATATTTATTACTAACAACATATATTTCTTACAAACAAAATATATTTATTACAATCAAAATATATTTATTACTAACATAATATGTTTATTGACATCAAAATCTATTTATTGCAATCAAAATATATTTATTATTACCAAAATATATTTATTATTAACAAAATATATTAATTAATAAAAAAATATATTTATTATTTACAAAATATATTTATTACAAACAACATATATTTATTACACATAAAATATATTTATTACAAACATATTATTTTCTACTACAAACAAAATATAGTTATTACTAACAAAATATATTTATTACAAACAAAATATATTTATTACTAACAAAATATATTTATTAAACACAAAATATATTTTTATTATAAAAAAATATATTTATTAAAAACAAAATATATTTATTACTTACAAAACATATTTATTACTAACAAAATATATTTATTAGTAACAAAATATATTAATTATTTACAAAATATATTTATTACAAACAAAATATATTTATTACAAACAAAATATATTTATTACTAACAAAATATATTTATTACAAACAAAATATATTTATTACTAACAAAATATATTTATTACATACAAAATATATTTATTAGTAACAAAATATATTTATAATAAACAAAATATATTAATTACTTACAAAATATATTTATTGCAACCAAAATATATTTATTATTTACAAAATATATTTATTAGTAACAAAATATATTTTTTATTTACAAAATATATTTATTACAAACAAAATAGTTTTATTACTCACAAAATATATTTATTACTAACAAAATATATTTATTATTAACAAAATATATTTATTACTAACAAAATATATTTATTACTAATAAAATATATTTATTACTCACGAAATATATTTATTTTTTACAAAATATATTTATTATTGACAAAATATATTTATTATTAACGAAATATATTTATTACTAACAAAATATATGTATTATTAATAAAATATATTTATTACTAACAAAATATATTTATTATTAACAAAATATATTTGTTATTAACAAAATATATTTATTACTTACAAAAAATATTTATTACTAACAAAATATATTTACTAGTAACAAAATATATTTATTATTAACAAAATATATTGATTAATTACAAAATATATTCATTACTAACAAAATATATTTATTACTTACAAAATATATTTATTACTAACAAAATATATTTATTACTTACAAAATATATTTATTATTAACAAAATATATTTATTACTAACAAAATATATTTATTACTGACAAAATATATTTATTATTTACAAAATATATTTATTACTAACAAAATGCATTTATTATTAATAAAATATATTTATTACTAACAAAATATATTTATTGTTAACAAAATATATTTATTATTAACAAAATATATTTATTATAAATAAAATATATGTATTACTAACAAAATATATTTAATATTAACAAAATGTATTTATTATTAACAAAATATATTTATTATTAACAAAATATGTTTATTATTAACAAAGTATTTTTATTACTTACAAAATATATTTATTACTAACTAAATATATGTATTATTAATAAAATATAATTATTACAAAAAAAATATATATATAATTAACAAAATATATTTATTACTCACTAAATATATTAATTACTAACAAAATATATGTATTTTTTATAAAATATATTTATTACAAACAAAATATATGTATTATTAACAAAATATATTTGTTATTAACAAAATATGTGTATTACTTACAAAATATATTTATTTCTAACAAAATATATTTATTACTTACAAAATATATTTATTATTAACAAAATATATTTATTACTAACAAAATATATTTTTTACAAACAAAATATATTTATTACAAACAAAATATATTTATTACTAACAAATTATATTTATTACTAACAATATATATTTTTTACTAACAAAATATATTTATTACAAACAAAACATGTTTATTAATAACAAAATATATTTATTACTAATAAAAAATATTTATTACAAACAAAATATATTTATCAGTAACAAAATATATTTATTACTAGCAAAATATATTTATTACTTACAAAGTATATTTATTACTAACAAAATATAGTTATTAGTAACAAAATATATTTATTACTAACGAAATATATTTATTACTTACAAAATATATTTATTACTAACAAAATATATTTATTACAAACAAAATATAATTATTATAAACAAAATATATTTATTACAAACAATATATATGTATTACTAACAAAATATATTTATTACAAACAATATATATTTTTTACAAACAACAAATATTTTTACAAACAAAATATATTTATTACAAACGAAATATAGTTATTACTAACAAAATATATTTATTACTAACAAAATATATTTATTAAAACAAAATATATTTATTACAAACAAAATATATTTATTACAAACAAAATATAGTTATTATTAACAAAATATATTCATTACTAACAATATATATTTATTACAAACAAAATATATTTATTACAAACAAAATATATTTATTACTAACAATATATATTTATTACAAACAAAATATATGTATTACAAACAAAATATATTTATTACAAACAAAATATATTTATTAGTAACAAAATATATTTATTACTAACAAAATATATTTATTACTAACAAAATATATTTATTACAAACAAAATATATTTATTACAAACAAAATATATTTATTACAAACAAAATATATTTATTACAAACAAAATATATTTATTAGTAACAAAATATATTTATTACTAACAAAATATATTTATTACTAACAAAATATATTTATTACAAACAACATATATTTATTACAAACAAAATATATGTATTACTAACAATATATATTTATTACAAACAAAATATATTTATTACAAATAAAATATATTTATTACTAACAAAATATATTTATTACTAACAAAATATATTTATTACAAACAAAATATATTTATTACTAACAAAATATATTCATTACAAACAAAATATATTGATTACAAACAAAATATATTTATTACAAACAAAATAGTTTTATTACAAACAAAATATATTTATTACAAACAAAATATATCTATTACTAACAAAATATATTTATTACTAACAATATATATTTATTACAAACAAAAAAATATTTATTACAAACAAAATATATTTATTACAAACAAAATATATTTATTATTAACAAAATATATTTATTATTAACAAAATATATTTATTAGTAACAAAATATATTTTTTTACTAACAAAATATATTTATTATCAACAAAATATATTTATTACTTACAAAATATATTTATTAACTAACAAAATATATTTATTACTAACAAAATATATTTATTATTAAAAAATATATTTATTACTAACAACATATATTTATTATTAACAAAATATATTTATTACTAACAAAATATATTTATTACTAACAAAATATATTTATTATTAACAAAATATATTTATCACTTACAAAATATATTTATTATTAACAAAATATATGTATTACTAACAAAATATATTTATTAGTAACAAAATATATTTATTACTAACAAAATATATTTATTATAAACAAAATATATTTATTACTAACAAAATATATTTATTATTAACAAAATATATTTATTACTAGCAAAATATATTTATTAGTAACAAAATATATTTATTACTAACAAAATATATTTATTAGTAACAAAATATATTTATTACTTACAAAATATATTTATTATAAACAAAATATATTTATTACTAACAAAATATATTTAGTATTTACAAAATATATTTATTATTAACAAAATATATTTATTAGTAACAAAATATATTTATTACTAACAAAATATATTTATTAGTAACAAAATATATTTATTACTAACAAAATATATTTATTATAAACAAAATATATTTATTACTGACAAAATATATTTATTATTAACAAAATATATTTATTACTAACAAAATATATTTATTATTAACAAAATATATTTATTAGTAACAAAATATATTTATTACTAACAAAATATATTTATTAATAACAAAATATTTTTATTACAAACAAAATATATTTATTACTTACAAAATATGTTTATTAGTAACAAAATATATTTGTTATTAACAAAATATATTTATTATTTACAAAATATATTTATTACTAACAATATATATTTATTACTAACAAAATATATTTATTATTAACAAAATATATTTATTAGTAACAAAATATATTTATTACTAACAAAATATATTTATTACTAACAAAATATATTTATTACAAACAAAATATATTTATTACAAACAAAATATATTTATTACTGACAAAATATATTTATTACAAACAAAATATATTTATTACTAACAAAATATATCTATTACTAACAATATATATTTATTACTAACAAAATATATTTATTACTAACAATATATATTTATTACAAACAATATACATTTATTAGTAACAAAATATATTTATTACAAACAAAATATATTTATTACAAACAAAATATATTTATTACAAACAAAATATATTTATTACAAACAAAATATATTTATTACAAACAAAATATATTTATTACTAACAATATATATATATATATATTTATTCCTAACAAAATATATTTATTACAAACAAAATATATCTATTACTAACAAAATCATTTCATGATCCTTGCCGTTTATTATATTGTACTCTATTTAAAAGATTACAAGAAAAATTATGTTTATTTCCTTAATCAATGGATTTTCAATAATGGCTCATATCATGAGAGGAAATTAGTTCAATAGTTTCCATGATATTACTGCCAGGTCGGACGAGTAGTGATCCAAGGGGAAAATCAGAGGTGATCGACTAATCCGATATATCCAGAATATTTGGTTGCCCCATATTGTGATTGCGAAGAGCATATGAGATAGTTATTCTCTTCGGCGATATAAAGATTCGTTGATGTTTAGGGTTAGAAGAAAGTCTGAGTCCTTGTGAGTGCGGAGATAGTGCATAAAATATTGGATCAATGTTCAATTCCATTGCACATATTTCCGTCGACAATACGTATATGGGTGCTTAAATTTCCAAAGCTCGACGTTGAGTCATACATGCAAATTTAGAGTGCCAGAATCCCCGAATTCGTTTTAATTATTTAAATGAATAACTTTGGTTTTCAAATTTAATTCATCCCGAATTAATTTGCTTGGATTTAAATTTTAAACATATTGATTCGATGAAAAAAAAATGATTTTCATTTCAACAAATTTGGATTTTTTTTTTTGTATGATGAAAATGAAATTGTTTGTTTCCCGAATCAAAATTTGTTTTAATTTGAAAAAAAAAAAAAAAATTGTGATTTTAATCCTCGCATTTATTCTTTTGAAAAAAAAATTATTTGTGTCGAAACAAATGGAAAAATTGGAATCTAAATTTAAATAAATTTTTATTGGAAAAAAAAAAATTAAAAAATAATTTTTATCTTCTCCAAAACTTTTTGTGCCTGAGTGTGCGTGAGTGTGTGCGTGTGGTCAGTGAGTTAACAGATAAGGTCCATTTCCAATATTAATTGAATTGTGAAAACTCGAATCATTCAAAATATTACCACGCACCATTTAAAATTAAAATTTTCTGACGCCAAACTTAAATTTTTAGACCCCGAAAGTCACTAAATGGTAACGGTACCTTTAAAATGTGATTTTATTCTAGAACACTTATTTAAAAACCCTTCTACATCTGCAAGACATTTCATTTATAGATTCTTCATTACTATCTACGTGTAAAAGAGTGCGGACGTCGTATGACAGGTGTCTCCAATGCGTGTTAGATGACGTCATGTTAGTAAAGAATGAAAAAATAAAAATAAAAGAAACATGTTTACGGAGAACAATGATCAGGCTAGAGAATGGCAGAGATAGACTTCTTACACGGGTTGCGTGATAGGAACAGGAAAAGGCGCATGCTAAACATATAATTAGTCAACAGAAAAGGCCCACGACAATGCTCTACCTCCTATTTTAAAACTGAGCCAGCGGAAGTTGACCTAATTGGGCTACGAAACTTTGCCTCTTTCGCCATATCCGCCAGACAGGTCACCTGCCGACTACTACTTTTGCAAGCAGCTCGACAACTTTCTGCGTACAAAAGGCTTCAAAAACCTAACCGATCTGAAAAAGGGGTTTACATCCTAAATGTTGGAATCAAAAAAAAAATAATCGTGTTCAAAATACGTCAGAAGAAGACTATCAAGCAGACAAATGAAACAGACCAGTCTAAAGAGAAAATACAGGAAGGAACTATGCATAATGAAAAACATACTGCTCAAATATAACAATATAATATATATATATATATATTGTTATATTTATATATATATATACATATATATATGTATATATATATATGCGTGTATATATATATATGTATATATATATATATATATATATATATATATTAAAGTGAACGTATGTGTGTGTGTGTCTGTGTCTGTGTGTCTGTTACATTTCCTTACGCAATAACTCTGTCAGTTTTAAGCCTACAGATTCAAAATTTGATATCCAGGGTACTGAGATTTGGAAAAATCGATGTGATTGGTTTTCGGACAGAGATTTGGTGATTAAGGGGTCAAAGTTCAACGATTTGACCTTTGAGAACTCTACCAAACTCCTCCTACAATTTGTGGCATAAACACGTGAAATTTTAGATATAGGTTCATTGAACATGGATCTAACTTAATAACTTTATTTGAGCCCTAAACCATAAATTTTAAGTGGTCATAATAGGGATCAAAGGTAAAAAAATAGACCTTTTTTTTTGGTCAGCATACACCCCAAAACACCCGGCCAACACCGGGCACCTATTGCGTTTAGATTTAATCGCTTTTGTCCCCGAATCCACCCGTGTACTCGGCAAGTACGGTCAGTATGCGAGCCTACTAGACCTTTTTCTCACAACTTGCCCTGAACTATGTTCAGTTTCTGTTCTGTCTCCTTTTGGATCCTATGTTGTATCAATTAAGATAAAAATGAAATATAATAAGCCCCCAGACGTACATCTCCATCGTACAGTATATCGTACACTATGGCTGACTGGGATAGCTTCCGTATATTCATATCGGATCCACAACCAGCTGACTACAATATGGTTGTATTTAAGTCTAACGTAAACAAGTTCTTGATGAGCCGTTCCACTTGTTAACAAATTTACCGAATTCCCATTACTAACGATTACTATATTGCCCAATTGACTACTGAACACTCTTTAACCCTTATCCTTGAGTGACCTCTTGCTCTTGATAAGTATTGATTAGCCTATGTAAAAAAAAAACAAAAAAAATGCAATTTAAGATAAAATATTTCTTTTAATCGTTTTTTTTTCTTATTTCTGGCACATTCAAATTCCCTAGCAGTGCTCTTTAATTTCGCCAATAATATCGTTTTGGTATGCTATCGATTTCTCCTGACGAGATGATAGCCGAAAGATCTCTCGAGATATTCCGGTATATTTTATTCAAATCCTTATATAAATTTTGTACCTCCAACCATTTATATATATATATATATATATATATATATATATATATATATATATATATATATATGACATATATATATGATATATATATATATATATATATATATATATATATATATATATATATATATATATATATATATATTAGACAACCCGTGAACCGTTGGTCAGTGTGTTATATTAGCTATGGAATTAATGTATGAGCGTGACACTTGTGACGTAAAGAAGATAGTTTTTTATGGCATAACAGAGACATTTATGTGAAATTATATTGAACTGAAAAAAAAAGAATATGGAAGGATGTCTAGGAGTCATTCTGTTTATTATTGTTTATTTTTGAAAAAAAAAAAACTTACACCCATTGAATTATAATTGGTTTGCAATACTTATAGTGCACTGATCAGATACCATGATACTTAATGTTACATCCAAATTTTGATATATCTTTAAATCTAAAGGCGAAAAAATAATACGGATGCTGAAAACGTGCACATTAAACCACTACGCTTTTTTGCCTGCGTTGAGCATTTATTTTTAACAAAAATTAAAAAGTACATAATACCGGAGTTCTTTATTTATGTTGGTAGTGTAGGAGAATGTGCATAAAAAATTGAGAATACATTTAAAAAAAAAATAAAGTCGGTGGGTAAATCGCCGTTGTAAAATGCTCTTATGATTGTCAATGGGTTGAAGTAGATTTATTTGTAAGAAAATTGCGTTAAAATAACTTGAACGTTATACGGAAATGAACGATGTAAAAAAAATGCAGAAAGTATTAACAATTGTTTATTTGGATAATTTAAACGCGATAAAAAAATAATTGGGACGCTGAAAACGTACACAGTAAAACAATACGTTTTATTGTCGCATTGGTTATTTGTATATGTACTCATGCGAAGCCGAAAGCCGGAACACGGATGTTGGGTTACAACACCCGTTACAAGGTCATTTGAGTTTTATAATTATATATATAAATATGTATATATATATATATTATATACTTATATATACCGTATATTTCTACGTATAAGGCGATGGTCCGATAATACGAGGTATAAAATTAGAGTAAATTTATTAAAATTATATCGGTTGTATAAGTCGGCTGCTTAATGACGAAACCATGTTTGTTTAGTATCGTCTAGAGATTACAACACCCGCTATCCTATGAAAAATTTGTTTTTATCTTTAAGGGCTGTCTTATATACCGAAATATACGGTGCATATATATATATATATATATATATATATATATATATATATATATATATATATATATATATATATATATATACTGGGTGTTTAGTTTTCTTAATTTCATTCATCCAGAGGAAGTCTCGAAATAAAGACAAAACGTTGATTAACACAATGTTGGTTTGTTCCTATTTTATTTCTCTCACTCCCTCTGTCTCTGTCTGTGTTTCTGTCTGCCGCTCTTTCTCTCTTTCTCTCTCTCTCTCTATATATATATACATATAAATGGATTTAAAGATTTGAGGGGTTTTGGAAACGTGAAAACGATGTTACACTTTGTATTCAATATTTTATTTTTCATAATTCAAGCGGTTCTGCGCTCGTGGTCACAATAAAAAGTAAAGCTTCAGAAACCCCTCACAATCTTTAAATCGTTATTCTAGAAGAATACTTGACTTTTAACAATATATATATATGTCTATATGTATATATATATATATATATGTATATATATATATATATATATATATATATATATATATATATATATATATATATATATATATATATATATTGTGGGTGGAGAGGGCTCCCGTAAGCCGTTGTGAAGGCAGCCTTTCTAGGAGAAGCAAATCTCTGATTTAAAAACCATAAAGCGGAAGACCATTACCCGCATTAAGCTGGTCTGCAGTTTAATTTATTGCTGGCTATCTTGCTCTTGTTTGTTGCTGGATCTCAACATTTTGAACCGAGAGAGAGACTTAGCTGTCGTACAAAGCCAAGCCCCTGTAACATCATCTTTGTATAGATACTCCCTCAGGCATTTGGGCTCATGGATTTTAAATGTCTGAGGGAGTGGCACTCGTCTGACAAGACGTTGCAATGATCATATATATATATATATATATATATATATATATATATTTATGTGTGTGTGTCCCATCACAGCATATAAAAATATATATAATTAGACTCATCAAGTTTCGTGAAACTTGCCATCTCTCTGTTCTTATGTTTTTATTAAGAACATTCAAACATAACATATAATCTGGATTTTTGCTTTCGAGTCTCGTCAGTTATCTTGCTGTCGGCTCCATTCGTTTTACTCCACTGATGTTTCACAGACAAAAAATAATGTGTACTCTGAACTGAATCGTCTCAACGATTTTGACCGATGTATTGAAAACGGTCTGTTCCTAGATTATCAAGAAACTTGCTAGCTCAACGTGATTTGGTGTATCGCAATCGACGTTTCTGACGAATCTGGCGAGACGCCATTTTTCTTCTTTCATTCACCGTTCAAATTGGCACCTAATTCTTCATTGAAACATCAATAATACCATAACGATATCTGTTTCAATGACTTAATAGAAAAAAACATAATTGAAAAATACAGTTTTTTACATGGGGGTCATCACTTATCAAGTCCCGGAGACCACTCAAGGGTAAGTGTTATTGCGTGTACAGTAATCAATGGGATAATATCGTAGTAATAGTTTATAAGGGAATTTGGTAAATTGGATTACTTAAAGGGACGGTTCTTCAAGAATTTGTTTATTTTGGACTTGAAGACAACCAAATTGTAGTTAGCTGGGAAACGGGCAAACGAAGGAGAGTTCCAAAGGCGTGCAGTTTTAAGAAAGAATCTTTGTTCATGGAATCTATGTTTTGATTTAAGCACAGATAAAGAGTGGGAAAATTAGTGGCAGTAGTTTCAGAGGACGAATGTTTTTCTTGAAGGATTGGTAAGGCGGGATGAGAGCTTGACGCTCAGACTAGATTTTGCCACTGAAATAACGATAAAACAAAGACAGGCTTGCAAAATCTCTTCTGTGAGAAAGATTTTTAAGAGTCTAATGTAAATGGACCATAGACTTTACCGCTGAACGATCTTTTGTTATATAACGTTTATATGTATACATTCTGGTAAGGGTGGTTTCGTTTGCTTGTCTTTTTTTACGACATATCAACCCTTTTCAGGTTATTTATGCCGAAGCCAGCTATTTTTGAAATAGTATTCATGTTGCTTACAGTTATTTTGCAGAAGGTCTTTATTCTTCAATCTCCTTGTAGCTTCAACCGCTGGTTTGTAGTGTTTGGTCTGGTTGTTTTATAGTGGATTTTATCGTTTTTGTTCCCTGCACTGCAGGACATGAATGAGTTTTGCAAAAGGGAGAAGAAAAGGGTTAAAGTAATAATGTTTGGTACATTTTAAGTTAGGAAACAAGTCAGGACGCGCGGGAGATAGAAAGAGAATGGGGAAGAATGAAGAAGAGGGAAATGTGGGTTGTTGTTTGGGTTTTTGTTTTTTTTCAGAACGTAATTATCGTTTTTTTTTCCATGTCCTGCAGAACATGATTGAGTTTTGCGACAGGAGAGTACAAATTGTCACAGTAGAATGTTTAGTACATATTAAGTAAGGAAACCAGTCGAGAGGTGGGAGGAATAGAGAGAGAAATGTTAAATGGGATGAAGGAAAAGGTGGGTTGTTGTTTTTTTTATTTTAGTTTGCAGAGCATAATTAAGTTTTGCAAAAGAAATAGAAACAAAAAAAAACACCAATATCTTCAGACAGTCTGATCTGGTAGCACGAAACAATAATGTAACTTAACAGAAAGATACGGTAATAAAAAATAAAACGCATATTTGCTCTACAGCAGTATATGAGCACTTTCTTCAGTTTTTATTAATTACCATCTCCACTAAACTATATATATATATATATATATATATATATATATATATATATATATATATATATATATACTCCTATGAATTCGTTATTCTTTTGTGCGTCTTGCTATCCATATTAAAAAAAAACCCTCTTTTCTATTTATTTAAACTAAAATACAATTTCCTTATATGTGGGTTGTGAAAATGCACTAACAAAAGATCTAGGTAATTTGCAAATTCTATTAAATATTCATTTTCATTAATTCCCTATTATTTTTTTCGATTTCCTCATGGATGATCGTCTTTAGTTAACTATTACGTGTAATTACATTAATGCAGATATTCTACATAATTTATTAGTTTTTTCAGTTTTCTTATAGGGTGATCACCTTTAGTTAACTATTACGTGTAATTACATTAATGCAGATATTCTACATAATTTATTAGTTTTTTCAGTTTTCTGATAGGGTGATCATCTTTAGTTAACTATTACGTGTAATTAAATTAATGCAGATATTCTACATAATTTATACTTGCATAATATTTTCGTAAAATATTAACAGTAAACAAACAATTGTTTCGATATATATGTATGTATATGTATATATTTATATTAAATCTATTACTCTATCTATCACTATATATATAAAAGTGAACGTGCCTGTGTGTCTGTCTGTTTGCGTACATTCCCTACGCAATAACTCTGTCAATTTTAAGCCTACAGACTCGAAATATGATATACAGGGTACTTAGATTAGGGGAAATGTTCGGTCGGAAATTTCGCTGTTAACGGGGTCAAAGTTCAAGAATTTGATCTTTGAGAACTCTACAAAACTCCTTTGACAATATCTGGTCTAAACACTTGAAATTTTAGATATAGGTTCGTTGGACAAGGATATAACTTTATCACTTGATTTTAACCCAATGCAATAAATGTTAAGGGGTTATAATAGGGGTAAAATTCAAACAAATTGACCGGTTTTGGGTTTTCTTTTATTTAACATACACCTTAAAATACCCGGGCAACGGCGGGAATCTATTCTAGTATATCTATAAAGGTGACTGTGTCTATTTGTCTGTGTGTCTGTGTATATTTTCCTTCGCAATAACTCTGTTGATTTTCAGTCTACAGACTCTAAATTTGATATACAGGGTACTGAGATTTGAGAAATTCTATGTGATCAGTTTTCGGCCAGAAATTTGGCTGTTAACGGGCCAAATCTCAACGATTTTACCTTTGAGAAATCTACCCAACTCCTCTGACAATTTGTGGTCTAAACACTTGAAATTTTAGATATAGGTGCCTTGGACATGGATCTAACTTAATAACTCGATTTGAGCCTAAAACAATAAATATTAAGGGGCCGTCATGGGGGTAAAATTAAAAACAAAATTACCTCCGCTGTCGTTACCAACTTAGACAGACAATTTCTAGTCTAAACATTTGAAATTTGATAAATTTTAAGGCGTCATAAAGGGGTCGAAGTTTAAAAATTTGACCCTTTTTTTTTTGCTTTTCTTTTTTGTTCAGCATACACCTCCAAACACCCGGGCAACGCTGGGCGCCCATGCTAATATATGTATAAAAGTGAACATTTTTGTGTGTCTGTCTGTTTGTGTTTCTGTGTGCATTTCCCTATGCAATTACTTTGTCAATTTCCAGTCTACACACTCGAAATTTGATGTACAGGTACGGAGATTTGGGAAAATCTTTCTGATCGGTTTTCGGCCAGGAATTTGGCGATTAAGGGGTCAAATTTCAACGATTTGGCCTTTGAGACCTCTACCAAACTCGTCCGACAATTTTGGGCCTTAACACTTGAAATTTTAGATATCGGATCCTTGCACATGGATCTAACTTAATAACTTGATTTGAGCCCAAAACAATAAATATTAAGGGGCCGTCATGGGGGTAAAATTAAAAACAAAATTACCTCCGCTGTCGTTACCAACTTACACAGACAATTTCTGGTCTAAACATTTTAAATTTTACATAAAGAGTATTCAGAGATAGGGCAAGGTTTTTAATCGGTTTGGGTCGAAAATTTTTACTTACCAATATATAAATGTGTTGTATGTATATGTTTGCATGTGTGCCAAAAAATTTTCCACAGAAGCGACAGATTTTCACAAAATCATATCGTTTTGACATTCGACCTTTCAGACGACAAATATCGAAAAATTGGCTAAAAACATTTATATCTTCACCTTCAACTGGGCCCTTTCTAAAGAAGAGCGCGTTTTCCACCGATATTTTTTAAAGTAATCGCCTCCTTTCGGTTGACTAGTACGGGGTCGAGCCTGCTTTTCTACCATATTTTTTTTTTTTGCTAAACACACTTAGTCAAACACCCGGGCAACGCCGGGCTAAAATGCTAGTGTATATATAAGTTTAATTTGGGATTCGGTTTCGATTCATTCTGTTGAACCCAAGTGATATAGATATATTTCTTTTATTTTTTTAAATCGCAATTTTATAACATACAAAAATCGAAAGAACATTAACTCTATTATTATATATACAAAATTTGCAAGAATTAAAAAATCATATTTAAGCGTATTTTACGACCTGCGAACGCCAGGCGTCTCTGTTGTCTTGGATAAATACTTTTGCACTTTTAACAAAATAGCTTCAATAATATCAGAGCGTCATTCGCAGAATATCTAAAGAAGCCAGCATCGATATATTACATATGAATCAGTCCCCTGTGGAATTTCCACAGGCCTCTCTGGTTTTTCGTGATTGTTTTACGGATTTGTTTGGATAATACTAACAAATGATTCGGCGTGATTTCACCAACATGCAAAAAGAATACGGCTTATTATAATACATTAACTAGATCATCGCTATCTTTTAATGTTATATATTTATTCTAATTATTGTTCTTGTTGTTATTGTTATTGTTTGTTGTTAGGACATTTTAATAGTGAGAGTCTTAGAGTCTTAGAGTCCTAGAGTCTTAGAGAGAGAGATGTTGTTGTAAGAGTGATGTTCGTGTTGTGACGAGATTTATATATATAAACTGTTCATACTTAGAAGTGTAATAGATACTCTTTGAGTGAAACAGTGTTCAGACAGTCTTAGTGTTCACATTGTAGATATGAGATGTCGAGACGTGTATGTAAAGACATTTTAAAACACATGATATACAAGACATATAATAACAATTTTCACTTTACCTTTTGGTAGAATTACAACACAAAGACAACGTTTATAAAAACACATGATGGGTTTATTTCTTCTCCCGACCGGTCGTGGTTTTCTGAGTAAATAATTCAAAGCTTCACATTCTAAGTTTCAAAAGTGACCGTCTCGCTTCTAGACGTTCGAATCCCATGTCTGGACTGTCGTCTGTCGTCCTCAGACTCTCTCAGACTCTCTCTCAGTTTCTCTGCTTAACTCTAAAGTTTCTAACTATATCGAGAACTTCCCATTTTCCATGATGTCATACACATGTTAAAACATGTGTCTTCTTTCACGTGTTCTGGAAATGCGTGTCCAAAACTTTTTCCTTTGTTTACAAAAGGAATTTTAACCTATATTCCCAGTAACCTATATTTCCAATATGTTAAAAACATGTTTATTAAATGATCTTATAGTTGCATTCCTCAATTGAATTTTCATAACAGAATTGACAATGCACGTTCTTTTCTTGAAACTATTTTATCTCTAAGCTAAACAATGGTTTGTTTCACATTCCATTTGCTAATTCTCTCTCGTAATCTATTTCTAAACCTAAATTACGAGGTTCCAATTTCGTCTATTCTATTTCATTTTAATTTTAACTAAATCTCTCTATTTTTATACTTACATGAAAAGGGGACAGCCCTTATCATGTAACATTAATTCGTACATTTTCAGCGATTTTAGTTTTGGTTAATTGTTTGACGACATATCAACCCTTTTTGTGTGATAATACTGAATCCGGTAATTTTGGAAACAAACTTGTGTTTTCAAGTAATTTATACATTGAAATATTCATAGCGTTCGGTTTAGGTGTCTTTTTTTTTTGGGGGGGGGGTACGGATTGATTCTAATATTCTTGGATTTTTATCGATGTCTTTTTAGCTAGGTTGCTATTTTACTATATAACATTGTGTCGAGCAAAATTGAAGAGCGCTGGGTTTTAATGAGTGCTAATAATAATAACTCTCGTTTCCGCGTACTTATAGATAACATCGGAAAATGTATGGCTCTTGTTATAGAATGCATCAAATTCCGCTTGTTCTTGTATTTCTAAATCGATGCTGGTATCGCTGCTTTCGTTTCAGCCTGGTCATCGTCTTAGATGGCCATGTTAGATAGAATCAAAAGTGAAGAAAGTATAAAAGTAAATCTATTTTCTATAATGTCGATGATGATGATGATGATGATGATGATGATGATGATTATGCTGCTGCTGCTGCTGCTGATGATGATGATGATGATGACGATGATGATGATGATGACGATGATGATGATGACGATGATGATGACGACGACGGCGACGAAGATGATGATGATGATGATGATGATGATGACGACGATGACGACGACGACGACGATGATGATGATGATGATGATGACGATGACGTCGATGATGATGATGATGATTATGATTATGATGATGATGATGATGATGATGATGATTGAAGAACTGCATCGATGTCACCTTATCAGTCTGCGTTACTAACAATGCGTTTAAACATGCACGAACGTTCGTAGTGCACAGCTACACGCGCCGAAACAATCAAAATACCAGTATCCCGATCGATTTGATAGAACGCCAACGGGGCTGAGGCACCAACCGCATACGACAAATGGACCATTTTAGAAACAAACGTAGATCTTTATTTCATCTAGTTTTTTTTTTATTGCTTGAAAATAGACTTTTATTATTCAAAGTTTATCATCGCAACACTAGCTTGTTTGAATATATTGTTAAGTGGGGCATTTAATCATTTAGAACTGCTTTAAATCTTCATCGCTCACTCATCTTTCGATTAAATTTAAAACAATTATTCCAGTTTATAAATCACCTCCTCAGCTATATCGTAAAAAAAAATCAATTCTCGTTCAGTAAAACAAAAGTTATGATGAATGTTCTGGTGTTAAAAATCTTAAACTATATAAGGCCGTGAGCGACGTTTTTTATGATTGGTTTCCATAGCAACATCATCCATACAGCGACTACTGTCGCGAGAAGAGAAGTAACAAGTGAAACAGACAGAATGGAAATATGAACAAGAGATAATTGGGGGTATTTCATTGAAAGCAGACGAGTGCCGTACATTATTATTAAGCATGTGTTTAAGGGGGGGCAAAAAACTAAGACTGAAATTAAACAAAGAACAAGTTAATTTATAGGAAAGCTGGAAAAAGCATGGATTGCAATAGGAAATGCGAACATGAAAAGTAATATGGTTAAGCTTAAACATGGAAAAGTAAAGGACTAGTTAATAAAACTGGAAAAGAACAGGGCAAATAAATTTATCACTTAAAATATTTCAGCATTTTTTTTATATAATTCATTTTATAGCATTATATAATCAGTTCTCAATTCTGCAATATTTTAGGTTTTACATTTATCATATTTTTTGCTAGAATATCTTGCCCTTTTTTCCCAGTTTTAACATATATTCCTTTACTTTTCCATGTTTAAGCTTAACCATATTACTGTTCAGATTCGCAGTATTCTATTGTAATAAATATATGTGGGATACTGTTTTAATGGAGTCCGCATATTTTCGAGTTTTTACAGATTAGTTTCATTAATACTAACAAATTGATTTCGGTTTAGTCTCTTCGCGTATTAATATAACACGTTAACCAGATTATAGCTATCTTTTAATTCGGAAAAGATATATTGCAATTAGCAGACTATATCTACATTCCCAGTGTTTTTTGTTTTGTTTGTTTTTTCTTGTATTTTTTTTTTAATTTTTTTGACGGCTTGTTAACATTTTTTCGGATAATTTAATACTTTCTCCGGTTATTTTGGAAATAAACGTTTTTATTCGCAATTTTTATTTATATCTTGAAATCTTCATGGCGTTTTTTCGTTTTTTTGTTTTTTTTTACATAAGCATCACCACGTTATCAAGGACAAGAGGCCACTTAAAGATAAGGGTTAAAGAGTGTACAGTAGACATTGGACAATATAGTAATCATTAGTAATGAAAATTTGGTAAATTTGATAACTTATATGGAACGGCTCATCAAGAACTTATTTACGTTAGACTTGAAGACAACCATATTGTAGTCAGCCGGAAAGCAGGAAAACGGAAGACAATTCCACAGGCGTGCAGTTCTAAGAAATAAGCTTTGTTCATGGAATCTATGTTTAGGTTTAGGCACAGATAAAGAGTGGGGGGGAATTATTGATAGTGTTTACAGCTAGACGGTGTTCCTTGTGGACGTTTGGCTCAGTCGAACACTTTCCATGAAAATAACGATACATCAGAGACAAACTCGCAACATCTCTTCTGTGAGATAGAGGTTGCAAGGAAGAGAAAAGGGCATCTCCTACGAGGCTACGAAGTCTATTATGAACTCTATCAAGGCAGGACAAGTCCTTTCTAGCAGCTCCTGTCCAGATGTGGCAACAGTATTCTATCCTTGGACGTACCTGGCTCTTATATAGATAGAGAATAGCATCAGCAGTGAGATATCTATCGGATCGATAGAAAGATCCCACCATTTTTTCAGCGGCCTTGGCAACAGATTTGATGTACGTGTTCCATTTAAGATCAGCAGTATTGGTCAAGCCCAGAAGGTTGTCAAAACTTGAGGCCTCCTGAAGACGAGAGCCATTCATTTCAATCTTTATTTCATTTATTTTCATTTTATTTTCAGTTTATTTTCGAAAAAAGATTGGTCCTGGATTTTTACCAGTTATATTTTTACATATGTAGCCCTTTAACCATCACGTTCTGACTGTCCGCATTAAGATTAGAAAATGTTAGATTTTTTAGAGTACTAGTAATGATAACCCTCGTCCCGGAGAACTCATAGATAGAATCGGAAAATTTATACATCCTGATATAGAATTCTTCAGAATTTTCAACAAAATAATTTTTTAGCTGCTTAGCTGTTTCTCAAACGATATGAAGCTACGATAACGTCACAGAAAGAACGGGTTTCTAATCATTTCTCTCTGTGTTGCCTTATGCACGAGACAGGGCTAATCAACGGAGCAACGGTTAATCTAAGCTAAACGTCACTAAGGTATCTATCCATCCACGTCTTACATTTTTCAAGATAGAAAACTAATTTAAGAAGGTAGTAAATATTAATTATTAGTCTCTGTCTCTCTCCATAAGTCAATTCTCTCGAATAAAACTGTGAAAGACTCAGTAAAGTCTTTTTTGTGTTTATTTCTCAGCCACGAGTTGTTTATTCATCTCAGATAAGCATGGAAGGTGATCAATAGCCATTAGGCGAAACCTGAAACAGCAAAGTAAAACAGCTTTCATTTATTTATTCTTTGTTTGCGTTTATTTAATCGCAAACAAGGCATAGTGCTACGTCCACGTAAGGGATTACTATTTGCGACGAATTCTACAGGAGTGCTATGTAGGAAGATGATCAGAGATATATCTGTTGACAATATACTTGAACATCGGCATGCCATTACAGTCAAGGAAACATAGACCTTGGAGAGATTGCCCCGTTGTATCTAAAGTTGACTGCTTGCATTTGTATCTGAATGTAGGGAGTTGAGCAGCGATATATCTGTTCATACTATACTCGAACATCTGCATGTCAATACAGTCAAGGTAACATATACCCGAGAGAGATTGTATATTGTATCTTAAGTCGACTGTTAGCATTTGTATCCGAATGTCGGGAGTTGAGCAAGGAGATGTCTTTCCACACTACACGTGAACTTCTGTATGCCAGTACCGTCAAGGAAGCATAGACCCGGGAGAGATTGTCCTTTGTATGTAATGTCGACTGAGTGCATTTGTATCTGAATGTAGGGAGTTGAGCAACGAGATGTTTGTTCACAATACACTTTAACTTCTGCATGCCAGTACAGTCAAGGAAGCATGGACCCCGGAGAGATTGTGCCTTGTATCTGAAGTCGCTGCTTGCATTTGAACGTTATTATCGTCGCTGTGTTAGGTGAATTCAAAAGTAAAAATAATCTATTTTATATAATTTCAACTTCTGCTTATTATGATGATAATAATTATTATGATGGTTATAATTATTATGATGGTAAAAATAATTATGATGATAATAATTATGATGATCATAATAACAATCGTTTTACTACAGCATCGAAGTCACCAGATGGGTCTGCGTTATTTACGACGTGTGTAAACATAGACGAAATTTCGTAATACAAACTTACATGCACTGAAGTAGTATACATCAATATCTCGATTTATTTACTTTTCATGCATCTAAAAAACAAGCTTCTATCTTTACATCATCAACACGCTGATCCCCATCTGGCATCAATTGAAATCGATGGCTCTGGTCTTGGGGATGTTCTATGTTTTGATAAGCTTCCGGGATTGACCTTTATTCCTGATCCGAAATGGAACATGTACATCCAATCTGTTGCCAAGGTCGCTGGAAAAATGGTCGGATCCTTCTATCGATTTAGTATATATCTCACTGCTGATGCAATTCTTTATTTATATAAAACCAAGTGCGTCCAAGTATATAATACAACTCCCACATCTGGGCAAGATCTGCTAAAAACAGCTTATCTTGCCTTGACAGAGGACAAAAAAGACTTCGTAGCTTAGTGGAGGATGCCCTGTTCTCTTTCTTTAAACCTCTCTCCCATAGAAGAGAAGTTGTGAGCATGTCTTTGTTTTATCATTATTTCCATGACAAGTGCTAGTCTGAGCTCCAATCTTTAGTCCCCTCTCGCCAATCATTCCCGAAAAACACCCGTCAATAATTTCACCCACTCTTTAAAACCACTGTCAATAATTTGCCCCACTCTTTATCTGTGCCTAATCAAAACGAAGATTCCATGAACAAAGCTTCTTTCTTAGAACTGCACGTCGGTGGAACTCTCTTCCGTTTGCCTGTTTTCCACCTGACTACAACTTGGATGTCTTCAAGTCCAACATAAACAAATTCCTGATAAACCGCCGCCTTAAGTACTCCAATTTATCAATCTCTATTACTAACGATTACTACGATATTATCTCTTTGATTACTGTTCACGCAATAACCCTTATCCTCGAGTGGCCTCCGTGTCTTGATAAATCGTGACCACCATGTCAAAAAATATAGTAGAACGGCAGCAGATCTGAGGCAAAAACGCAGCTCGACAAATGGAACATTTTAGAACCCGGCGTAGATCTTTACTTCAACTAGTTTTCTAGATTGTATAGAAATCCTCGGACTTTTATTATTTAATGTTCATCAGGATATGCTACATAACACTATAAAGCTTACTTAATCCTCTATGACTTTTTTGCGAATTTGTATCGTTTATATAACCAAATGCTTTTGCGTGACGTCAACGCAAAAAGAGATTACGGTTTAGTATCTTCGTACATTATTATAACACGTTAACAAGATTATGGTTATCTTTTAACACGTAAAACTTCTGCAGCAATTAGCAGGCTTTTATCTACATTTTAAAGGGTTTAGTTTTGTATGACCGCATATCACATATATTTCGAGTTATTTAATGCCGAAGCCGGGAATTTTAGAAAAAAAAACACATTTACTTTGTGTCTCAAACCTGTCTATGTATTATATATATAAAAGTGAACGTGTGTGTGTGTGTGTCTGTGTACATTTTCCTACGCAATAACTGTACATTTTCAATCTACAGACTCTAAATTTGATATACAGGGTACTGAGATTTGGGAAAATCTTTGTAATCCGTCTCCGGTCAGAAATTTAGCTGTTAAGGGGTCAAAGTTCAACGATTTGAACTTTTGAGAACTCCAATAAACTCCTCCAAAACTTTTGGGTATAAACACTTGAAATTTTAAATATATATTACTTGAATATGGATCTCACGTAATAACTCGATTTGAGTCCAAAACAATAAATGCTAAGGCGTCATAATAGGGGTAAATTAAAAAAAAAAAATGACCGCTTTTTTATACACAACATGCACCTCAAAACACCCGGGGAACGCCGGGCTGAAATGCTAGTCTATATATCTATAAAAGTGAACGTGTCTGTATATCTGTCTGTCTGTGTAGCTGTCGATGTGTGTGTGTGTGTGTGTGTGTACATTTCCCTACGCAAAACCTCTGTCAATTTTAAGCCTATAGACTCGAAATTTGATATACAGTGGACTGAGATACCCATGCTAGTATATCTATAAAAGTGCACGTGTCTGTATGTGTGTCTGTTTGTGTGTCTGTGTACATTTCCCTACGCAATAACTCGGTCAATTTTCAGCCTACAGACTCAAAATTTGATATACAGGGTACTGAGACTTGGGAAAATCTTGTAATCCGTTTTCGCCCAGAAATTTGGCTGTAAAGGGATCAAAGTTCAACGATTTGACTTTTGAGAACCCTACAAAACGCCAATTTTTGGTCTAAACACTTGAAATTTTTGATACCGGTTCCTTGAACATGGATCTAACTTAATAACTTTATTTGCGCCCAAAAGTTAAAAAAAAATTTCGGTAATTTTATTTATTGACTTCCAACATTGGCTGAACTTTTACAAGAAGCACTCGACCAACTACAACCCCTATATACGATTTCACCAACTTTTTATCTGTGCCTACCAGTAGAACTTTACCAAGATTATGTATATCTTTCTATTCGTAAAAAGTTATGTTTCAACTAAAAGTTTTTTATATAAATGTTCAGTTTTTTAAGGTTTGGTTATTTTGTTTGACGACATATTAAAGTTTTTCGAGTGATTTAATACCGAGTCCGGTAGTCTTCTTCTATAATATATATTTCACCTGCCCGTTTAAATGTATGTATGTATGTATGTATGTGTGTGTATGAATATATATATATATATATATATATATATATATATATATATATATATATATATATATATATGCATGTATGACTGCTTAAAACTTTTCACAGAATCAACAGATTTTCACGAGATTTATATTGTTTTGGAGTCGACCCTTTGGACGACAAATATCGAAAAGTTGGCCAAAGAAATAATTTATCACCCCTTCAACTGGGCACTTTTCTAGAAGGTAGGGTCGCTTTTTTTCACGGTATTTGCGAAAATCATCTCCTATTTTCGATTGACTAGCCTTAATTTAAACCTTAGTCTCTTCCACTTTGGTGATGGATGCAACGGCAGAGACGTCGAATTTTTTCTTCACATTCTTTTTCTTCCTTCGCGGTATGGGTTCGAGCCTGCCTGCATACTACAATTTTTTTGTGCTCAACACACACCTTAAAACACTAGGGCAACGCCGGGCACCCATGCTAGTTTTGGAAATAAAAGTCTTTTTTGTTTAAGTTGCTTTTTATCTGCGTTTAGTTTAGTGTGAAAAATTGTTGTTTTATTTGGCTTAGCAGGGCATGCTTGAGTTTTGCTAAGGGAAAAGAAAAAAGCAATAGCACCAATGTTTAGAGTATTCATGAACAAAACTTCTTTCTTAGAACTGCATGCATGTGGAACTCTCTGCCGGTTGCCTGTTTCCCTCCCGACTTCAACTTGGATGTCTTCAAGTCCAACACAAACAGATTCCTGATGAACCGCCCCCTTAAGTAATGACCCTTTATCAAATCTCCAATACTGTTACTAAGCTATCCCATTGATTACTGTACACACAATGACCCTTATCCCCGAGTGGTTTCTGGGCCTTTATAAGTGGTGACCTTCATGTAAAAAAAAAAAATTAAAGTCAGAAAACAAATATATTCAGATATACTAATCTGGTGTCACCCTTTTCTAGTTTTAGTATTTTAAAATAAAAAGTGTATAAATAAAGCGACATGTTTATTTTCTTGCCTAATAAATCGTGCTTTACATGGTTACTATCTGGGACACTCAACATTGTTCGAGATTGAATGAAAATCAACAAAGATCTCACTGCCCCATACTTTTATTGTCATTAAAAGAGGTTAAATAAACCATTTTTTTTAAAAATAATATTGATTGATTACCTGTTTAGGTAAGCACCCCCTCCATTGAACCGGAAAAAAAGCCAAGCATTTCTGTTCACAGTGACGTAATTTACGATACATTGTAGCTTACATTGCACTGTAGAGAATCTACTATAAATTTTACATACGCATATGTAAATAATGGTTTCTCTTAATTTTAAAACGCATTGGTCGAGTATCATGGTGTACTGGTTCTCTTAACAGAATCATTCATTTAGACCGCGCCCCTGTTTTATCAAAGAACAAAGCGTTGATTTTATAGCATTATCTTTACATTGCCGCTTGAATTAAAAATAACTGTACAAAAGTCAATATCATGGTTCAATTGTAATTTACTTGAACTATTAATTTCAAACGCACCCTTGTTGTATAAAAGAATCTACAGGTAATTTTATAGGTTGGGTCTTTCTACTTGTGCGCGGATAAAACTTCTCAAATGCGCTTGTGTTATTAGGTTGTATAAAAATGATAACTTTTTTCAAAATCAGACATTTTGTAATCGAATTGTAATGATTAGTTATTTTCGATACTTATCGGATGCATTCCGATACAAAACCATCGTAAGAGGTCTCATCATATACCCCATGAAGCCACATCGAATACCTTCGTGTGAAATTTCAAAACAATCTGTCCAGTCGTTTCCAAGTCTATAGGAAACAAATCCTCTCATACACCGATGCCACACAGTCTTCTTTTATAAATAGATTGTCAGGGAAACCCGACGTTGTCCGGGATCGAATGATGATCAACGAATATTTCACACTCCTATATTTTTATTGTCATCGAAATCCATGAAATTGCTCGGTAGGAAGCTTCACATGCCTCCATGCAGTAACTTAGTCCAACATATATGTTATTCTACATTGCACTCTAGAAAACCTACTGTTTATTTTATAATTTTTTATTAACAAATAACGAGGTAACGAAAAAAAAACATTAATAAATTTACGTACGGGGTTTGAACCTACAGACCAGTTCACTTAAAAAGAAAAGGAAAATAAGACACGTAAATTTTCAAGTGTATAAAATTATTTGCATTCAAACAAACAAAAAAAAAAGAAGAAATTTACGTGCGGAGTTTGAACAGACAGATTACGTCCTGCAAAAAAAAAAAAAAAACAAACAAAAAAACACGCTATCAACTAACCTTAACCCTAATCTAACCGTAACCCACTGTAGAATTTTCACAAACCGTTTTTCTCTCATTGTTTCTAAGCGACCACATGGAAAAATGTGATGTACCGATGATAAATAAATTAAGACAACGGTTTCGATTATCGGTAATCATCGGGTGTATGCTTAGACAAAACTTAACTAAGATCACCCTCAGACGTATACACTTAAGTTCTGTCAATTTTAAAGAAAATCTATTCAGCCGTTTTGGAGTCTATAAGGAACGAACTTGTACACACAGACAAAGATGCATTTATATAGTTACAGAGATTTATATTGTTTGACAATAAAGTATTTTCGTTCGAGTTCACGGATTTTTATATCTATCTGTTTAGCTGTTTTGTCTTTACTTACTAATTTAAACGTGATGTACTAACCCCTAAAAAATAATAAGCCACCATTTTCGAGGCAAGATACTATTTTGTTTGACTTATTTCATTATCACACAGTCAGTCATCCAATATATATTATTAGGTTGGTGCAAAAACAAAATGTCGTTTTTTGACGTTCAACTATATGCATAAAAACGATATTATTTTTGCACTAACCTAATCATTACTACAACTATCAGTAATGATGCTTTTTTTACCGTATAGTTGTGTCCTGGATGACATTATGCATAAGCCTGACGAATCCTATAGTGGATGAAACGCAGAATATTCAGGGTAGCTTAATCGCCACATATATTTTATAACTTACTAACTAGCTCTGCCTACGTATTGAGAACTTTTGAAGTAAATACTTAAAGTTTACGCATAAATCTATACTCTCGTGTATTAGGTGTATGTGAGTAAATGAAGTAGTTATATATATATATATATATATATATATATATATATATATATATATATATATATATATATATACTTGATTCCTCCAGCCTTGACAGACGTGTTTTAATTATTCTCTCCAGTGCTTTTCTTTTAATGATTTGGAATTCATTCCATTTGCGATTTTTTCCAAGGAACTCTGCCTGTTGGATCATTTTGGACCATTTGGAATTTACCCATTAGATTGGAAATTTTTAATTCGACCGTTTTGGATTTTACCATTCTTGGATTTTTTACCCTTCACCGGATTATCCATTCATGTGAAATTTTTTAATCATTTTTCTTTTACCTCCTATTCCCCTTACCTCACCCTCTTTTTAACCAAGTAAGATCTGTGACTTACGTGTAGTTTCATTAAATACGTTTATATGCAAAATCCGATCCGGCATTTTGCTAATTCCTGCCCTCTGATGAGAAGGAACGTATTTCTTCGAAACTCCGCGGATTAAGGACTATCCACTTGTCTTGTGTTTCCTTTTTAAAATTAAATAAGTTTTTAACTCTTTTTCAATATGTCTTTTAACATGTTTTATTAATCATTTGTTCACACACACACACACACACACACACACATAGATATATATATATATATATATATAATTTAAAGGAGATTAGACTAATAGTCTAAAGAGCTAAGTGTATTTTAATGTAACAGACATTTATATATATATATATATATATATATATATATATATATAATAGGACAACAAGCGTATGAACTGAACACACAAAACTATATATTGGTAGATATAGAATAGATCGTTTATTGAATAATGCAATACATGCAAAATTTGGGGGGATAGAAGGGACTCTTTATGCCAGCAACTTTCGAAGCCTAATTCTTCTCATCAGAACATTAGAGAACGTGCTATATTATGTACAGAAAGTTGTTAGATAAAACAAATCATTGGTACCGTCGGTTTTGAGCCCGATAGTAAGGACCGCTTAAGACCTTAAATGGTCCTAACTATCGGCCTTGAGACCGACGGTACCAATGACTTGTTTCATCTAACAACTTTCTGTACACAAAATATAAATGCGCTCTTATATTTCGGATTTTCCTTTTAATTGAGCACTCTGCTGGATTTCTTTTTTCCAAAAAAAAACTAATCATATATATATATATATATATATATATATATATATATATATATATATTTATATATATACATATGTGTGTGTGTGTGTGTGCGTGTGTGTGTGTGTGTGTGTGTGTAATTTAAACACTACCGACCAGGTATCTAGGTGACATATTAGGAGTGAACGGGAATTAAAACAAACTCATTTGCTTTACATTATCATGTAGAATACAGCGATATTGCCAGAACTGTATTAAAGCTGGGAAACGTTTATATTGCCGCAAAATACAACGAAGCACATAGAAGAATATAGAAATTAAGTTTTCACAAATAATAGTCTGAGAATTCTTCTTTTACTTTTTTTACAAACTTTTCACGCCCTTTTAAATTTGTCTTTTTCTTTACAATTCGCGAAAAACAACACATTGTGATGGCGTCAAATAGATGGACGTCTCTTTCACATTTTTGAATAAGAGACATTGAATACTAAAAAGCTTCGTTACGATTCGAAATGATAAAACAACACCGAATTTTTTTTTTCATAACTATTTTGTTTTTTTTTATTCAGGAGAAGACGTGTGAATACGTGAGGAAAATTTTTTCACTCAAAAAAATATAAGTATCGACGTCTACCAAAAATGTCAAACGCATAAAAATGAATTTTATTTTCAGACAAAGACTCCCGTATTACTTTTCTTCTGTATATATTAAAACGATAAAGTTTGTATTATTTGGTGTGTCACGCTTACATCTTTTTTCTTTCGAGTTACTCTCGTTTAATTGCGTATTTCTTGTAATAAATAATTTTACCAAGAATTCATTTATAACTTTTGGTTTCTGTTTCGATAATATCTGATGGCATTCAACTTATCTATTTTTTTTTTATAAAAAATTTCACCACTAATTCTCTGTCTGCCTGTCTGTCTGCCTGTCTCTCTCTTTCTCTCTCTCTCTCTCTCTCTGTATATATATATATATATATATATATATATATATATATATATATATATATATATATATATATATATGATTACTTAATTTTATATAATTTAATAAAATAAGCCTAACGAATCCTAGCGTGGATGAAACGCGGAATATTCAGTGTAGCGTAATTGCCATATATATTTTATAACTGACTATATATACATACACTTCCCCCCCCCCACACACATATATATATATATATATATATATATATATATATATATATATATATATATATATCAATTTATTTTTATTTCGGACTATTATTCTCATCTTTATTAGTTGTTATTTTTTTTATCTTTTATTGTTTTTTGTTTATTTACAACGTTTCGGCCAACTATTCCTCTGGCCTTCGTCAGGTTGTAACCGCGACGGATAGGAACTTCGAATCTCCTAACTGCATTGATCAATTAACAGTTCCAGATGAACATTGTCTAAAGATAGCGGTTTCAATCCCACCCAAAGCGTGCCAGAGGTGAATTGGTCCAAATGTTTATTGTTATTTATTGTTTTGGGCTCAAATCAAGTTATTAAGTTAGATCCATGTCCAAGAAACCTATATCTAAAATTTCAAGTGTTTAGACCCAAAATTGTTGGACGAGTTTGGTAGAGTTCACAAAGGTCAAATCGTTGAAATTTTACCCCTTCACAGCTAAATTTCTATCTGTAAACCGATCAGAAAAGTTTTCCCAAATCTCAGTACCTTGTATATAAATTTCGAGTCTGTAGACTTAAAATGGACAGAGTTCTTGCTTAGGGAAATGTACACACACACACACATACACACACACAGGCACACACACCCACCGGCACGTTCACTTTTATATATTATAGCATGGGTGCCCGGGTGTTAATAGGTGTATGCTGAGCAAAAAAAAAAAAAACAATTAATTTTTTAAACTTTGACCCCTATTATGATCCCTTAACATTTATTGTTTTAAGCTCAACTCCAGTTATAAAGTTAGAACCATGTCCAAGAAATCTATATCTAAAATGTCAAGTGTTTAGACAAAAAATTGTTAGAAGAGTTTAGTAGAGTTCTCAAAGGTCAAATCGTTGAACTTTGGCCCCTTAACAGCCAACTTTCTGGCCGAAAACAAATCACAAAGAATTTTTCCAAATGTCAGTACCCTCTATATCAAATATCGGGTCGGTAGACTAAAAATTGACAGAGTGGTTGCGTAGGGAAATGTACACAGACACATAGACAGAGAGACAGACAAACAGACACACAGACACGTTCACTTATATATATATATATATATATATATATATATATATATATATATAAATATATATATATATATATACTAGCATTTAAGCCCGGCGTTGCCCGGAGGTTTGGTGGTCTATGTTGAGCCATAAAACAAAAAAGATAAAAAACAGAGGTCAATTTGCTTTTAATTTCACCCCTATCATGAACGCTTAACATTTATTTTTTTTGGGGGGGAAAATCAAGTTATTAAGTTACATACACGTCAAAGAAACCTATATCTAAATTTTAAGTGTGTAGACCCAAAATTAGCGGATTAATGGTGTAGAGTTCTCAAAGGTCAAATCGTTGAACTTTGACCCCTTAACAACCGATTTTCTTGCCGAAAACGAATTACAAAGATTTTCCCGAATCTCAATACATTGTATATCAAATTTTGTGTCTGTAGACTGAAAATTGACAGAGGTATTGTGTAGGAAAATGCACATAAACAGAAAGACACGGACACAGACACAGACACACACAGACACACACACATACATATATATATAAGATATATATATAGTAATATATATATATATATAATATTAAGCTGAACGTCTGTGTGTGTGGTCACGAATAGGCTCCTATATGGTTGACTGTTATAGAAAACTGATCACATATAATGATAGAAGATGCATCGAGATACAGTAATTGGTATGTTTGATCTGGCATAAAAATGATTCATTAAAATTGTGGGGTCTGCGCACGCGCCTGGCCCACAAAGTATGGAAATAAAAAAAAATATATAAAAAAAACGTTTACAAGTTTGTTTTTTTTTATATAGATGCACATAATAATTTGAGTTTCTAATTGCTTTTCATCTATTCTATGGGTTACTCATGCAATTTATTTCATTTCTTCTTTTATTTCCTTTTTCCTTAATTTTTTGTTCCTTTTGTAAGAGGGGGTGCGAGTTTCAACGTTACTTAAACGAAACGAACTAACCTTGGATTCCAGGTTTTACAACAAACTATAACCGTCAGCCGCGAGCGTTCTTCACATTTTCAAACGATTACTCAATTTATATATTTTATTTACTGTATTTTTCCTTCTATTTCCTTTGCATTGATTTTTCACGTGATACTAGGGGGAAGGGCTGACTTCTTATTTTCGGATTAGTTACTTATTCATTATTCATTTCTATACATTGAATTTCAGGGAGTTACATAAGCCCTATTACTATTATAGAATGAGAAAACATTTCAATTAGTACAAAGCCACAACAAAGAAAACAATACAAAAAAAAAACAAAACAAAAAAAGAACACATAACAAACCGTTGTATTTCCACCTACCAATTACACGGTAAAAAAGTACTTTTATTGCAGAAAACAAACCAACAATAACAAAAAAATATGACTAAAATCTATTAAACATATTTTCTGTTTTCTGGTTTTATTTATTTATTCGCAAGTGAACAATTACACATGTAAGAAAAAGAAATGTTTATAAGTGCGAGTTTCTTCGCCGAAATATACCAATACACATTATTTTAAATTGATGTGTTCTATGTCGATTTCCTATTCATCAACGCCATTAAAACAGGAAACCAACCACACACCAAGTTAACCATGGACTATAAAAAAATATTGTTGCATAAAAACTAAACCGACTCGTGTCGACTAGTGGTACAATCATGTAGACGTAAGAGAAAAATACATTAAGATAAAGGCAAGTTTCACCGCCGAAATAGATCGGTAAACATTATTTTAAACTGTTTATTCTTTGCGTCGTTTCCTATATGTGCTCTATTCTGATTTTCTATTTAACAACGTCTTTAAAACTGGAAAACAACCAACCAACCAACCAACCAACCAACCGACCAACCAAGTATATATATATATATATATATATATATATATATATATATATATATATATATATATATATATTCCTTTTGTCAAACAATAAATTCTTAACTCGAAAATATATGTGTCTATATTTTGATTTTCAGAATTTAAATTCAAAAACTAAACTTATATATTGCTCTATTATTAAATACTGAACTTTTCTTTTTGGCTATGATCACCCTGAAAGTATTAACTCTAGTAACATCTATAAGGATTTTTCATCGGATTTTAATCTGTGTCTTATATATATATATATATATATATATATATATATATATATATAGAGAGAGAGAGAGAGAGAGAGAGGGAGAAAGAGAGAGAGAAATAGATAAATATATAATCAGTTAGATAGATATAATTATTTTAGCAGCCTAACAACGTTGCTGTTTACACAGTAATAGGAACATTCACGAGTCGGATTTCACCTGTGTTAGATAATAGATATTTTTTCATTGAGTTCCGCAGTTGGCAAGCTGGCAGAGTACTGGATTCCCATTCAGGAGATACGGTTTCTAATCCTGAGTTCAAATATGTTCAACTGATAAGCCAAATCAGCTCGAAACTCTAAACTTGGACTTCTGATTTGCAGCTTACAAGGCTTGTGTGAGCTGCGACGACGTCGTTGTATATATATATATATATATATATATATATATATATATATATATATATATATATATATATATATATCATCTAAATATTAATTATTAATTAATAATTACTACGTGCATAAAAGTAAGTCATCTAAATTTAAAAAAATTACATTAAATATTTAAATAAGTATTAATTAATACCTAATAATTAATATTTAAATAAAATTTTTAAAAAAGTAAATACGCCCTAAAATATGGGCGAACAAATATGTAAACAGGGCAAATATCTCCTTTCTTATAATATACACGTTCAGGGAGCGAAGTAATAAGAAAGAAATTAACCGCTACTAAAAAATAAATAAAAATTCAACAATCTTATATAAATATATATATATATATATATATATATATATATATATATATATATATATATATATATATATATATATATCAACGCGTAGAATTATAATTCAATAGAAGATATTTAAATGTTTAAATTCGCGTGAATTCCAGAAGTAATCATGAATTTTATTAACGGTTCCATTGCTACAATATTTGTTTTTGGTGAAGAGGCGGCCATATTTTCTATTATCTGGAATCTACGCTAGAATGAAGCGATTAAATTTTATATAAATTATAAAACTCCACCCTCGAGCGTTGTAAACCTTTGCTCGAGCGGATTGCATTCACCTTAGAAGTTTGGAAAATAATTGTACGCATTTTAATGATTGGACATACCACAGCTAACAAAGCTTTTCATCTGATCAATATTTGAAAATCAATATTTTCTCCAATTTATTCTCATCAGATGAGTATTCGGCGTTGCCCGGGCGTTATTTGTATTTATTTTTTTTAAATATTTTACTTCTACACAAGCGCAGAGTACGACAAAAGGTTGATCTCATGTGCAAAAATCAATCTCCTCTTAGAAGGGATATCTTACAGATTAGGATTCGGAGATAAATAAAGATTACCTCAGTAGAGAAGGATCAATTTATGTGTTTTTTATACTGATTTGTTATCTCAAACTAGGCACAATGCAATTAGATGTAAAGCGCTACTAAAAACGTAATATGCAGCCGCAGCCGAGCTTGAACTCACTACACTAGTTTGTAGTGTAATTTAAATCTTGTCCGTAGTTTCTGAAACCAGTATTATTCATAGGACTGTGGCTGAATACTTGATGCTTCGCTATGGCTATCAAGGGTATTTTTATCGTGACACCATCGCTAGATGGGTTAGCTACCACGGCTTAAGAGAGGCCCATCTACCCTCGATATAAGTAGAGACTGCGTCAATTTCCAAACCTGGTACTTTAACTTGCAATAACCCTTATCCCTGAGTGGCTACCGGGCCTTGATAAGTGGTGACCACCGTGTAAAAAAAAAAAAAAAAAAAAAAAAAAAACGTACAGAACCTCGCTTCTCAAATGGTCACCCATCTGGAACTAGCCAGACTCGACATTGCTTAATTTCGATACTCTGGCGAGAGGCGGTGCCTCAACGTGATTGTTCCCTACAAAGAACTACTAATTGATACCTAATCTATCTCATGCGAGATGTCCGTTCACAGTACAGTTGAACTTCTGCATGCCAACAAAGTCAGAAAAGAAAGTACATGCAATGGGATTTATAAATCTAACAGTTCGAACAAAGAGAAACGATTAGAGTAGAAGGTTTTTCGCTATCTAGGAATCTGCTCTTTACCAGCTTATCGAAACTCTTTACGTAGAAGGACATATGTGCTTTAATTTTTGTAAAACAGACACAGGGGTGCAAGATTTTTGCGATAGGTTAGAAGTTGGGGTTCTGTGGCTAGTGCAAGCCTTATTATGCGAGGAACATTTTTGAGGGTTCTATCTAATGCACAGGCCTAGATGTGGCAATATTATTCCATGCATGAGCTAATGATTGTTTTGTAAAGGAGTACGATATTTTCGGTTGTAAATGGCTTTCTAGCACTGTGCTAAGGGTCGTCGGCTGGCAGTAGAGGATCCATTTCTCATCACACATCACAATCCGCTCGAGAAATCGGTCGTTTTTGTTGCGCAGAAGGCGCGTAGAAGACACCTCAAAACGACGATATTAAAAAAAAAATTGTTCAATTCATGCGCCACCCATTTATCCAACTGTTTTTACTTCCCTATTTGCTTTAAATGGAGAAAGACAGTTAAATGATCAACCCCGAGTTACACAGCAACGTCTTGTGTGGTTTTGCAAGGATTGGCTTAGATTACGGCCTTCGAATGTTCGTTATCAATCGCTGTCAGTCGGCCACGACCGTCTTCATCTTTGAGGCTCTTGTCGCCATTGCAAAATTTCTTGAACCACCGTTGTGCCACAATGTTCCTTAGTGGTTCCTTGGTCAAACGCATCATTGACATCACTAGCTGTCTCGGCAGCCTTTCGGCCTAGATTGAACTAGAACAGGAGGATCGTGCGGGCGTGAATTTTGTCCATGCTGTCGAAACCCCTCCAAAAACTGAATAACGAGATTGTGAACGGTAACGATTAACACGATTCGATAGAGCGAAAAACTCACTCAAAAATTATATATAAGATGGCTCTCTGTCCCTGTCTGTCTGTCCGTCTGTCTGTCTCTCTCTCTCTCTCTATGTATATATATATATATATATATATATATATATATATATATATATATATAGATTAGGAGGAGATTATAGATAGATATATAAATACCCGTTCACATACACTTTTCACGATAAAGCTAGAACCCAGAATTAGAAAAAATCGAGCAATTGCATCGACAACGGACAACGGCAGACCCAAAATGGGTTTCGATGTACTGCATCTCATCAGTGACGTGCTCCGACAAAGGCGAAAATCCAGGCCGTCGCACTCATGAAGTGTGCAATACTGACGACCTAACCATATGGGTCACGGCGCAATCTATTGGCTATGCCTCATCTTTTTAAATTCTTATAGTTTTACTAAGCATTAACTGAAACTAGCCGACTCCCCAGACACGATTTCGGAACAACCTATTTGTTGAGGGGCACCATGTCCCTACGAAGGATGACCCGCTTTTTCTACACATGTTAGCCATTAGGAGGAGATTATAGATGGACATATAAATACCCTTTCACATACACTTTTCACGATAAATGTTTGTAGATGTGATATCTACCGCCTGCATACAAGCAGTAACTATCTTAGTTATATAGCACGCGTTGCTTGTCAGATCGTAAACTGTAGAACCGGATAAATGAAAGTGAAAAATGTATGTGGAAGGATATATATATATATATATATATATATATATATATATATATATATATATATATATATATATATATCGGTGAAATTATTCGGAAATCATATATGAAAGTAACATATGCGAGAAAACGATTTGTTTTTTTCACCAATCTAATATATATATATATATATATATATATATATATATATATATATATATATATATATATATATATATACTAGCAAAAGTACCCTTCGTTGACTGGGTTCAAAAACAGCCTAAAGAAAATGGGCTCTGATTTATTAAAGTATGATAGGTTATGAAAATGAAGGGTTGTAAAGAGATAGCTTCGAATTTAGGGGTATCAAAACTAAAGCAAAATATGATAAAAGTAAAAATAAAACAGATAAAACCCATAATTTATTATATCATGACTGTTCACGCTGAAACACTTATCACAATATTCTGTGGATCTATTTCCATGTGGGTCTTTGTGCCTATTTCAATTCTAAGAAGGTCAGGCGCGAACGAACATCCCATAATTTTATTATACCATATTTCTTCAAACTGAAACATACTTATCAAAGTATACTTACACAGATAGATGTGAAAAGTAGTTATTAATGTGGGTGTCTATTTCTATTCTATGGAGGACAGGCGCGAACGCATATCCCACAATTTTATTATACCATCCCTATTTAAGTTAAAACATACTTATCAAAGTATTCTTATACACATCTATATCAAAAACACTTGTAAACGTTTTTTTTTTTAATTTTTTGATTTTTTATTTCTATATGTTGTATACCAGGCGCGAACGCAGACCCCGCAATTTTAATGAACCACCGTTCTGACAGATCAAACATACCCATTCTTGTATCTCGATACACCTTCTATCATTATATGTAATCAGCTTTTTAAAATAGTCAACTATAGGAGCCTATTCGTGACCAGACACACACACACATTCGGCTTTATATATATATATATATATATATATATATATATATATATATATATATATATATATATCAGTTAAAAGGTTGTTTTTTTTACAAAGCTCTATCATATAGCATTTGCTTTTTAAGAGTCTCCTTCTCCGCCACCTTTACACTTGCCATAGCCTGCGCTTTCTCGACTTTGAGTATTCATACCTATCTTCTCCCGGATTCACTTAGATTTTCTTTTTTTTTCTACCATGCACTGTCGTATTTGCCGTCTTTTTTTCTCTTCATTCCCGGACAACATAATTTCTATAGGAGCTTAGACGGTATTTGCTGCTAATACTTTCGCTAGTCAAATATCCTACAGCTGCTGACGATTTTCCCATATGCGCTACAGCTTCTTACAAAAGCTCAAAATATATTTCACAACCTGGCCGTTAACCACTAGACAAGTGCCGCCTCTCTTTTACTGCGGTAAATTAAGCATATAAGAAAGAAATCAGCGAATACATAGTCGGTGAAAGTGTGACCCAATGCGTTGAATTTTATTTCGTTTCAAGTGTTATATGTAGGTGACTTAAAACAAATGCACTGTCCGATGATCAATGTAAATTTAAACGCCTCGTTGATTGATAAAATGTTCTGGGTTGGTACCCGCCTACTGTGATTAGCATCTTATAACCTATTTCATAGTTAATTATCCGAACTCCTCGCCAATTTAATTAATAAGATTCAAATGTTCTCACGCGCTTTAACTTTGAAGTAAAACTTGTCACACGTCTAGAGAGAAGCTGTTGTAGCGTGAGGCCGAATTTAAATCATCCGAGATTTCTCTAATAAGCTCCACCTCCCGGCGATCTCTCTTAGGAGATGGCATCGTGCCAGATTGGAATCTGGCAACTTTATGTGTGTGCAACGATTTTAATTAGCTGGAAGTATTCTATATGCGTAACAAGTCTGATCACGTACTGGCAAAAAATAGCTCATCTTAACATATATCAAGTCATTAGATAGGGTAAAACTAAAGATGAAGATAAATTTATCAATTTATTTATTGCGGACTACTATCCTCATTTTTGTTAGTTGTTCTTTCACGACGTTTCGGCCAACACCGCTTCCGGCCTTCATAAGGTGTTTACCGCGACGAGATAGGAATTCCGAATCTCCAAACTGCATATTCAGCAGTTACTGCCTTTCTATAATTATTGACGTCTCACCACGTTTTTTTGCCAATAAGTCTCTGAGCTTAGGGTACGATTGAAACCGCTATCTTCAGACAATGCTCACCTGGAACCGCAGAGATGCAACATTTCTATCCACTGGGATGAAGGTCTCGAAGTCGTGAGATGGTAATAACTACGTTAAGGCAATAATTGCCGAGGATGCAGTTAGGAGATGCAGAGTTCCTATCCCGTCGGGGTTACAACCTGATGAAGTCCAGAGGAATAATTGGCCGAAACGTCATGAAACAAGAATTAAAATGATGAGTGTTATAGTCCGCAATAAATGGATTAATTTCATTTAAAAGGAATCACTTTTCAAAATAATAAAAAAAAAATTATTGTTTCAACCAACGAGTAAAATGTATTCTTTGGTGAAACACTAATATATACTCTTTCTCTCTTTCTCTCTCATTCTCTCTCTCATTCTCTCTCTCTCCCTCTAGATATATATATATATATATATATATATATATATATATATATATATATATATATATATATACATAGCTTTAAGTAAAAGGAAAAGAGAAAGAGACTTATCCGGATAATGCAAAGCTCAACAATAATTATTGGAGCTTATAAAATAGGACAACAAGAGTATGAAATGAAGACACAGAACTATATATTGGAAGATATAAAATGGATCATTTATTGAATAATGGAATACAGGCACATTTTGGGGGATAGAAGGCACTTTTTATGCCAGGGCATTTCGAAGCCTAACGCTTCTCACCAGAAGAGTAGAGAAAGTGCTAGGTAGCCTGGGGGTGATGCGGCGTCTTGCATAAGGTTCGTTAGGGATGAAAAAGATTAGGAGGAATTATAGAGTGTTGGGGGAAGCTTTAATGGATTCTAAATAAATAAGGAGAAGCTTATCATATATAGTATAATATATAAGAATATAAATTGTCTTTAACATAGTATTGAGATTAAGGGGTATATGTATTATGGTTAAATAGGGGGTGTATTGTTGCCGTGTAGTAATTTTAACGCTTTATGGGCTGTCTATTCTCTATTGAGTGGGTAATATTTGATTAAGTTGGTGGGGATATGTAAGGGTGTAAAACTGAAAGGTAATTTGCGGCAATATATTTATCAGTTTCTACTGTTATGATATAGGGAGTATGATCATAAGACGTCGGTCGGAGATAAGGGTGGCAATAACTATGAGTGCGTATAACTTGATGTAAAAGGTTAAGTATACATATTGATATTAAAATGGGGGAGTACGGAAAACATAGCTACTTATGTGAGTAGTAAAAATACCAAATAATAGTAGGTTAATTACAGTAGTACGGAAGATAATAGTAAATACAATTATAATAATAGTAGTAATAATAAAGTTGGAAATAAATTAGATGCAAAATTGAATATAAAAAAATATTAAGAAAAATGAAATAAAATAAAAATAAAGGCAAAACTAAAAGTAAAAATTAAAACTGAACATTAAATATAATGTTACCAAAAGTTGTGATAAAATTAAATTAAAAAATTACTGTTAATAACAGTGAAGATGGAGATAATGGTAGCAATTATGGTAGCAATGAAAGGGATACAGACAGGTGGCAGGGGAGTTAAAATAGCAGGGAATGAGGTTGAGGTGTGAGGGGTAAGTGGACTCTTTTAACATAAAGTAAAATAGAGGATATATATATATATATATATATATATATATATATATATATATATATATGTTTTGAGAAAATAGAAAAACGAATGAAATTATTAAAATAATCAACGTTTCGTCCTTATTTCAGAGGACATCTTCAGGATAATTGAAGTAAAAATGTAAGTAAAAGAAAAAGTCATAGATCGTACAAAAATGAGGACAGTTTTTGGATCCTACCCATGTCGGGAAGGACAAACATATGTGTGCGTATGGGAAGGTTGGGTTGTTCGATGTCTATATATACACTTTTAAAAATACGTTAAAATAAAATGTACATTTTTTTTTCTGTAAACTTATTCATTTTGTTGAAATATTTAAGGAAAAACGGTTAGCCAGGATCTGTTTTGATATTTTGTTCTTTGATTATTATTTTCCCTATGCTAGGGGTTAAATGGTAGAAGCCTTTTCTTTGCGTAATAGTATTAGTATTCAATATTAGTGCTGATTCTAAAAGTCTTCTTTTAGCTCTATCTATCACGTATGTAATAGTTTTCGCTTGATCTAAATTAAATGAGTGATCGTGTTCTGCACAATGACAAAATAGTGCATTTAGGGCGTTACCATTCCTTATATCTCTTCTGTGCTCGTTAAGTCTTAATTTCAATTTTCACTGTGTTTCACCTATGTACGCTTGTTGACAGTTGTTACATGGGATGGAATATATACCGGCATCGGATGTGAGGGTTTTGGGAGAGTGCTTGGTAATTTTTAATGTCTGTTTTATGGTTGAGGAAGTTGTTTGTATCAAGTGAAAACCAAGTCTGTTAAGAGTGTCGTAGATTTTTGTATTTTTGGTATGGGTGGGAATGAAAAGATGTCTGTTTAATAGTTAGGTATTTGTTTTGTTTTTCTGTGTGTTTATGTTAAAGTGTATTTTCGTAGCTTTTTTCTTTGCGTAAGAAATGAAATAGGATGGATACTGTAGTTTTCTTAAAACATTTGTAATATATTGAAATTCATAACAGACTTAACAGACTTGTGTGAGACAAATCATTGGTACCCTCGGTTTTACCCCCAATAATTACGGTCGTTTTAGATACCCATATAATACTCTCTTCAGACAATACTCATCTCTTGCTGTATTTTTTTTAATATAAAAAAAACTAATTACATATATAAATATAGTTATATATCTATATATATATACATACACTTATATATATATAAATATATGTAAATATATATATACACGTACAGATATGTACGCACACACACACACACACACACACATATATATATATATATATATATATATATATATATATATACACACGCAGACACACATTATATATATATATATATATATATATATATATATGCAAAATATACATTTTTTTTCTGTTTCTCTGTTTGATAATCGAAATCCAGGCTCCTTAAAAAACATATTTCATGTATATTTCCTGTTCGCTTATTATTCTATAAAAATAATCTTACAAATTCACTTTTCTTTTTATTTATTCATGCTTCAATACTTCTTATTTTATCTGCCTCCCGCCATCCATTATTGCTAAGTCTAGCGTTTTATCGACATCCGCCATTTTGAAATTGTATTCGCATGAATGCATATCGGCATTCATTACGTCGGAAAATCGAGGGAATTGCACTTGTAAATTCATGTTTGTAAACATGCAATCCGAACAGAAAATAAACTTAACCACATATCTGCAGATTATCCTGAGTCATATTCTCTATACGAAAGGAACAGTAGATTTGTATATTGTGTATTTATGTGTGTCTGTGTGTGTCTGTGTGAAAATATTTAACCGCTGATCTTTATACGATGGATCTCTTAGTTGAGGACGACTTGGATTTTTCTCTTACTTAAGAAGTTGCAATGCATAATGTTTATTTTATCTTGTTGTCATACTTCTGTTACATTGGCGCATGCGCAAATTAATAAAAAGCTTGAAGTGGTTTATATTCATCAATGAAAATTACAAAAATAAGAGCTGAAAATTGTAATCATATACCAAATATTATTAAAACCTGAATGGATTAATAACGCATACATTAATATATATATATATATATATATATATATATATATATATATATATATATATATATATATATATTATTCCTTAATTGGAATTTTTTTATTTTGAGACGAGCATTTTTTTATGTTAATTTTATTTTTATTTCAGACTACTAGTCTCATCTTTATTAGTTGTTGCTTTTTTTTTAAATCTTTTTATTGGTTCACAACGTTTCGGCCAACTTCCTCTGGCCTTCGTCAGGTGGTAACCGCGACGGATAGGAACTTCGAATCTCCTAACTGCATACTCAGCCATCACTGCCATCCGTAGTTGTTGTCGTCTCACCACATTTTTGGCCAATTACCTCTGTCACGCTTTGGGTGGGATTGAAACCACTATCTTCAGACAATGTTCATCTGGAACCGTAGAGATTACAACGTCTCTATCAACTGCGCCACGGGCCCCGGAGGGCGATCAAGGTTGGATTCTTTGATCTTATAAATCCACATTTATTTTATTATCTGATCTTCCATAGTCGGGTCCCTACCGATTGGTATATATATATATATATATTATTCCTTAATTGGAATTTTTTATTTTGAGATGAGCATTTTTTTATGTTAATTTTATTTTTATTTCAGACTACTAGTCTCATCTTTATTAGTTGTTGCTTTTTTTAATCGTTTTATTGGTTCACAACGTTTCGGCCAGCTTCCTCTGGCCTTCGTCAGGTGGTAACCGCGACGGATAGGAACTTCGAATCTCCTAACTGCATTCTCAGCCATCACTGCCATCCGTAGTTGTTGTCGTCTCACCACATTTTTGACCAAATACCTCTCGCACGCTTTGGGTGGAAGTTGGCCGAAACGTTGTGAACCAATAAAAAGATTTAAAAAAGCAACAACTAATAAAGATGAGACTATTAGTCCGAAATAAAAATAAAATTAACATATATATATATATATATATATATATATATATATAAATTCTTGAAGTTATAAATATTCTTGAAGTTTTACATTTGGATTTTAACCCCACTGGAGTATTTATCTTCCACCAGACCATCCATTCATGTGTAATCGCCTTTTTCTTCACCATATTCCCTCTGCTTCACTTTTTTTTTGTTTTCAAGTAAGATCTTTGACTTACTTGTTGTTTCATCAAATACTTTTGAATGCAAAATCCAATCTCGCATTTTGCTAATTCCTATCCTCTGATGAGAAGGAAAGTATTTCTTCGAAACTCCGCGGATTAAGGACATACCACTTATCTAGTGTTTCCTTTTCAGATTAAATATGTTTTAAACTCATTTCAAAGTTTTTTTAACATGTTTTATTAACGGTTTGCTCGTATATATATATATATATATATATATATATATATATATATATATATATATATATATATATATATATTATGACAGCCCCTTTAAGAAATTCGTTTCTTATCGTTGAGCACTTTCAGTTGAATTAAAAAAGTCGGTCAATTTAGCTCTTATGCGTAGATCATCGTATACCGATTTGATCACTGTCTGTCTGACGTAATGAACATTTAAATTAAAATGTTTAAAATTCAACGCTATTTCACACGGTTAATGGTAGCCGAATGGATACGGCCTCCGCTAATCGAGCCAGAGATGTCTCGTGTCGCGGGGTTCGAATCGTTCGACTGGTAGTAATCGTGACACCCTGCACTGAAGAATCCCGAAAGGATGAAACACTAGTGTCTGTAGGTATTTAATTATTATAGTAAAAAAATAATTAATTATATATATATATATATATATATATATATATATATATATGAATTTTCTCCCCATACAAGGCACAGTGCTACTTAGAAGTAGGAGACTACTATCCGGGATATAAGTTGCAGTGGCAGTATGAATGCACATGAGTAGCAAGATGTTCGTTCACATTACACTTGAGCTTCTGCATGTCAGTACCGTTAGGAAAGCAGAATCCTAGAAGGGAGTTCCAAAATCTAGAAATTCTGGGAAAGAAGCTATTAAAGTAAAAGGCTTTCATGCCCCTAGGGATCTCTACTGTTAAGGGGTGGGACTTAGATGCTTGTCGGGTTTGTCGGGGGTATTTAGGTCGATGGGGTACAAGTGTTTGTAGTCGTCATGGCATTCACCATTAAAGTATTTGTAGAACAGGCGGGGGGATGCAACATTTTCTCGGTGCGACAGAGGCTGAAGCTTAGTAGACAGTTCAGGACCTATCAGATTGGCGACTCTCTTTTGAACCCTGCCCAGCTGTGAGAGACAAGCATTAGATGCACCAGCCCAAATTTGACAACAGTACTCCATACATGACCGAATAGTGGCCTTATAGAGGTACAAGATACTTTCAGGCGTAAGTAGCTTTTTAGCGCGGTAAAGAGACCCCATTTTCTTTGCAGCAGCCTTGGCAATACTCTCAATGGATCTATTCCAGTTCATGTTCCCTGTAAACATTAGGCCGAGGTGTTTAAAGGAAGTACTTCCAGGTAATGTATTCTTGGCCATTGCTATTGGCGGTAGAGAAAGTTTCTTGTGGTTATTGAAGGAAACAGGCTTAGTCTTAGCAGCATTGAATGTGACCATCCATTTTTGTCTCCGTTCCACTACAGATCGGAGGTCATCCTCTAGTATTTCTGCCATTTCTGTAGATATGTGTTCATTTGTTTTCCCCTTGTGACTGTTATAGAGAGTGGTGTCATCAGCAAATACACCCATCTCAGAAACAATTTTTATCAGGAAGGTCATTTGCGAATATCAGAAATAATAAACGTACAAGGATAAACCCCTGAGATACTCCCGCATTTATATCATATTGTTTATATGTACCACCCACGAGGACAACTTGGATTTTTCTCTTACTTAAGAAGTTGCAATGCATTATGTTTATTTTAGTTTGTTGTCATACTTCCGGTTTTTTACGCATGCGCAAATTAATTAATAGCTTGATGTTGTTTTTATTTTAAATGATTCTGATTTATCTCTCCTTAGCAAAGACGGTAGGGAACGCGTCTAGAAGCTTAATGTTTTGGTCCAAATCAAACTAATATATACTAAGTCATTTTAAATGCACTCTTGAAGTCAGTACTATATATTCAGTACAATATACTAGTCACTAGTTCATCGGCTCTGTAAAATAAATTATCCCTGATTTAGAATTGTATTTACTCCTTGGGGAAATCGATACAAAGTCGCCACAAAATGAAGAAATGCTTTTCTTGGCGCCAATTATATACTGTCATATTACTTATACGAAGACACGTTCGTTTTACAAATATTGTTGGCAGATTGTTGTCCAATTCTTTTTCTATAATAGGCGCTGTATGTATATTAGAATATATTCCGATGTTAACTTAAAAAAATAACTTAAAAGAATACGAGGAAACAGAAATTATTTTTATGGCTTAATTTCGTAATCAAATTATTTTAAGAGAAACAATTTTAATACTTAAAATTACTCAGTCTATATTCCTATCAGATTTTTGTACACGTAGATCGAAAAAGTTGTCAAAAAACAAATATATACAAATAAATGTTATCAACTGCAAGATAAGTATATTTTCTACCTAACTGGATATTTTTTTTTGTGTTTGTATTTAATGTAAACTGTTTATTCAGCTCGAAAAACATCCAGTGTTTACCGATGTATTGGAAAATTAAAAATGGCGCTGAACCCTCTGTTGAAGACGGGGTTTGGGAAAATGAGTTAAAAATAAAAATGTTACCAAATACTGTTAAAAGCCCACCGAATATATGTCAGCGTATGTCACGTTACCATATATTGAGTGAGTTTCTACAGTATTTTGTATATTTTCTGATTTTTAACTCATTTTCCCAAACTTACCGCGTTCAGTTGTGAGTTCGGCGCCATTTGGAATTTCCAACACATCGGTAAACACTGTACGTTTGCTGAGCTGAATAAATATGTTGCATTAAATAAAACCATTAAAAAAATTATCCAGTTGGGTAGAAAAGTAAATTATCTTTGATTACATTTATTTGTTATATATTTGTTTTTTTGTTTTTTTTTATGACAACGTTTTCGAATCTACGTGTACAGTAAAAGAAACCCAGTTTTGGTGTGTGTGAATTGATATTTATATTAAAAACGCATTGTTTTATATGTTTAATAAGAAAATACAACTTAGATATATTTGGATGCTTAAATTGCATTCATTTGCAAAAGATCTAGCTAATTTACATATTCTTTAAAAATATTCATTTTTATTCCCTATTAGTTTTTCGGTTTTCTCATGGTATGATCAGCTTTAGTTTACTACTATGTGTAATTATGTTCATGGAGATATTCTACATGATTTATACTTGCGTAATATTTGCGTAATATTTGCGTAAAAAGCTTATAGTAAATACAACCCTTTATATATATATATATATATATATATATATAATTCATATATATATATATATATATACATATATATATATATATATATATATATATATATATATATATATATATATATATATATATTTGATTCATCCAGCCTTGAAATACGATTTTTTTAAAATATTATCTCCAGTACTTTTCTTTTAATGATTTGGAATTCATTCCATTTGCGCTTTTTTCCAAGGAGCTCTGCCTTTTGGATTATATTGGACCATTTGGAATTTACCCATTGGATTGAAATTTTAAATTCGACCGTTTTGGATTTTACCATTTTTGGATTTTTTACCCTTCACTGGACTGTCCATTCATGTGAAATCTTTTTATCATTTTTCTTTTGGCTCCTGTTCCCCTTACCTCACCCTTTTTTAACCAAGTAAGATATGTGACTTACTTGTAGTTTCATTAAATACTTTTATATGCAAAATCCGATCCTGCATTTTGCTAATTCCTGCCCTCTAATGAGAAGGAGAGTATTTCTCCGAAACTCCGCGGATTAAGGACTATCCACTTATCTTGTGTTTCTTTTTTAAAATTAAATATGTTTTAACTCTTTTTCAAGATGTCTTTTAACATGTTTTATTAATCATTTGTTCATATTATAAGCTCTATTTCCTTTTCGGTTTTATTGAGCTTTTACATCTGGCTGAGTTTATTTTACTTGTAAATATTAACTCTTTAATATTTATAATATATTTTAAGTTTACCATTTTGATTACCTTGGTAAACTTATTGTAATTTTTATTATATATATATAGCTTGCGATATTTTTCAAAAAGTGTTTTCAAATTTACGCCTTTTTTGCACCAGAAATATCTCATGTGAATTATTTGCGTATGTAACAGTTGATAAACAGAGAAAGATTTGATGGCCACCCCCGCACCAATTTTTCAATTCATACCCCTAGCCACATTTTCATCCCATGAATAAACCCCTCATGGCAAAGGCTCGATTAGCGAAAACAACAATCAACTATTTTCCTTACTCTCTCTATCTTTGCCTACATCTAAGCGACAATTACATGAACAGAGTTTGATTTTTATGCTCGTCTGTGGAGAATAGTACAATGGAGCTGCTTTACAGCTTTACAGATGGTGTCATGGTCGTTTTCAAGTCCAGCTTAAACAGATTCTTCCAAATGCACTTATTATACTTCAATTACAGTGCTCATTAACCATTTTATTTGAGTCTTTATGGGCGGTGATTAATTATCTAAAACATGTGCCGTTCTTTTAAAGAATAAAGGTTTAATCTTCAGGCTACGCTGAGAATACAATTGCGACTTGATAAAGATTTTACACGGACATGGTTGATAAAAGGTTCGAAATTCCGACAGAAAAAAGAAAGGTTAGATAAGAAGGAATGTCCCTTCTCATGTAAGATAAGTGAAAATGATATTAGGAAAAGGCTAGAATCGAAACCTGTAGGCAAATGGATAATTGAAATCCTAGGAATGCAGTCCATTGTTAATTCTTTTTGAAATAGCTTAATATTATTTATGTCGGAAAAAAGCGATTGTCCATTCTTTTAGAATAATTGGATATTAAATATATCAGTTAAAAGAATGGGCAATGCGAGTAAAATCTATCGTTTAAAATAGGTTAGATATTGAACAATTAAGATTGGGAATTCTTTGTTTGGCAAAAGTGTGTTTGGACAGACATATGTACATCCAAGTGAAAGTTAGTCACCTTGGGAACCACACTTCTGAAGTCATGAACAAAGGAGAGTTCCCAATATATGAATCAAGGGTTTGAAGTTGGAGAGGATCTGATAATCGTAGCAGATCACACACATTGATAGAGTGAATTGGAGACTGGGAGCCCCTTAGAGGTGAAGGGAGAATAGTAGGCTATGTAGTCGAAAAAGCTTGAATTCCTGACATCATCAATCGGCCTGTTGAGGAATAAAGAAATCATCTATATGTTGTAACTGCGTTGTCTTCGTGTCGTCTTTACAACCGAAAAGGTAAATGTGCTTTGTATATCCATCTATAAACGAACTCTTGTGTAACCTCCTTACAAGTAATGTGCCTCCTCCATCATAAGTGAAGTATCTCCTCTCTTCCATATTTTAACAAGAATCATCCCACAGTGTTATATCTGTCTCCCTCAATATCATCATCGTCTCTTCTAAGCCCCCGTTATACATGTCCCCGATGTGAACATATGATATGATATCTCTTTCAATATGAACCCCCGACCCGCTACACAAGAGAAGGTCACAGGCTACGTCGACCGAAAATCATAAGAATAACATTTTTAATTGCATTTTCATCCCAGACAAGGCACTATCTGGAATATAATTGCAGGGTCACTATATGTGGACTTTTAGCCGCAAGATGACCGCTTACAATACACTTGAACTTCTGCATGTCAGGACAAACAAGGAAACAGGATCCCGGGAAGTAATTTCAAAGTCTAGCAGTTCTGAGGAAGAAACTATTAAAGTAGAAAGCGCTCTATCCTCTGGAGATTTCTACTGTTAAGGCTGGAATTTTGATGGGTTTTTTTTCGGGATTATTGGGGGTATTGTTGTCGAGTGAGTACAAGGGCTTTTAGTTTTCGGAACATCTAGTATAAAACTACTTGTAAAATACGCAGTTGGATGCAAATTTTCGTCGAGGGGGCAGTTACTGAAGCCTAGCTGACAGTTCGGGACAAGATTAAAACGTTAGTTCGAATAATAAAAAATTGCGGGACCTGTGAAAATCCCAGAGGGGGCTGATTCATTCATTCATATGTAATATATTGATGTTGGCATTCTGTAGATATTCAGCGTGAATGGAGACGCTTTGACATTATAGTAGTTTTTTTGTTAAAAATTTAAAACTATTTATCTAAGCTCGCACGAACGGCCGACAAAGGCCGGCTGTAAAGTACGCTTAAATAGGATATTTCAATTCTTGAAAATTTCGTATATATTATTATAGAATTAATGTTCTATCTACTTTTATATATTATAAAGTTGACGATTAAAAAATTTAAAAAATATATATCTATATGACTTGGGTGCATCATCTTGAATGGAAACCGAAATAAAAACTTATATATATATATGTATATATACATGTATATATATATATATATATACATATATATATATATACATATATACGAGTAGGTAGTAGTTTGCTTGAAACATTGTTGGTAAAGAAGTATATAGATTTTTTTAAAACCAAAGACAATGCGGGGAAGACCGGAATTATGAGAGTAAAGAAAGAAAAACAAACAAATGTAGACGTGTATGCTTGAGCATATCCGTCTACATTTGTTTTGTTTTCTTACTTTACTTTCATAATTCCGGTCTTTCCCCGCATTGTCTTTGGCTTTAAAAATGTTATATATATATATATATATATATATATATATATATATATATATATATATATATATATATATATACATATATATATATATATATAAATACATATATATATACATATATATACATATACATATATATATATACATATATATACATATATACATATATATACATGTATACATATGTATGCACATAGAGATATGTATATATATATGTATATATAAACTACTATATATATGTATATATATAATTTTTGGTGTCGGTTTCGATTATGGCTAAAAAAAACTCCAGTTATATATAATGTATGTATATATATATATATATATATATATATATATATATATATATATATTTATATATGTATATATATATATGTATATGTATATGTGTATTTATTATGTGTAAAGGGCGAATGAACTCTTTTTCTGGGTCAACGGCCAACTAGCACCGTGTATATTTGTGTGTGTAGATGTGTATTGGGGTAGAGAGGGCTCCCGTAAGCCGTGGTGAAGGCAACCTTTCTAGGAGAAGCAAATCTCTGATTTAAAAAAAAAACATAAAGCGGAAGACCAGTACCCGCATTAAGCTGGTCTGCAGTTTAATTTGTTGCTAGCTATCTTGCTCTTGCTTGTTGCTGGATCTCAACATTTTGAACCGAGAGAGAGACTTAGCTGTCGTACAAAGCTAAGACTCTGTAACATCATATTTGTATATATACTCCCTCAGACATTTGGGCTCCTGGATTTTAAATGTCTGAGGGAGTGGCACTCGTCTGACAAGACGTTGCAATCATCATATATATATATATATATATATATATATATATAAAAGTAAAGAATTCTGGATAAAATTATATATTAAAAAATAGATCACTGGATTGCCGTCAGTTATAATCTACACCAAAACCAGAACTTATGAAGAATTATTGATAAAATATTTAAAAAAAAACATCATTTAAGTGCCATCAACTATAATCGAACCCGAAACCAAACCTTATGAATAATTTTTGGAACCAATTATGTATGACTAGAAATGGAAGTACATTACAATTAAACGCCCCTGATTTAAGCGTGACACAGAAAATAACACGCGCTATCGTAATAATATATAGATGAGGCAATTTTTATGTATCTGTTTTTCTTTTTTTGTTGTTTAGTTTTACTGTATTCTACATAGAATAAAATAAATCTTCCATTTCCTTATATTATAATTTTCTTGTAAGTGTTTTTTTTTTTATCGCAATTTTTTTTTTTTTGAAAACGATACTATCCATTTTTTCTCTCATCGGATCACATTTCCCACTTGTAAATCAGTATCTGATTCCGACCATTTCCCGTTCGCTTGTAAGTTGTCGTTACCAATAAAGCAGCATTTGAAACAGGTCATTCACAAATAGATACTGTTTTATTTAGGGTTTATTTGTTTTCCTTGCACCATCAATAGTGCTAGTTTATTAGATATGTACACTGTTTATGTAGTAGACCGGGACACATTTTCGCAAAGTGTCCACTCAACAATAACTCCCACCATTACACGGGATTTATTCCGTCTTACTTTCGCAATTTTATCCACCGAATTAAAAAAAAAAAAGCTGAATATTCTTACATAAATCAATAACTTCTGCAACTTTCTTATAACCAAACATGTTTTATTTGGTAAAAACAAACTTATTCTCTACGAAACGCTTTGTATTCGGCCTAAAATGTGTCTCACTTTTTAATATGTTTTCCTGGAGCATTCTTCTCACACCTGCACGCTAATACTAGTCAGAGCTGAAAGTCCATCTATCCTGTGTTTACTATCGATAGTCAAGTTACGTACTTTTCCTTCTTTTCTTCTTTAGCCTTAACTTTCCATGAGCAGAGTTTATAACAAAAAGAAATAATTGTTGTTTACTGGGTTCGAATTTATGTGAATCCGGGTTTTTTTTTTTCGTATTATTTGGATTCATCGGACTGCTGTTCTAATCTTGAGTGTGATTTTTACAACGTTTCCGTCGATGTAACCTCCGACCTTCTTCAGGCGTATCTTGTCGGATTCGGCCACATTGAGGGTTTAATCTTCAACATTCAGGAGACTATCATTTTTTTACAATTTATTTTTCCGTGAACTCTAACCAGTGCACCTCAGGTCCTAGCATATTTTATTGAAGGATGAGGGTTCAATCCTAAGTGTGGGCGACCGAAAAATACAATTCCAATTACTTGGACCCTCTATCCAGTTATGGCTGTTTATTAGATGTGTATACTTGTTTTATAGTAGACGGGGACTCTGTTAGGCACTGTATGCACCTAACAAAAACTCCCAATGCACTCGTTTCGCGATTTTATACACCGACAAAAAAAAACTGTATATCTAACATAAATCAATAACTTCTGCGACTTGATTATAATGTTTTATTTGGAAAAAAATATTATTGCTTATAATGCTTTATTTGGAAAAAAATACACTTATTTTTTTCCAGAACACATTCTACTCGGCGTAAAATACGTCTCAAGTTTTAATATGACTTCTCCAAATATGTTTTCCTGTTCTATTAAAAAAAATAAATTCATAACTAAAAATTTTATAGAATTCAACATTAAAAAAGAATAATCAAATTAACATTACATAATGAACACTTAATGCCGCAATATTTAAAGTTAATAATTTGATAGGTTTTTAGTAGAATATGTTGGCCCATTCTGTTCCAGTTTAAACAATTAGTCTTTTAATTTTTCATGTTTAAGCTTTACCATATTACTTTTCATGATCGCATTTTTCTTTTGTAATCCATGAGTTTTTCATGCGTCCAATAATTTCACTTGTCTTTGTTAAATTCCAGTCTTATTTTTTTGCCTCAATAAACATATATACAAACACAATGTACTGCTGAAGTCTACTTTGAATACTCCCCACCCCAATTTACTTCCTTTTCATGTTTCATTCTCTCTTTTTCACTTGCTATGTATCGTTTCCCGGCAGCAGTGAATTAGTAGTTAAAAGAGTCGCGGAAGCGACGTAGTTGCTATGGAAACCAGTCATACTAAGCGTTGCTCACCTCCTTAAATATTTCTACGATTTTTTTTACCGAACGAAAATTGAAATTAAGCTGTGAAGGTTATCTATAAACTGTAATAATTAAAAGTGAGTGACCGGTGAAGCTTTAAAGCAGCACTAAATTACTAAAACGTAAACTTAAGTATTTATAAGGTAGTGTTTGAATTATATATATATATATATATATATATATATATATATATATATATATATATATACTGTACTTGGGGTAATTGCGCAAAATCCGGTGTCTTTATATGAGTTGTTATCAAAAGAGCACTTTTAGCTAGTTGTAATTACAACAGATTACAGAATATATATAGTTTGACTGTATTTTTTTACATTTTAAATCTTATTTACCGCCATTGGTATGTTGGAACAAAAAAACGCTCCCTTCATCTTTTTATCTTGATTATATATATACATACATATATATATATATATATATATATATATATATATATATATATATATATAAAATAAATTCCACAGCCAAAGCAACGTCGCAGCCCACAAGAGACATGACAGTCAACGAACCGAAAGTCTCCCTCATTTCGGCTCATCAGTTAGACACATCCGAATCCAGGATTCGAAACCCGAGTCTCTTGCATTCGAGGCAAGCACTCTACAGAGTAGTAGAGTGCTACCAAGTTGATGAGCCCAAATGAGGGCGAAACTCGAGTCTTGGACTGTAGGTTCGTTGACTCTCATGATACTTGTGGGCTGCGACGCTGTTTGGCTGTGGAATTTATTATATATAATATCTCATATTCTGAAAATCATATATATATATATATATATATATATATATATATATAAACATATCTATTTCTTTTTATTTGTTAATATATATATATATATATATATATATATATATATATATATATATATATATACGTGCGTGTGCATGTGTGTGCAGTATCTAAAAACGATTCTTGAAAGTAATTATTTATTTAGAACATCTTCATCCATTTATTTTATTGACTTGTGTTGCCAACAGGAACAGCGACGCATCAATAGATGCTTAATTATGATCTGCTCGCAGCTTTATTCTTTGCGTATTTCCCTTTTAATTCTAACACAATGCAATGGAGTTTTTCTTTTTTAGAAGAAGAAGCACTATCAGGTTATGTGTATGTCACCCACAGATAGCACCGAGCACAAAATCACATTAACAGACTCGGTTGATGGAACACACAAAAAAAAATATTCTAGTATGATTAATTAACGCTATTGTATCAGTGTAGAAAGCTTAATGTATTTGCATTGCCATCGAAGACTTTCTTTCCTTGGTGGGAATTAATGCGTCGTATCGTTTCAAAAGAAACAATTTCGCAAAGTTCCATTTGGACACATATACACTTAATATCCTTACATAATCTTCTCTCAGAATATGTAATCTATATATTAATACGATAGCGTGTGTGTTATTTTCTCTGTCACGTTTACATCCGGTTCGTTTAATTGTTATGTACCTTTATTTTTTTGTCATAAATTATTTTACTAAGACTTCTGCATAAGTGTTGCTTTCGGTTTCGAAGATAGGTGGTGGCATGTCAGTATTCTATTTTTTTTATATAAATAATTTTATCAAGTATTCTTTATAAGTTTTCGTTTCGGTTTCGATTATAACTGAGGGACTCTATCAACCTATTTTTTTCATACATAATTTTATCAAGAACTGTTACAAGAACAAGTCTTTTTTTCTTGTAAGTAAGTAAAAATTAGATACGATAGACCGAGAATTCGAACCTGGGAAGCTAGGTTTGAAATTAAGATTCAGAAGAATTCCGATTGTTAGTTTTAAAATAAATAGCAGATATGTTTGTTGAAAAGAAATTCGATTGTTTACAAAGGTTATTGTGAAAAACAATTTGATGATTCAATTCTGTTTATGGAAATTTAATTAAAACAAAGTCAGTTAGAAAATCGAACATTAGCAAATTTAAACATATTGAAAAATAGATTAGTCGAAAAATAGGTTAGAAGAATTTGGTTGCAGATATGTGTGAACAGTGCACATGCGTTCAGGACAACGTGATTCGAGCACATGTTAACGAGACACCTGAAGCATAGGATCGATCTGCACGTTTTTGGCCAGGTGATGACGTCATGGCTAAGAGATGAGTTCTCAATATAGTTGGCTAGATTTAATGAGACAAAGACACAGGGTCGGGCAGAGTCGACAGACAGGGTCAGATAGGAGAGTGTTCCGGAGTGAATCTCCGTTTGGAAGCGAAGGGTAAGAAGTTGAAATCATGTAGTGACTTTGAATTCCTTGATGTGAAATTGACCGGTCGAAGAAAAAAGGGGCGTCATCATTTTGTAACTGCGTCTTGTGTTGTATCATTCTCAACAAACAAATGTATTGTGAATCATTTATATGAACTTTGTGTCTACTCATTGTAATAATGAACTTTGTGTATAGACGCCATCCTTAAGAAATGTGTCTCTCTCTTTATCAAGAAATAATGACTGCCCCCTCCTGTGATAAAATAACTGATAACCCTCCTTTCAAATATGTGTTACGAAGTAAAATGTTATAAGAACCGAGGACTGTAAAATGTATAACTGTCTCTCTGCTATCTATCTCCCTCGTCCAATTGTATTACATGACACTTTGAAATGTACCCCCGTCTCTCTCTCTCCGACCTGAACACACAACTATATAATATCCGTCTCGTTTAATAACACCCAGTATGCAGCAGAATTATTCACAAGTTGTTGTTTTGGTTTTAAATATGGCTAAACATCTCAAGTTATATACAGGGTGGTCAAAAAGTCAGGTAACATTTTAAAGAAAAACGATATTAGCAATACACGTATATTTAAGTACCATACATTGAAATATAAAATGAAACAAACATGAAATATGTTTATTTTGTTAATTGTCGTCCATTTCTCTCTATCAATCGCTGGAAGCGATTAACCACTGATTGTGTAACACGTGTAATCATGTCAGCTGATATCCGCGCAATCTCCTCTTCAATAAATACTTTTAAAGACGCTATTGTATCAGGCTTCTTGCCATAAACGCTATCCTTTACATAGCCCCAAAGCCAGAAATCAGGAGGGGTAGTTTATATATTACACTCAAATATTTAAACAAATAATATTAAACGAATAGAGATTATAATGGATCATATTGTTTTTTTCTACCTTTAACATGTTACCTGACTTTTTGACCACCCTGTATACGTATACATATATATTTTTTTCATATCGTTTTGTTTCGGTTTCGATTCAAGCTAATGCATTCTTCATCTACTACAATATATAAAATATCGATAGAACATTAACTCTATAATAATATATACGAACTCAACAAGAAGTAAATTATAATATTAAAGCGTGCTTTACGGCCAAGTTTTGCCGGGCATTCGTGCCAGCTTAGGTAAATACTTTTGCAGTTTTAACAAAAAAGCTACAATAATATCAGAGCGTCTTTATTTATACTGAACATCTACAGAATGCCAACATTGTATATGAATAAGTCCTCTGTGGAATTTCCACAGGTCCCTCTAGTATATATAATATAAATCCAGATTTTTCTTCACAAGATCGCAAGCTTTGGAATAGCTGGAGAAGCCTTCTTAATTATTTAATTCTTTTCTCTCGTATAGGCTTTTGATGGTAGTTGCTGACGGGTCGAAATCAGAAACTTATTGTATTAAAGCTGGTCTCCTTTAAGGTTCTATCTTGGGTCCAACCCTCTCATCAATGATCTCTCAAATTAGATTTTAGATCATTCGTAGACATTTATGCTGATGACACCGCACTCTATGGGAACACTTTCAAAGCCAGCAGTGTACCCGATCTTTCAGGTTCCCGCTCTTCTGATTTTTAGAATGTGCCGCGATAGGTAATTTTAATGAATGAAAAACCAATCTTCTCTCCTTTCATTATAATCACTCTGACCTCCATAACGCGACCATTGAAACGAATGACTCTCATTTTAGGGAAGCTCCATGTCTTGATAAGCTTCCTAAATCGGTTTTTATTCTTGATCTGAAATGAAACACCTGCATCATATCTGTTTCCATGATCGCTGGAACATGGTTGGATCATTTTACCGCTCCAGACGGTATCTCACTGACGATGTAATTCTTAATCTGTATAAGGTGTAAGTATTCCCTAAAATTAAATACTTTTGTTACATCTGGACAGCAGCTGCTAACCACATTTTATATATTATACTAGTGGGGGTACCCGGCGTTGCCCGAGTGTTTGTTTCCGGGACGGGGGGGGAGTTTTAAAAAATGTTATGGTAGGTAAGTAGGAAGGATCAAACCCGGAGTCATGAGTAAAAGTAGGAAAATAAAGTGTGAAAAAAAACAAAAACATCTGCAACGTTAACAGTTCGGCCACCAAGAAAAGTCCATTCCAGTTGTTTAGGAAAAAAAAAACGAAAAAAAAAACGACTACGGTAGGTCGGCGCGAACGTGAAAATATAATGTGAATTGTCCAGCACGCAGCTTAGTTTAGTGATTTTAAATAACTTCACATGAAAGAACTACGAAGCCAAACCGGTGTTCTCTTCTCAAGTGTTCCTTGTGAACGATCCCCAAACGGTGTTAAGTGGTGGCAGGGGGAGGAGGAATTTATTAGAGAGAAAATATTTTACCACTTCCATTGATCTTAACCGATTTTGGCCGTGACTTCTCAGCAGAAAAAGTATAGACATCTAAGATTATCGAGGAATTTGAGAAATAATAAGCCTATAACACACCTCAGATATTGTTCTGCCGTTTGTGCATATTATATTTGCATGAAATATCTTGATTTTTAATCTTATTAATGTCAAAATCCGACGGGAAAAAATGAGTTCATTTTATTTATATAGATTATTTATATAGAGAAGAGAAGAAGATAAGATAATATATTTACTTCATACAGTTCAATATCAGCTTTGTAAGTTAGCAGATGATGCTGTTTTCTCTTCCCTCCAATCTCTTTTCCATACATGAGACGTTGCGAGTCTGTATTAACTCTGTCGCTATTTTCCCCGCACCCAAATACTTATTTTTTTTTTACATTTTGAAATAACGACTCTATAAGAATACTAGCAGTTCAATCTGGCTTTGTCCGGGTCCTATGTACCGTTTATAACTTGCCCTACGTGTGCATACACTTTATGTAAGGTTTCAAATGTTTAGACCCAAAATTGGCTGAGAATAGGTGTTAGACCCCGCAAAGATAAATCTGTCAAACTTTGACTCCTTGGCAGCTCAAATTTTCTGACCCAAAACGATTAAAAAGCTTGCCCTATCTTTGAATACCCTTCATGTAAAATTTCAAATGTTTAGACCAGAAATTGGCTGAGTAATTGTGTAGAGACCGCATTGGTAAATGTTTTTGTTTTAACTTTGACCCGAATTAAGAGCCCTTAACATTTATTGTTTTGGGCTCAAATCAAATTAAAAAGTTTGATCCATGTCCAAATAACATACATTTAAAATCTCAAGTTTTTCGACCCAAAATTGTAGTTTAGTAGAGTTTTACAAGGTCAAATCGTTGAAATTTTACCCCTTGACAGCCAAATATCCGGCCAAAAACCGATTAAAAAGAGTTTCCTAAGACTGAATACTCGTTATGTCCAATCTCGAGTCTCTAGACCAAAAAAATGACAGAGTTGTGTTATAGGCAAATGTACACAGATACATACACAGGCAGACATGTTAACTTTTCTAAATATATATATATATATATATATATATATATATATATATAGATAGATAGATAGATAGATAGATAGATATACCAAATATGGACAAATTAGATTATCATATTTCAGTGTATTTTTCGGCTGGGCAAAGCCGGGCGCACCCCGCTTGTAATTATTATAGTAAAAAAATGATTATGATAGCCCCTTTAAGAAATTCGTTTCTTATCGTTGAGCACTTTCAGTTGAATTAAAAAGTTGGTCAACGTAGCTCTTATGCATAGATCATCGTATAACGATTATATCACTCTCTGACTGACGTAAATGAACATTAAAAATTAAAATGTTTAAATTCGACGTTATTTCACGCGGTTAATGGTGGCCGAATGGATTAGATCTTCGCTAAACCGAACCAGAGATGTCTCGTGATGCGGGGTTCGAATCGTTCGACTGGTATTAATCGTGACACCCTGCACTGAAGATTCCCGCAAGGATGAAACACTAGTATCTGTAGGTATGTAATAATTATTATAGTAAAAAAACATAATTATATATATATATATATATATATATATATATATATATATATATATATATATATATATATATATATACACTAGCAAAAGTATCCATCGTTGGCTGGGTTCAAAAACAGCCTACAGAAAATGGACTCTGATTTATGAAAGTATGATGATAGGTTATGAAAAGGAAGGGTTGTAAATGTTGGTTGAATTTGGGGATATCAAAACCAAAATATGATGAAAGTAAAAATAAAATAGATACACCTCATAATTTATTATACCATATCTGTTCACACTGAAACACTTACCACAATATTCTGTGGATCTATATTTAAAAAACTTTGTGACATATTTCCGTTCACCCCATAGTTTTATTATACAATATTTCTTCAAACTGAAACATAATTTTCAAAGTATACTTTCACAGATAGATATGAAAAGTCTTTATTAAAGTCTGTGCCTATTTCCATTCTATGGAGGTCAGGCGCGAACGCAGACCCCACAATTTTAATGAACCATTGTTCTGCCAGATCAAACATACTCATTCCAGTGTCTCGATACATCTATATCATTATATGGAATCAGTTTCTTAAAATAACCAACCATATAGGAGCGTATTCGTAACCACACACACACACACACACACACACACACACATTCATCTTTATATTATATTATATATATATATATATATATATATATATATATATATATATATATGGTGGAAATAGTAATTAATAAAAACTGAAGAAAGCGTCCAATATTGTTGTAGAACAGATATGCGTTTTATTTTTTATTACCGTATCTTTCTGTTAAGTTACATTGTTGTTTCAGCTACTTGGCCGTTTTTTGGCCGTCTGTAGCATCCTCAGACTTTGACAGAAATGTTCGCTATTTTGGGATGAGATAGTGAAAGATGGATGAGGTCAGTGGGGTACGAGGAGGGCGGAAGAGATAGAGGAAGGGAATAAGGGGGAAGGTTGGGGGCGCTTGGTATGTCGATAATGTTTTAGTTTTGGGGTTTAAGGAACTTGTGGGGGGTCTTGGAAGTTCTGTAAAAGTCTGAGGATGCTACAGACGGCAAAAAAAAAAAACGGCGAAGTAGCTGAAACAATAATGTAATGAAAGATACGGTAATAAAAAATAAAACGTATATATATATATATATATATATATATATATATATATATATATATATATAATTATAATTATTAACATTTGTACAAAACGTGCTAAACCGGAAGACTAAGCGACTTAAAACACAGAATATTTTAAATTACTGACCGAACACACTTCACTGCCAATATTACATCGAAATCGAATAGCCTCCTGCTTCCCATGTTCTGAAGATAGATCGTCACCTAAAATCGATTGAAAAGGGATGTAAAGGAAAGCTTTACTAGTCCACATGTAAGAACATATAGACACTCGAGAGTCAACACGTTGTAGACTCCGTGGCAAAACAGACACAAATAAGAAAATAAATTAAAATCGCTTTTGACGTTCTAAGAAAAGGGATTTAATTCAATTCTCCGGCCACGCGTGACTTCATCCACGTCTCTTACATGATTGTTATCCTTTTGAACAGGGTCCCCTCGAACGTCATCCCATCGAACGTCATCCTGATCGTAATTATCTGGATCGTGATCCTCCGTGTCAAGATACATACTTCTTTTTATATCTTTTTTTCTCATTATACTTACACTGACGTCACTTTCCACACGGCTCGGCATTTACATACAGACGCTGTACGCGCGTCCGCTCCCTGTTATGGGATTGATATGAGAGGAAACTAAGGCAGAGTTTTAAAAGACATGCAATGTAATAATAAACCACGCTCCAACACTTATACCATCCCTGCACCGTTTTGATTATTTCCAAGAACTTAAATGGAATGTGCTCCGATGAAGCCATAACAGTTATACACTCTCAACGTGCATTCTTAGTAATATCCCGACAATATAAATGCCCGCAATTCCCGGAAACCTTTCTATACATTTTTATTCACGTTCTGTTCCCTTCTTCTGTAACTCTATTGACATGCAACTTTTAATTATAATGTGCACAGACATCTCACTTTTTAACTTGACCAATTATGCCTTGTAAACAAGATACAACATAGTAGCCTCTTACGCGTCAGAGAAAATATTTTTGTTTGAAACATTTTTTTTTTTTAAATATGCAAAAGACTTTGTCCAAATTGTATCGGGCGTTTTAGTTCATGCAATGGTGGCTAAATCTAATATATAAAAGGTTATATGTCTGCCTGTCTGTCTGTCTCCATATTTTTAAACTCAATCTCTTTCCAAACTAAAAGTCGCAGAGCGCCGCGATCGACCTCCTGTGATAGGATGTTTTTTTTTTTTTTATGGATCGTTCTTTTATGGGTCTTTAGCTGATTAAAATATTTTTAAGTGCATATTTGCATCTTTTAAATGGGTTAAAATTGAAAAAAAAATTGTACTACATTTTGTACATTTATCTTTGTTTATTTTTTATTTCTAACCGGTTCATATGTGCGTCACGTTTGCTACAGTGGAAACGTTATCAGCTTTGAATGCTACTATATCGGTTTCGATTCTAGCTGAAGGCACTCGAATGCTATATTTTTTTTTGAAATCACGACTATATGATAATATAAAAGAAATCTGGATAAATTAAAATATCATATTTAAACGTATTTTACGACCGGACAAAGCCGGGTGCCCCCTGTCTTATTTTTAAACACACTATGTATGTCTATCTGTCTGGCTCAATATTTGCAAACTCTATGCTTTCCGAAACCAAAAGTCGCAGAGCGGCCCTAGGGATGATCGGATTTTTTCATATACCGTTCTTTTTTTAGAGTTTTTGCTGGTGAAAATAATTTATAAGGGACAAAAAAATGGTTAACATTAACTGTTATACATTTTTTATATTCGTCTTAGTTTATACTTAATCAGTTAAAGATTTGAAAATTTTGAAGAACTGTCAGTGTCCATTTGTCAAAAACTGTCAATGTCCATTTGTTGGTGTTGTAAGTCCAATATTTCGCTAAAAATAGCCTCATCAGAGTCAGTTTGTAGTTTTTTTTTTTTGTTTTCTTTCGTTTTTTTTTTTTTTGTTTTTTTTTTTGTCATAAAGGAAGTAAGTCCCGGAGAAGAAATTTAACAGAACGAGCTGCACATTTTTGCGTGTGTGTTCGCCTCAGTTTCGAACAGGAATATGAAATAAGAAAATAGTTCGACACTGCTAAATCCCACCCCCACACTGTAGAGATCCCTATATGTAAAATATCTTTTTACTCCAATAGTTTCCCCAGAACCGATAGACTCTGGAATTCCATTCCAGGTCCCTGCTTCCCCAACAGTACTGACGTGCAGATGTTCAAGTGTAACGTGAACCGACATCTTGCTGCCCAAATCCCTACATAGTACCCCAGTAGTTGTTGCCACTGATAGTAGTCCCCTACACCAAAGCGGCAATTTGCCTTGTTTGGGGTGAAAATGTAATTTAAAAAAAGCACTATTTGAAGACACTTATTTTGAATAGAAATTTGAACATTTTTGAAAACTTTTACTGTCAGAAAAATGATAAAATTATTTTATGTCCTTTTGTTGGTTTGTAAAAAAAATACAATAAAACTACGGACTGACTAACAACCCTGATGAGGCTATTGTTAGCGAAATATTGGACTTAAAATACCAACAAAAACGACAGATAGTGTGCAACTATTTTCTTATTTAATCAGTTTAGACACATGTCACATTGGTAATGACATCGACTTAAAATGCAAGGTTTTTTACGGTTTCGATTCTCGCAGATGGCACCCGAATTTATGTTTTTATTTTTAAAAACACTACTTAATATATAATAAATCTGGATACATTAAAATATATCTAAACATATTTTACGACCGGGAAAAGCCCGGCGTCGCCACACCCCGATAGTCTGCAATATTTATTTTATTGCATATTAATGTAACAGCTTAGACGGCCATGTATTTACATGGTCTTGATCTGATGTACGGGTAGTCGCGTGAATAATATTTGTCGATTTATCGCATTCAGCTTGTAAAGGAGCATCCTCAAATTCCTTATGGCCGTTAATCGGTTTGTTTCTTCCTTAACTGATATTCACACACTTCGCTCACCATCCATTCCTTTCCGTTTCCTCGCAGTCGGGCGAGCAATGTTTGACCACATAAAGTCGTAAATCTACACGTGTACCGAGCTCATCAATTCGTAAATAGAACATTCCTTACTAAATCATTGTATTTGATTATAAGCTCGTGTATCAGAGGAACCTTGTAAGCGCTCACCTGTGCACAGTCGTAGTTTGTAATTCATGTTTATCTCTCATACTTCTGACAAATTCATTATTAGATAGATTACAGTGTGCATAAAATATATAAAATCCATACAATGTTTTCAAATGGGTAGCTTAAAAATAATATAACTGAATTAGATGCTTTAAAAGTTTAATAAGGTTGTGACTATTTGGGTTGTGATCATAGCGTAGTATCTGTTTTAATTGTGGCAAGCAGAGCCAAGGATCAAAACAGTATTATTATTATTATTATTTTTATTATTATTATTATAATTATTATTATTATTATTATTATTATTATCATTATTAATAAATAAATAAATAAATTTATTAATTCTTGCGACGGCGCGTCGTTGGATCGATTATTATGACGAGAAAAATAAAAAATTAGATTGTGAAAAAATGGCTAACAGCTAAAATAAAATTAATACCGCTACAAAAGGAATGTGAAAATATAAAAAGAGATGTAAACATAATTTTTGTTTGCATAAACAAATAACTAGATTGAGGTTACATCAGCTGTAGGTCTGATACACGTAATGAAATGTAGATTTGGGGAGATTCTTGGCAGTCGTTAGCTGGATATCAGAGAAGAACGGACGTCTCAAAAAGGGGAGTTGGTCTCTGCATGGCTCAGGCGGCGACATTTCATGCAGCCAAGGTAAAAGCGTGTAGTATCTGAAGATGTTGGCGGGATCATGAAAATAAATGTTCGCAAATAATTCAGGTATGTTTTGTGCTATTTACATCTGTTAAAAATAGTTCTTTGTCTACAACTGTTTCGATACGTCAACGTCACACGTTTCCATAAATGTACATAAATGATTTTAGAAAAGAAAATGTCAACATAATAAGAGAGAGAGAGAGAGAGAGAGAGAGAGAGAGAGAGAGAGAGCAGAATAGTAAAAATCTCATTTAAAGTTAAAGAATGATTGAATAAAACTAAGGGTAGCAAAATTAAATTTGGATTCGCAAAAATTATATCAACTAAAAACGTTTCCAAATAAGACTAGAGAAAGTAGAAAATTTCCGTTAAGACGTATTTCCAAGAAAAGAGACGTCGAGAAACTGTTTCTGTTCTATCGCTATTTCATGGCAAGTGCTCGACCGAACTCCAATCCATGGTCCCTATTTGCCAAACGTCATGTGAAACACCCGGCCAGATACAACCACTATATATGATTTTCGCCACTGTCTATCTGTGCCTAAATGTAAACGCAGATTCCGTAAACAAAGCATCTTTCCCATAACTGCCCGCCTTTGGAATACTGTTTCGCTGGCATGCTTCCTGGTTTAATACAACATGGTGACTTTAACGACTAATGTAAAAAGATTCCTGCTATGATGTCATAATAAATACTCAAATTGTACAAAACTTAAACCATCAGTACCTTACATTCATTGCCCCTTTTTTACATAGGCGTCACTACTTATCAAGGCCGACAGGCAACTCAAGGATAAGGGTTAAAGGATGTAGAGTAGTCAAAAGGACAATATAGTAATCGATAGTAATGGAAGTTCGGTAAATTTGTTAACTTAAGTGGAACGGCTCATCAGAAACTTGTTCACGTTGGACTTGAAGACAACCATATTATAGACAGCTGGAAAGCAGGAAAACGGAAGACAATTCCATAGGCGTGCAGTTCTAAGAAAGAAGCTTTGATCATGGAATCTATGTTTAGGTTTAGTCAGAGATAAAGAGTGGGGAGAATTATTGATAGTGTTTTCAGCTAGTCTAGTGTTTCTTGTGAAAGTTTGGCGAGCGGGGACCATAGATTGAAGCTCAGTCGAACACTTTCCATGAAGATAACGATAAAGCAGAGACAAACTCGCAACATCTCTTCTGTGAGATAGAGGTTGCAGCGAAGAGAAAAGGACATCTCCCACAAGGCCACGAAGTCTATTTTGAACCCTTTCAAAGCAGGACAAGTCTTTTCTAGCAGCTCCTGCCCATATGTGGCAACAGTATTCCATCTATGGACGTAACTGGCTCTTATATAGATAGAGAATTTCATCAGCAGTGAGATATCTACTGGATCGATAGAAGGATCCGACCATTTTTCCAGCGGTCTTGACACTAGATTTGAGGTACGTTGCTAATCCTATGATATAACTGTAAGCGCATCTGCTGTAGATCAAGCAGAACGGAAACCATATTGAGTGTTACTAAGAAGGTTATTTTTGTTGAGATGGTTGATTACTTCTGTATTTAACACAGATTCCAGCAAATTACTCATGATGCACAGCAGACTTATTGACCTGTACTGAGGGGGGAATGAGCGATCACCTGAATTCTTAAATACAGAGCATACTGATGAGATTTTCCAGGGTGATGAGAAGCTATTCTCCTTAAGACAACGTTTAAACAGTTTTGTAAGTATGGGCGCTAGTTCTGGTTGAAGTATTTTTCAGTACTATAATTGGAATACCGTCAGGGCCAGTTGCTTTACTGGAATCAAAGTTTTTGATTAGCTTGGCAACATCACGTACATATATATATATGTATATTACATAGCGTGTTTTCTGATACAGGAGGAAATATAGGGGTTGGCGGCATTAGTCGCAAAGGGTAGAATTAGCTGCAAAGTTCTTGGCAAAGAGTTTGGCTTTGTCTGATGCTGACGAGATTACTTCAGATCCATGGATGATAGTTGGGATAGAGCACACGCTTCTGGTCAGGATTCTGTTTGCTATTTGCCAAAACTGGTGGGAACCAAGCCGCTGCTCAACTACTTTGGACTTGACGGGATGAGCATACAAATCTCTTGCGCTCTTTATTACTTTCTTACAGTGGTTGCTGGCAGTCCTGAAAGCGGCTTTAGTTTCCATACATCTATTATGTTGAAGCAGTGGAAAAAGTGATTTCTGTGCGTAATGGCTGGCTGTTAGGTTTTTGCTGGAACTTTTTCGAGGGTAATGAAACTGGCTATACCATACAATTAACAATTCCGTCAGGTCTGATACTATAGAGGGCACATCCTTTTTAAACATGGAACGCAGAGGTAGATCCGATATAAATGTATGGAAGCTATCCCAGTCAGCCTTAGTGTATCGATATACTGTACGATGGAGAGGTACGTCTGGGGACTTATTACATTTCATTTTTATCTTAATTGATACAACAGAGTGGTCGGAAGATCCAAGAGGAGGCAGAACAGAAACTGAACATAGTTCAGGGCAAGTTGTGAGAAAAATGTCTAGTAGACTCGCATACTAGCCGTCATTGTCGGGCACACGGGGGGGGGTTGTAAACAATCTGAGTGAGTTCATAAGCAATGGAGAAATCATGACAGAATCTCCCCTCATCATCATCGGTCTTGTTTTGAGTTGGTCAACCATTCGACGTTGTGAACATTGAAGTCTCCACATACATGAATATTAGATGAAGGATAATCAGATAGGAGTTGGTCAATTTTCTCATATATGCGTTTAAAGATAGTAACTCCGCTGTTGTGGGGGCGATAGAGAGTAAATATAAATGCAGTAGTGTGAGCTAATGCAACCCGGAAGCACATACAGGGGAAGTTAGGATCTTCTCTGGAGGTGTCCTTACCACATGGAAAGCTATCTTTAATATAGGCACATAAGCCATGCCCATATCGATCTTGGGGGTCAGCTTTAGAAGTTAAGTAAGATTATCCTGTAATTGCGAACTCTTCTAACCCTAACCCTAACCCTAACCCTAACCCTAACCCTAACCCTAACCCTAAGCCTGTCCAATGCCAGTTTCGCTTAAAAATAAAAAAAGTCTGGTTTAGTCTCCTGTAATTGGAGTTCAACCTCTGGAAGGTTAGAACGTAGTCCCCTGATGTTGGAGAAGGATACATGGTAGTAGGGGTCTACGTTGGAAGTTGGAGAACCGGGTTTAATCGTGTATTTTTTCTTAAAACTTTTCATAATGGAATTTTGGAATTTGTGGACTAGGTCGTCAGATTTGCTTAGAGCAGGACAGAGAGGGGAAACAAAGAGAGAACACGAAAGGAAGATGTTTTTTTGTAGAACATGATAAGGTAAAGCCGTAACAATTATCCACTAATATGGCATCGAGAGGCCCCACCAGATGCTTCTGCATGGTCTAGAATCCATTCACCAAATGACAATACAGCAGTTCCAGTACTTTGCACCTGCTGATAGGACAGCCCCCTTAGAAGTTAATCCAAAGTTCGGGTCCCTGACTATCAGACGGATAACGTCAGCTCAGATAAAACTTTCACCTCCAGCACCATTACTAGTTACATGGCTACAAAGATAGATAGAAAGAGAAAATTTCCGCCATCTGTTCGCGCAAATTACTGCCAACCTAGAAAACAGCTTTTTCTCTCCCTTTGTCAGAAAAATCACTCATTAAAAAATGAGGACAGAGGAACAAATATGGAGAAGCGAGAGGAACGGGTGCCGCCGCTAACGCATCCACAATGAGTTTTCTACTCTCCATAAAAGAAGTATTAAGTATTATACTTAATAAAAGTCCAACGGACGTGTTTAAGGGAATGTATGGAGATAGATCCCCCTCTCATGAACTAAAAATGAATACAATTACCTAATCTATTTTTGCAAGCAACTTGGTAAATAAATAATCATTTATGAACGAGAAAAACGCTAGCATTTAATAAAAAAGAAATACATATAATATAATGTAGTTATTACAGATAAAATGTACGATTAATACAGAAGTCACTGATTTAAAAAAACACTTCCGTCTCAAAAATGCAAATTGTAGAAAAGAATTTTAGTTTTAATAACATCAGCGTTCAAAAGACCTTTTTTTTAAATTAACCGTTAAAAGAAAAGCTTGATCTTATTCTGGACTTTAGCTAGTCGCGTTTTAAGAAACTTGCGGTATAAAAGAAAAGCGGATGGGGGGGTCAACCGAAAGTTAGTTGGTGACGTTATAATAATTGGGAGATAAAATGAAAGCAGGATTGAGGGGTCGTAACTGAAAGGATAATATAATGGATTGAATTTAATAATTATTTTTTAAAAAACAAAAATTTTTGGGGGCAATGGTTTCAACCATTGATTTGATTAAGAATTCGATAATATGCGTAAACGCTTACTTTCTTAAGTGGTCTTATTGTTACGTTGTTGCTCTATAATAAAGGGTTGAGTGTTTGTTGTATTTTATATATTTATGTTGTATCATAAAGGGAATCGTGTGTGAGTGACGTGTATTTTCAGAACCTACCTCTGCTTCTTCGATGTTGGATCATCTGGAATTTCTCGTCCTGGAGGGAGACTTGATACTTGTTTTTGGATGAAGATTCAATCACTCCAAGACAAGGAATTAGTTCTATAGTTTTTATTTCACTTTCTCCAGATGTCCTGCAGAAGGTGGAAGTGAAATCGGCCTGTGTGGGTTCTTCTTCTACACACGTCAGCGTTCGCCCCCCCCCCCCGTGAAGAGGAGGAGACAACGGGAAGCCGTCCGTTGTCTTCTATGTCCAAATCAAATCTCAACGATTCAGCTAACCTGATCACATGACTCACACGCAATCAAATCAGCTGATCTTTTACTTCCGGCCAACATGTCTACACTATAACTCACCTCTTCCCCCCTCTCTCTGTCCGTCTCCCTTTCTCTGTCTCCCTCTCACTATTCCTTAACATTATGATTTTGACCAGGACTATATATATATATATATATATATATATATATATATATATATAGAGAGAGAGAGAGAGAGAGAGAGAGAGAGAGAGAGAGAGAGAGAGCCATATATGTGGCTAGGGAGAGGTGCTGGTCTAGCCGCACTTCTGAGCTGCCATGCAGCGAAACAATACGGTATGTGGAGTAATATATATATATATATATATATATATATATATATATATATATATATATATATATATATATATATAGCAGCATACACACAAGAAATTCAGCCCGGTTTTGCTCGGGCACAATGGACTGTTCATAACTATATGTGCATATGTCTTAGATTCCCCATCTAAAATTTCAAGTGTTTAAACCCAACATTGGCTGAGAGGTTTGGTAGAGTATGCAAAATTCAATTGTTTCAACTATGATCTCTTAGCAGACAAATCATCTCCCAAAAACTGATGAAAAAGCTTACTGCATATCTGAATAGCCTTTATGTAAAATTTAAAATCTGTAGACCCGAAATTAACTGAATAATTTGCTAATGACCGCCAAGGTCATATCTTTTGAACCCACTCTAGCACCGTAAGGGAAATTTGACGTCAGAGGGAGCGGCGCGGGTGTGTATGCATGCATGCGCGTATATATGCATATATCTGCACGCCAGGGCGGAGATGTATGTGTACATGGGAACGTTTCTTTAAGTATATAGGTGTGTACGTGCGCATGTGTGTGCTCGCGTGCGCGGCCGCTAGCTAACCTTCTCCAAACAACAACAAACAAAAACACAATAAATAAATCATATTATAGCCCCCCCCGCCTCCGAACCTAAGCGAACACCCAACAGGTCAAGAAATAATTATCAAGAAATACTCTACGCAACGAGACGCCAAAAACTTTAACATTAAACCAGAATTTTTAAGTAACCCCCTCCTCCTACCCCACATATCCCCATTCACCCTCCATGTATCCCTATGCCCTCAGCCACACCAGAAATGAACTTCCCATACCCTCCCCAACAAGGTCCTTAAACTCCAAAACTAAAACATTACCGACATTTCAAGCACTCCCTCCCACATTCCCACTTGTTCCCTTCCTCATTTTCCGCTCTTCCCGAACCCCTCCCCTTACATCATTCACTCTTTCATCATAACGAACATTTCTGTAAAAGTCTGAGGAAGCTACAGACGGCCCAAAAAACGTCCGGGTAGCTGAAACAATAATGAAACTTAACATAAAGATACGGTAATAAAAAATAAAACGCATATATATATATATATATATATATATATATATATATATATATATGTATGTATATATATATATATATATATATATATATATATATATATAAATAAATATAATGCTCCTTATCTTAGTTTGAACATATTGGAAGTGATATACAAATTACCATTAGAGTATCAAGCAATGCTCTCTTACATATATATATATATTTATATTTATATATATATATATGTTTATATATATATGTTTATATATGTATATATATGTTTATTTATATATATATATACACACACACACATATACATATATATATATATATATATATATATATATATATATATATATATATATATATATATATGAAGAATTATCGGTACAATTATTCATTAAAAAATAGCCAACTCGAAGGCCATTAGCTATTATCAGAACGGAAACCAAAAGGTTATAAAATAATTCTTGGTAAAATTATTTATTGCAAGAAATACGCAATTAAACGACAGTAACTCGAAAGAAAAAAGATGTAAGCGTGGCACACCAAATAACACAAACTATATCATTTTAAATATATACAGAAGAAATGAAATACAGGAGTTTTTGTCTTAAAATAGAATTAAATTTTTATGCGTTTGACATTTTTGGTAGACGTCGATACTTACGTATTCACACGTCTTGTTAATAAACAACCAAAATAGTTATGAAAAAAAAATGGTGTTGTTTTATCATTTCGAATTTATGCGTAACGAAGCTTTTTAGTATTCAATGTCTCTTATTCAAAAATGTGAAAGAGACGTCCGTCTATTTCAACGCCATCACAATGCGTTGTTTTTGGCGAATTGTAAAGAAAAAGATAAATTTAAAAGGGCGTGAAAAGTTTGAAAAAAAAAAGAATTCTCAGACTATTATCTGTAAAAACTTTATTTCTATATTCTTCTATGTGCTTCGTTGTATTTTGCGGCAATATAAACGTTTTTCAGCTTTTATACAGTTCTGGCATTATCGCTCTATTCTACGATAATGTAAAGCAAATTAGGTTGTTTTAATTCCCGTTTACTCATAACATGTCAACTAGCTAACTGGACGGTAGTGTTTTAATATATATATATATATATATATATATATATATATATATATATATATATATATATATATATATATATATATATATATATACTAGCAGTTCAGCCCGGTTTTCTCTGGCCCAATGTACAGTTCATATATAAATATATATATATGTGTGTGTGTGTGTGTGTTTGTGTGTGCGTGTGTGTGTATGTGTGTGTATATATATATATATATATATATATATATATATATATATATATATATATATATATATATATATAAAGAGTTTGACTCATGTCCAGGTAATCTACATCTCAAATTTCAAGTTTTTACCCTCAACATTGACAGAGGAGTTTGGTAGAGTCTTCAAAAGTTTACTCTTTCAACTATGACTTCTCGCAAGCCACATTTTAACTCCAAAACTGATGAAAAAACTGAATACCCTATATGTAACATTTCGAACGGTTAGACACCAAATTGGCTGAATAGATTGCTAAATGTTGGATAACCCACTTCTCTTGAACTTTGACTCCTTGGCAGCCACTTTTAGTCGAAAACCGGATGTACAACTTGTCCCTAAAATTTCAAATATTTAGATTAAAAATTTGCTGAGTTATTTGGTTGAGAACGTAAAATTATTATTATTTTTTTAATTTTGACCCCAATTTTTCCCCTAATATTTATTTTTAGGGCTCAAATCAAATTAAAAACTTGATCTGTGTCCAAGTAACCTACATCTAAATTTTCAAGTGTTCAAGCCCAAAATTGGCGAAGGAGAACGGTAAGGTTTGTAAAGAATACATCGTTCAACTTTGACCCTATTAACAGCCTTATTTCTGAGTAAAAACCGATTATAAATATTTCCCAAAATTTCAATACCGCTTTTATCAAATCTCGAGTCTATCGACTGCGAATGTACAGACTAGTTTTGTAGAGAAATGTACACACAGACATATAATTTCACTTTTATACATATAGAGATTTCAATTGTTTAAACCCAAATTGTCTGAATAGTTTTGAACTGTGACTCTTTGACAGCCAAATTTTCGCCCAAAAACAGATTAAAAAGCTTGTCCAATGTCTGTATATACTTTATGTAAAATTTCAAATGTTTAGACTAAAAAAAAGAAATAGACTAAAAATTGTCTGAGTAATTTGGGAGAGACCACAGAGGTAAATTTTATTTTATATTTGCCCCTAAATTAGTATGGCCAAAGACTAATATTGTAACATAGTCGTCAGTATTTAAAGGCGTTGCGTGAACGTAGCTTCGGCGATTCAAATGCCTATCTATATATCTATAAAAGTGAAAGTGTGGGGGGTGTATGTGTGTCTGTCTGTCTGTGTAGATTTCCCCACACAATAACGCTGCCAACTTTTAGTCTACAGACTCGAATTTTGATATGCATGGTACTGAGATTTGGAAAACTTTTTGTAATCGGTTTTCGGCCAGAAATTTGACTGTTAAGGGGTCAAAGTTCAACGAGTAGACCTTTGAGAACACTACCAAAATCCTCTGACAATTTTGTGGTCTAAACACTTAAAATTTTAGATATAGGTTCCTTGAACAGGGATCTAACGTATTAACTTGATTTGAGTGCAAAACAATAAACGTTAAGGGGGCATGATAGTGGTCAAAGTTAAAATAATTGACCACTTTTTTTTTGCTCAAAGGACACCTCCGAAAACCCCGGCAACGCCGGGCTGAATTGCTTGTATATGAATATAGATTGAAAGAGTTGGAACAAAAAAGAATAAAGATAAGTCATGACAGGCAGTCATGTCTTTGCAGACATTTGTGTGAGGTGCCGTATAATGACAGACGAGACTGGTGCCATGTATTGGCAAGACGCTGTTTAGTGCGTTTAATGGCAATTAGCTGTACTTTGTGCGGTTTATTGAAAGCCAGCTCCCTGGTGCCGTGTAATGACACTCAGCTCTGTCTGCTGCCTTGTAATTACAGCTGGCCCACATGCCGGTCAGATAGAACAAACCGGTGGTAAATAAGTGCCGGCGTGTAGCGTGGTAAACGAAGAAAATGAATCATTTTTTCTTGCGTCTGGAAAGTTTTTGCAGAATTTTTCCGTTCCTTTGCGATTGTCTTTTTCCAAAAAATGTTTGGGTTCGTTATAGAGAACAATAACTTTGCATCTGCTTAAGGCGACGTTAAATTTCAAACATATGAATAAGTAAGTTGCGTCAATCAAAACAAAAATAAAAGAAAGTTGTTTATCGTTTCTGAATTTTTGAGATGGTTATTCATATACTATTCATTGGGCTACTGTTCTCATCCTGAGTGTAATTTTGACAACATTTCGGTCGATGCAACCTTCGACCTTCTTCAGGTGTATTTTTTCGAACTCGGGAATGTTTCTCTCGTCGTCGTGAATTTGAACGGAATTTCGAGCGGAACACTTTCTTTACTTCACGGGGGTAGCGTGTTCTTGTTCCGTCAGCCATGACTGGATAGAGGTCCTAAGTAATTCGCAACTGTATTTTTTTCGGTCGCCCACACTGAGGGGTGAACCTTCAACCTTCAGGATAATATTATTTTTACAATTGATTTTCCTAAGTACTCCAACCACTGGGCCACGGGTCCTTGAAAACTTTTCCAAAGTTATCAGACTGGTGGAACTATTTTGGAAAAAAAAAACAAATGCACAAAGCGCAAATAAAACGCTAAACAATTGATTAATATAATCACAAGATATTTGGCTCTAAACGGTGTACTCTTACACAAGCTAAACGGTAAAAGTGTATATAAAGCCCTTAAGGTTATAAGGAGCTCATACCTAGCATGTACGTTATTAATGTGTTATTAATGCTGCAATTTTTGGTAATCGAATTTGTCGCGTTGCAGTCCGTTTATAAACGAGATTATACTGTTTTTCGGAATATAAACATAAGAGCGTTTATTATTATCACTCCGCAATTGAGTTTTTCGTTTGGGTGCTAACGGCGATCAAACTCGGTTTATTGTCTTTCTTCTTTCCTTAATGTGTATGTACATGTTTATTATATACCAGCAAAAACTATCGGCATTGCTTGAGAATAAAATAAAACACATTGGGATATGTTATCTCAAGATACCGGGACCTGTGGAAATTCTACGGGGGACTCATTCATATGTAATATATTGATGTTGGCATTATGTTCATATTCAGCGTAAAAGGAAACGCTCTGATATGATTGTAGCTATTTTGTTAAAACTGCAGAAGTATTTATGCACGCTAATAGGGGTGCCCGGCGTAACCACGTCGTAAAATGACCTTACATATTAAATTTTAATTCTTAGATTCGTATATATATTATTTTTGAGTTAACGTTCTATCGATTTTTATATATTCTAAAGTTGTGATTTAAAAAAAATATATATCTATATGACTTGGGTTCATCAAATTGAACTGAAACGCTAACTTATATATATATATATATATATATATATATATATATATATATATATATATATATATATATATATGTATATTAGCAAAAGTACCCGTCGTTGACTGGGTTTAAAAACAGCCTACAGAAAATGGGCTCTGATTTATGCAAGTATGATAGGTTATGAAAAGGAAGGGTTGTAAAGGGATAGCTTCGAATTTGGGGGTATCAAAACCAAAGCAAAATATGATGAAAGTAAAAATAAAATAGATAAGCCCCATATTTTTTATACCATACCTGTTCACACTGAAACACTTATCGCAATATTCTATGGATCTATATTAAAAAAAACCTTGTTAAACTTTGTGACATATTTCCTTTCTATGGAGGCCAGGTGCGAACGAACCACCATGATTTTATTATACCATATTTCTTCAAACTAAAACATAATCATCAAAGTATACTTACTTAGATAGATACAAAAAGTCTTTATTAAAGTCTGTGCCTATTTCAATTCTATGGAGGCCAGGCGCGAACGCAGACCCCACAATTTTATGATACTATCCCTATTTAAGTTAAAGCATACTTATCAAAGTATTCTTTTGTACATCTATATCAAAAACACTTGTAAACATTTTTCTTCAATTTTTTAAGTTTTTATTTCGATACTTTGTGGACCAGGCGGGAATACAGACCTCACAATTTTAATGGACCACCGTTCTGCCAGATGAAACATACCCATTCCTGTGTCTCGATAAATATTTTATCATACGTAGTCAGTTTTTTTTTAAATAGTCAACCATATAGGATCCTATTCGTGACCAGACACACACACAGACACACACATTCAGCTTTATATTATAAAATAATTAATATATATATATATATATATATATATATATATATATATATATATATATATAACACTTTAGGTGTTTCAGCTATAATCGAAACCAAAATCAAACTTGTGAAGAATTATTGATAAAAGTATTTATAAAAAATAACAGATTCCTTAGGCACCATCAGGTAAAATCGAAACCGAAACAAACACTTATGAAGAATTCTTAATAAAATTATTTAAAAAGACATAAATCATTAAGTATCATTTAGCTATAATCGAAACCCAAACCAAACCTCATGCGCAATTATTGGTAAAACTATTTGTACAAAAAAAAAATAGATGACTTAAATATATTCAGCTATGATCGAAACCAAATCAAAAAATGAGAAAAATTATTTATAAAAAAATTAAATAACTTGAGTGCCATCAGATATAATCGAAACCGAAACCAAAATGGTAAAATAATTTCTTACAAGAAATGGAAGTCTATAACAATTAAACAACCCGGATATAAGAGTGACACAGAAAATGACCAAGACATTATCGTATTAATGTACGGGATGTCGCCAAAAAATGTATACACGCGTAAATGCTTAGAAAATCAACATTTATTATGATAAAGAAAAGTTTCATACCTAAATATGCTGTAAATAAATGTAGAAATCAGCTAATTCTCGAAAGGGTTCACATTATTGGTCATTGTCGTCCAGGAAACGCTGATAACACTCAGTGATGTAATACAAAACGTTCTTTATATGCTCATTTGTGATTCTGGCGCACTTTCTTTCAATTACTTCTTTTAACTCAGTCATGACTTTTTTTTTTGGGGGGTGGCTTGTACTTTATAGATGCCTCCTCACCCTTCCAAAAAATCAATAGGGGTTAACTCCGCTGATCGGTGATAGCATTCGATACTTACTTTTCGTCCCACCCATCTGTTTGGCAAGTGGTGATCATAAAGATAGACTGCTACGTCATGATCATAGTGGCGATGTGGTGCATCCTACTGGAAGTACGATTCTTTATTCTTGAACATCTCTTGAAATCGTTGGATGGCATATTTCAATGTCTAGCGGTTTGGGGGATGAAACTACTGGAGTAGAACGATCTGTTATACTTAGGGATCTCTACTGTCGAGGGGTGGGATTTAGCTGCTTGTCAGATTTTTCAGGGGTATTTACGACGTTGGGACAAATGTGCTTGCAGTTCATTGGAGCAGTCGCCATGAAAATACTATACTAGATAATTTAAAGAGTGTATACATTTTATTGGGACGTTCTGTATAGATTATTCCCTAATTCAATCATATTTTTAATTAATGAAAGCTATTCAATGTCTGAGTGTTCACTAATTATCTTGTTTAAATCCCAAGAGTATTTGTTTTGTTATTGTTTGATAATTATCGCACATGAATACGACGTGATAGTATGTTATCAATAAAATTAACACCATCCTTTGACGCAGCTCGTATTTGATGCGTTATATATGTTTTTGTTTTTTTTTTACATCAGGAATGGTGTGTGATTTGTTTGCTTCAAATATACGCGGTATTCTATTGTTAAAATGTATGTCGTTTGTATGTCTCGGAAAAAATGGTCAAAGCTACGACCAGTTTCGGGTGTTAGTAGTTTTCTAGCACGGTAGAGAGAACCTACCTTCTTCGCAGCGGCCCTGGTAACGCTTTCAATGTAATTGTTCCAACTCATGTTTCCTGTGAACGTTAGGCCAATCAGTTTGAGAGATGTGCTCTTAAAAAGAATGTTGAAAGTTGTTTACATATTACGTACATTATGTTAACGTAGCTATATACTAAATTAATGTTCCTAACATTTTATCAAATTATATCCCCCTTTTTAATAAATAGGATCTCCCGATCGAATAATTTAGAATCTGCAAACCGTGACACACGTACGTACGTTAAAGGCACTACGGTACGAATATACTGATTATTTTATATAGCGTAAACGATAGACAATCTATATAAGACAAAAGCTACTAAAATCAAAAACAAAAGTTATCAAAGTATATTTCAAACCAAACATACTTTGTAATAGACTCAAAGTCCAAAGCTACGACCAGTTGCGTGTGACTTTGAAACAAACATCACCAAACAAACTTACTTTGACCCTAGATAAGCTACGAAAGAAAATTACGTGTCATGCCAACCGAATTAAATAAATCGATTATCAAAGAACATTCATGACCAATCAGCGTGGAATCGATTAGTATATGAACGGAAAAAACTTTCGAGGCGACACAAAGGAAATTGTAAATTCAGAGACAGTATTCAAGTATGCCTGGTAGGGATTTGGAAAAACGTTTTAAAAAATATTCAAAGGAGAGCTATCTTTAGGAAAGAAAGAGATCAAATAGAACACTTAAACAGTTGAGGATGGGCACTGGCCGATATCAAAAGATAGGTTTAGTATTAATGGATGCGGTCAGTAAAACTAAATATTAAAACTATTGGGAAGAACGAGACACCAGAGTCACTTTTTTAGCAGTTTCATAGCTCTCGCTGAGTTTATCTTAGCATTTAATCCTGTCTGTTTATTATCGATGTTTCTGACAAAGTAGGAAGAATTGCTGTGTTCTGGGTCGGAATCTATCCATATAATAGAGAAGAGTAGAAACTCGACAATGGTTTACTTTCGTTTAAAAATATTCAAGAAATGGGGGTTTTCGGGAAACAACCGAATCAGATACTGTACTTAAACAACTGAGGACGGATACTAACCCACAGGAAGAGGTTATAATGAAGTCTATTATATAAATCTCACATCTGTTTAAATGTATATATGTATGTATATATGTATGTATGTATGTATGTATGTATGTATGTATGTATGTATGTATGTATGCCTGAGACTTTGGGCAAAGGCGACTGATTTTCACGAGATCGGTACCATCTTGAAGCTCGCCCTTTCGAACGACAAATATCGAAAAATTGGCCAAAAACATTACTTCCTTCACCCTCAACTGGAAAGCTTTCTACAAGGAGGGGTCGTTTTTCCGTCGATATTTACGAAAGGCATCGCCTCCTTTCGTCTAGCCTCAATTTAAACTTACGTCACATTCGGTTAAACGATGGGCGCAGCAGCTAACGCGTCATTTTTTTTTTATTACTTTATTTTACCTCCTTCGCGGTAAGGGTTCGAGCCTGCCTGCCTAGTATTACTTTTTTGCGCTCGCAAATTTTCTTTTCTTTTTATTTTCTTGCTCAACAAACACCATGTCACACACCTACACTTTCGTTTCCGCCTTCGCGTAACGGGTTCGAGTCCGCCTGCCTATTACAACTTTTTTTTTCTTTTTTGTTCAAAACACACCTGCAAACACCCGGGCAACACCGAGCACCAAGGTTAGTCTTTAAAAAAGTTTCCATACTTTTTTGATCAGGCATTAAAAATTGTTGTAGACTCTTGAAAATTCAGAATGTTATGTTATACATCTTTTGAGAGAACTGCCAAACTTTTATGAGTTTGGGTTTATACATTATCATTCTTTTTTATCGGGTCTGTTTCTGTAGACATCGATGACCATTGTTCTATAAATCCCTTTTGGATCTGGACCGATTCACCATGATGATCTCCGCCGCAGAGTACCGGATATAGTCCTGGATAAGGAATATATCAGATACCTTTAAAAGGTTCCAGCAGTTTTTATACAGACATTTACTATTGTCGTGGATACTTCGAAATTCAAGATATTTTTGCTATACACCTCCTGCAATGACTGACCGATTTTTATAATTTCCTGCTCAGATGAACAGTTACAACAGACATTGGAATACACGCTACAAAAGCTTGATTGTCACAGCCAGTGCATTTCAAAAATGCAATCCTGGCGTGAGAACACTTAAGAGGGACTATAGGGCATGAAATTGTCTTTCAAACTTATAAAACACCGTAGGATACATAGAATGTTTCAGACTTGTTTTTGGACAATTTTGCATGAGTGCAGCACCAGTTCTTGAGATTAAGGAGTCTGTGAAAGATGATGAGAAGTGTAGGAAGAGCAAATATGTCAGAACAGCAGAGTTGCTTGGATAAGGACCGTTGTGTGCCTATAGAGACAATAAATGCAAAGTTTTGTGCCAGTGTGAGAACTGCACAAAAGTTATTCGCGAGGATCTGAAGGTTTGAGCGGACTTTGTCCAAAGGATTCTCATAGAAGATCAGAACGGAAGACGTTGTGATAGGAATCAAGTCAGTAGAGGCTGTCGTTATCAGACAATTAAGGAAATGATAGGGGATGTTATGGGGGTTATTGACACGCTAACACAAGAGGGTGTTTAAGGCGTCTTCTATAAGGTTTTGGAATGTATAACAATTGCATTACGGCCGGGGAAGATAACTTCGAAAGGAACAAGAGTTGAATGTGTTCCATCAGTAAAACTTCCGATACGAAAAATATCTTGAGTCAAAACACCGCCAATAAAATATATGAAAATGATAATACAGTGTTTTTTTACATAGGCATCACCACTTATCAAGGCCCAGATGCCACTTGAGGATAAGAGTTAAAGTGTACATTAGTCAATGGGCAACATCATAGTAATAATTATTAGTGGAAATTCGGTAAATTTGTTAACTTAAGTGGAACGGTTCATCAAGAATTTGTTTAAATTAAACGTGAAGGCGACCATAATCAGCTGTAAAGCAAGCAAACGGAAGACAGTTCAACAGGTGTGCAGTTCTAAGAAAGAAAATTTGTTCATGGAATCTGCGTTTGGGTTTAGGCACAGATAAAATGTAGGGGGAAATTACTGATAGTGTTTTCAGCTAGCCAAGTGCTTTTCATGAGGTTTTGACGAAGGGGAGACCATAGATTGGAGCTCAGAGGAGCACTTGCCATGAAAACAACGATAAAGCAAAAACAGGTGCACAATGTCGGTTCTTTGAGAACAAAGTTGCAGGGAAGAGAAAAGGGCATACCCCACTATGCTACGAAGTTTATTTTTAACTTTATCAAGGCAGGATATGATCTTTCTATCAGCTTTTGCCAAGATGTGGTAACAGTACTCCATCTTTGGACGTATCTGGCTCTTATATAGGTAGATAATTGCGTCAGCAGTGAGATATCTACTGGATCGATATTTGTGCCTAAATAAAAACGTATATTCCATGAACAAAGATTCTTTCCTAGAACTGCACGCCTGTAGACCTCTGGTCCGTCTGCCTGCTTCCCACCTGACTACAACCTGGATGTCTTCAAGTCCAACGTAAACAAATTCCTGATGAACCGCACCCTGAGTAGACACTTCATTAATCTCCACACTAATGTACTGTACTTGCAATAACCCTTATCCCTAAGTGGCTTCCTGGCCTTGATAAGTGGTTACCCCCGTGTAAAAAAAAGGAGCCCACCATTTTTCCCACGCTCCTTAGCAACGGATGTGATTTACGTGTTCTATTTCAGATCTAAAGTCGATTAAACATCAACGCTTTTACTCGTAAACAAGCATCAAAATGTCCTTACTTTTCACATCAGGGAACAACAGCAAAAAAAAAGAAGAAAAAAAGAAAAAAAACACTGCCAGTTGCATATCGTGCGAGTATACACAAAATGCAATTGGAAAAAAAAATGACATCAACATTAACCTGGGCGAAAGATACGGAATAATCGTCATAAGATCACCGAAGTTAAGCAAGGTTTAGCCTGGTCAATATCAGCAGGGTGGCCATTTGGGAATAACGGGTGATGTATGTAAGAGGATGTCGACACCTTCCTGCAAGAGCCCTAAAAACCTAAAGTCATCATCTCCCAAATAGGGGTATATACTTGTTACGTAGGACCGCTTGTGAATTTCATATTACCATGTAAATTCCTCTTTTGCATGGAAGCCGGTTCACCTTGTGTAGGTTAGTGCTGATTCAGTACGATACACTACTTAGCCGGAAGAAACAAAATTACATTGAATTGTTACGTATTCTGGTTGTTCAACACGCGGTTTGTCAGTCTATATAAGTATTAACATCTACTTTTGTTGATTGTACAAATATATACACACACTGACAGTGAAGTAAAAATCACAACACGGTTGATCTATAAAACATATATTGCTTTTAATTTACACCGTCAAATCAGCCTTCGATGATAAAGTATTACTCTGAACGGCGCGTGGTTGTGTCGGATGCCGGCCGGTGAAGAAATAACGACGTCGTAACTTTTTCTGACTGACTCTTTTTCTTTATGACGATTTTTGTATTAGTAGAATGTTTAATATTTGTCTATGTTGCAACTTTTGACCGATCTCCTCTCACGTATTTCTCGGTTAAATTATGCATTTCGTTGGACAATGGTGGAAAATTGCGAATTCTCCACATTTAATCCATTTGTGTGTGTGTGCAATCCATCAATTTTTTTTTTCTTCCCGGGGTTGCCTGCTAATATCAAACAGATTGTTTGGAATGAAACAATTTTCATTTAATTAAAATGCAAATATTATTATTAACCTTAAACATTATCTGTAAGACGACTTTCCAGGACTAGCGTTCGTAAATAAATATGCGGGTTTCTCGAATTATAAAACTAAACTACATTAAAATGCATATAAAAGTCCACTACCTCTCATGTTAGGAAAAAAACGCGTTCGGTTTCCATGATACACACTAAGCACAATTATTCACCGCAACCTCTAAGCACCCTTAGTGGAGATAGATGTTGAACTGTATGATACAAAAGTACTTTCCCGGTAGTCTGTTCGGCAGAAATTCGAATATCGGTGTACTAATTTATCTGGCGAGCTAAGTATTCGTCTTGGCATGCTTTAGGTGGAATAGCATCTTAAGCTTGCCTATGCTCTTAAAGGTAGAGTCTAAGATGCCTTAATTTGTGTGTGTCGCTACGGATGCTAAGCCAATTTTCCTAGATTTGATGCAACTTCAGAGACGTTGGCTTGACTTTCCGAGTCTTCGTCCTTGTGCACATCTTTTTGCGGAACAAAAGAGATTAAATAGCCACGCGAACAATAAAAATGTGTAAGGGAGAGGTTGATGCTGGATTAGCAGCAGTGTTATTCAAATGACCGAGCAAGCATATAATGTGACGTAAATACGAAAAAAAAAAAACGCACGTGTTCACATAAGCAGTGTTAGTAGGAGTGGTGTTTGAAGTTTGGTCCTTGTTTAGAAAAACGCGTATTATAGACATGTTCGAAACGCTGAGGATTGGAGACGCGTTAGAGACATCAGATAGCGGAAAATTGCTTGTCAAAGATAAATGAGAGTGTGAAAGTAACGTGTTCGAGACTCGAAAGGGCGGAAAATGACGGGTTCGAGAAACGAATGTTCGGAGAAAGGTATTCTAGACGTGGTTATTACGCGTGTGTGGTGGTAGTGCAGAGACGAAAATTTACATGCGATGAGAAAAGTAAAAGTGAACTGGTTACATATTTAGAAACAATGCGTGGTTGGAAATAACATATATAAAGTGTTTTTTGTTAAAATTGAAAGTCAGTCAAGTATTTTTTCGCATTTTCTGCTGACTTGCGATGGAATATACAACGTGTTGGGGTAGTTAAAATGTAACGACAGTGTTAAAAAGTATGCAACGTTACTTTTTTTTTTAAATATCAGCTGTTATAATCGTTTTTAAAACACGGAAATGTCAAAATATATATGAGAGGCATAGGTATTCGATAGTTCATTTCATCTCTGTTTAGTTAGAAAAACGGAGTTCGTAAGGAAGTTAAGAATATTTATTTTACTTTTTACAATGTTATAGTACATTATTCTTGTGGTCTTATTTTACCTAAAAAAAATTCAGAAACATCAACTCAGTGGTGGACTATTTTGATCAAACAGTGGTGTTGTAAACTAGCTGCCAGCCCGACGTTGCCCGATCATACAATACGCTTATACATATTTTAATTCAACAGATTTCGTAAGTATTATTAGAGAATTAATCTTCTATTGAATATTATATAGTACGAGGAATAATTTTTCCCGGTGACTAATTCGCAAAATAAATAAATGTATAAAATATAAAAAATAATGATAATGTAGCTCACCAAATTTTTTTGTATATTGCTTTACTGTACCAAGTCAGCTGATATTTAGGCTCCACGATGACGTCTCACGAAAAGTCGCTTTTGATAAATATTAGTTTTAAAATATTTAAATGAGGAAATGATTTGCAGCAATTTTAAATGGTATATTTTCTTTTCTCGTAAATTACACTCATTCACGAGAAAATAAAAATAAAATGGTGAGGTACATCTGGGCTTGAACAGGGGCATGATCGATCTGTAGTCGAATACTCCACCACTGGCCTATATAACCAGATAGCAATAAATCGGTTCTTTATTAAGAAGAAATTATTTGTTTAGATTTAATTATCGCCCTTAGGTGGGGTAATGTATTGTATAGCCCTGAATAAGATATTATTTTTTATCAATTAATCTTTAGGAGAGAAAAAAAAAACATTTTATGATCAGATTCTTTCGATTTTTGATATTTATCAGATGAATTTCTTTATAAAACATATGCAAGAACACTGCCAGATATATAAATTCGGTTTGTTTAACATTTGCAAAAGATAGGCTCAGCAGTTTCGGAACCTATGTGGAAGGAACTCACGGACGCACAAAGTGGTTTTTATATAATAATAATAATAATAAATATAATAATAATAATAATAATTACAACAACAATAATAAAAAGAAGAAGAAGAAGAAGAAAAAGGAGAAGAAGACCCCCCCTTTGAATGTGGAAACTAACACACAGGAGCGACATTTGCGAACCAGACAAACTGCTGCAAAGGTAAAACATGAAACACTACATAGAACCAAGAACACTGAAACAGCATATCTATAAGTTCTCTAACCGAACCTTACTCCCATCGCCACATCACGCCCCCCCCAAAAAAAAAGAACTAGGCCAAATAACCAAGTAGAGTCAAGGAGGAAGGAAAGACCATACGCAATAACTCTGTCCATTTTTAATCTACAGACTCGAAATTTGATATAGAGGTACTGGGATTTGGGAAAATCAAGGTGATCGGATTTCTGCCAGAAATTTGACTGTTAAGGGGTCAAAGTTCAACGATTTGACCTTTGAGAACTCTACAAACCTCCTCCGAAAATGTTGGATCTAAACACTTGACATTTTGGATATAGTTTCCTTAGACATAGATCTAACTGAATAACTTCATTTTAGCCGAAAACAATAAATGGACTGGCCAGACATCAGTCGAATATGCGCGAAGAGAACTGGGACCTTGGGAAGGCTTATTACCACTCAAATCCCAGCAAAGACCAATAGCTGCTGCCAACGAGAAATCAATGGCAAGCAGCTGTTGCGATAATGCAAATTAATTTGCAAATATTATCGAAAGAGGTGGAGAGTACTAGAAACCTGGGGAGACTTGTTGCCATTCAGCTTCCAGGGAACATCCCAGGCTGTTCTCAGGGAAAGGTGTGAACGCTCCTTGTGAGCCAATACTACTACAACAACAACAACTACTACTAACAACAACAACAACAACAACAGCAGCAACAGCAGCAGCAACAACAACAACAACAACAACAGCAACAACAGCAACAGCAACAGCAACAACAGCAACAACAACAATAATAATAATAATAATAATAATAATAATAATAATAATAATAATAATAATGTTAAGTTAAATGTGATTCACACCTTATTCATACTGGTTCCATTAAGTTAACCAAAACATATGTAATAATACGTAATAAAAAGATATTGTTAGCTGTATCGAATTGATACTTTTTTTTTTTTTTTTGGATTTGCTTCCGCTCAATATGATTTTCATTGCAGAAAAGATTGTAAGTGTTATTAACAATTGTACGCTATTTGGGAGTCACTTCGTCACCTAGACAACGTACTGCCTTATTGATCCCTTGAAAAACTCATAACCCAGCTGAGGCAAGTTAAATGAAGTGTCGTGCTGCAATGTGTTGGCGTGTTTATTAAAACCGTGTTGGTCGTCGGCATGAACACGTTGTTCTTGGCGAAAACATTTCGTTCGCTTGTACTTATTAACAACATTTGACTTTTGTGCTGATCTAATTTCGAAATCACAACGAAGTGATGAATTACTTCGGAGTTGTTGACAGGCGTACGAAATTGATTTAATTATTTCTTTAGGTCCGTGTCGCCTTATAGGACGAAATCAATAGCTCAAACATCTGTCGACGTTGACAGAGCTAACGTAAAGAATGTTTAAGACTAAAATAAAACTACTCATATAAAAAAGGACCGTTGTTTGTATGATTGTTTTTTCTATAAACGCCAAAACAGCTTGGCCGATTTTTATGAAACTTAACACGCATATACATGATGAGTCTGGGAGTGTTCTTACGCAGGTTTTATTATTGGAATGCTTCCAGTTAATAACCAGAATTGGTAATAGAAACAATCATAATAAAGAAAGTCTGATTTTAATCGTAGTTAATATTTTATACCGCCAAATGTCGCAATGCATTTCAGAAGTTTTATCAGCGCACAAGCAGAAAGACACAACCTGTAAAATCAACTGTATAATCAACTTTTATAAGACCAGCGCGTCCGTAGCCGGGATTGAACCGACTGCACGAGCTTGTAGTGTAATTCAAAGCTGAATACTTAATGCTTCGCCAGGGCTATCAAGGGTATTTTTTTATCGTGCCGCCATCAATAGATAGGGTACCTACCATGGCTTAAGAGAGTCTTATCTACCCTCGAGAGAAGAATAGACCGCGCCAGTTTCTCAACCTGGTAAATTGACTCGCGCTACATACATCGCCTCGGTTTCCCAAATAGTCACCCATCTGGTATTGACCAGACTCAACGTTCCTTAACTTCGGTTATCTGTTCCTTATATAAGACAGGAGCGCGTTCGAAATAAATATTTCTGTTTAGAGCACAATAGATCCATGATATTTTGATACACACTTTTAATCAAACCATTATTTATAGATAGATTTATAAAATCAATAGTAGGTTCTCTTTCTTTTTATACAGTGATTACCACTTATCAAGGCCCAGAAGCTACTCAGGGATAAGGGTTATTGCAAGTACGTACATTACGTTAGTGTGGAGATTTGATGAAGTGTTTACTTAAAGGGGCGGTTCAATAGGAATTTGTTAACGTTGGGCTTGAACACATCAAAGTTGTAGACCGGTGGGAAGCAGGCAGACGGAGCAGAGTTCCACAGGCGTGCAGTTCTAAGAAAGAAGCGTTGTTCATGGAATCCACGCTTTGATTAAGGCACAGATAAAGAGTGAGGGAAATTGTTCACAGTAGATTCGGCTAGACGGGTGTTTTTTGTGAAAGATTGGCGAGGGGGTGGACCAGAGATTGGAGTTCAGGCGAGCACCTGCCATGGAAATAACGATACTGTGCAAAGTAGGCTACAGAGTATTGTGGACTAAGTAACTGCCAAGGGAAGCTAGATTAGCTTCCTTCTAGTACAACGAGAGGTGATACGCCAACTAGAGTAAGAAACGAATCAATTTCACTAAAAAACTGAGGGATTTCACGGATTTCGAGAACCATAAAAGTATTGGAGCAGGTGCAATTCCGGCTATCCTGTTAGTGGGTGACTTGTTTTACAGAATATCAGTCATAGCCCTTCGTGGACTGGTAGGATCCTTGAGACTTTAGCAAGTCGGGTGATATTAAATATATTTCGCAGAATTTAATTATGATAAATTTCTACATACTGAAAAATAGTTATAGGCACGGGTAATAAACTACAATGATATTACAGCGAAAAATTTTACCACGGAGGACCTAAAAGTCTTCATCTTTTCTTTCGTTTCCATACTTTATTTCTAATTTGTTTTCGTGCAATTCTTAAACCGTGTGTTTTTTTTTAAGTTATCCTTTATAATCTATGTATCAAAAAATTTGTTTCCATAATATTGTTGCTGATGCATGTTTTTTTTTTTTTTTTTTTTTTGCTACATAAAGTTATTATAATACAATACAATTAAAAAAAAAACACTTGGTCAAGATCAAAGTGTAGTATCTGTTCTTCAGATGCTGTACTTCTATTTCTTGTTCTCTTTCAGCGGAGGAGAAATCCTTCACGACTGAGACAATTTTTATTTTTGTACCTTTTCTCCACGTTGAAAAAACGACCCTGGTGTCTAACTCTGTCCCGTGGGGAGGCATAGTAAATAGGTACAATACGATAGAAAATAACCTGTTAAATCGATGCGACCGTAAAGATTGTAAGATCCCAGCGGGTATTTTACGCAATTAGTTTCATTTTAAACCTATTATTTCTCTCTCCCCCCCCCCTCTCTATCTCTCTCTCACACACACACAGACCCCCACATAGAGAGAGAGAGAGAGAGAGAGAGAGAGAGAGAGAGAGACACGCACACACACATACAAACATATATATATATATATATTGTATTATATTATTATATTTAGAACGTTATCGTAAATGCATGTAAATAAACACGCAGCTCGGGCGTCTATCTAAATTCTAGGAGATCATTTGCGGGCTCCTTATCCAGAGGTTAAAACTGCCGACTACCATCTCAACGGTTGTCGGTTCAATCCCTGGTTAGGGAAAGGTGCTGGTCAAATCGAACGTATTAGAAGAATGACTATATATATATATATATATATATATATATATATATATATATATATATATATATAGTCATCTTGTAATACGGTAAAATTTCCCTGTATCACAGCTCATTAGTGCGGCTAAACTAGCAACTATCCTAAGCCAGGTTTGCATCTCCACCTCGATCAGCTACACGACAGTCAGCGCTAATCGCCTGCTGGTCAGATGAATCCGTAAATTAACAATGATAAAGCATTGTCCAAACGCCACAACTTCATTTATGTACTCAATGTGCATCGCTTAATACCCTAATGGCAGTTTTTTTTTTTTAAATCAATTCCCATATATGCTCAGCTAAAGATTTTTTTTGTATTACATTTTTACCCCAAACAAGGCGCATTGCCACTTTGGTGTAGGGGGCTACTATCAGGGGCAGCAACTACTGGGGCACTATGTTGGGATTTGGGCAGCAAGATATCGGTTCACGTTGCACTTGAACTTCTGCATGTCAGTACAGTTAGGGAAGCAGGATCCTGGAATGGAATTGCAGAGTCTAGCGGTTCTGGGGAAGAAACGACTGGAGTAAAAGATCTTTTATATCTAGGGAGCTCTACTGTGTGGAGGTGGGATTTAGCTGCCTGTCGGGTTTGTCGAGGGTGTCTACGTCGTGGGGGCACAAGTGTCTGCAGTTCGTCAGAGCATTCACCATTAAAATACTTATAGAAGAGGTAGACGGATGCAACGTTTCGTCGATGGGAGAGGGCGAAAGCTTAGATGTCAGTTCAGGACCTATCAGATTGGCGACTCTTTTTTGAACCTTGTCAAGGAGCGAAAGACTAGTAGCAGATGCACCAGCCCAGATGTGACAACAATACTCCATACATGGGCGAATAGTGTCCTTATAGAGGTACAGGATACTTTCAGGTGTCAGTAGTTTTCTAGTACGGTAGAGGGAGCCTACCTTTTTTGCAGCTACCCTGGCAATGTTTTCAATATAATTGTTCCAACTCATGTTTCCTGTGAACGTTAGGCCAAGGAGTTTGAAAGAGGTACTCTCAGACAGGGAGTCACTGGCCATTGCTATGGGTGGCAGATAAGGTTTCTTGTAATTATTGAAGATAACCAGTTTAGTCTTGGCAGCATTGAATGTGACCATCCATTTATGTCCCCATTCCACTACAGATTGGAGATCATTAATAAATTTCAGGAAGAATAGAGGTCCAATGATAGACCCCTGATGCACTCCCGCATTTATATCACACTGTTTAGATGTTCGACCGTCGAGGACAAACTGGAAATTTCTCTAATCTAAGAAGGATTTAATTATGTTAAGTATTCTACCAGTGATACCGTATGATTTAATTTTCCTGGGGAGACCCTTGTACCATACCCTGTCAAAAGCCTTAGATATATCTAGAACTACCCCTCTGCCCTCCCCCGCTTTGTCCAGTGAATGGTATATACGTTCAGAGATTACAGTGAGGATGTCAGCTGTGGAACGGGCATGTCTAAATCCATATTGTTTGTCAGTCAGAAGTTTAGATTCTGTAATGTGCCAGACGAATGGGGCGATAATTTGATGGGTCAGTTCTTTCACCAGAATTTTCCTAACAGCCCGGAAAGCATGATTCATTAAGGCATTTGTTGTAGAGTTTGGAGAGAACTGGAGCTACTTCGGCTGAGCCACTTTTTAATAGGGCAGCTGGGATGAGATCAGGTCCACATGCTTTTGAAGTGTCAAGGTTTTTTATGAAAGCGTGTACCTGAGCAGGGGTGATTTTTTGATCGTCTAACGTGGCATCTGTCCGCAAAGGAAAGTCAGGAAGGGGGTGGTTGGTAGGGTCCAGTGTGGAGTTCGAGGCAAACAGGCGGTCAAGCATATTAGCCGTGTCGGTTGCTGAGCAAACAACCTCGTGATTGTTGGTTAGTGGGGGAATTGTTGATTGCCCATTGTTTACTACACTGTTCTAGATTTTCCAGAAGTCACCAGTTCCTAATTTTTCTGATTCGATGCGTTTTTTAGTGGTTTCAGTAAATTATCTCTTAGCTGTCGCTATTTCTTTCTTAAGGTTACTTCTAGCTTCTATATACTTCTGTTTGTTTGAACTGGACTTATGTCGGTTAAATCTGCGGTATGCATGCTGCCTTTGAGCAATGGCAATTGCGCAAGTCGAAGTAAACCATTGGGGAGAGTGGGGCTTGCTATAAAATTTCCGCATGGGAACATGTGCTTCCATTGCTGTTTTGAACCATTCAGTAGTCTCATTTGCTCATTGTTCAGCAGGAAGAGAAAAAATATTTCCCCATGGGGCATCTCTGATAAGATCTCTGATGGCTTCCCAGTCAGCATTTTTACATTATCTCGTTGTTTTGAGCACTGGCTCTTCAGTTTTGAGTTTAGAATTTAGGGCGATTTCTACCATTATCACTGCATGGTCAGCGTTCCCGCGTGGGCTGTAAGCATTTGTTGTACAATCCTCGGGAACTGTAGTCAGAAACAGATCTAGAAGTGATGCTTGTTGTTCTTGCGGGTCAGGCAAACGGGTTAGAAACGTAACTATTTGTGATAGGGAGTGAGATATAGCAAAACTATGTGTTATGCTGCCCTCTGCATCTGTGTGGGTAGAGAATCCAAGCCAGTTTTTGTGGTGAACATTAAAGTCACCAAATACATGTACTTGTGCGCTAGTGTCAAGGGAGAGTGCTGTGTCTGTGCTGTCAGAGAGTTTGTTTTATATGGTGCAGTCCTGAGTCGAGGGAGAGCGGTAGAGAAAATAAAAGTAGCTAATGTTGTGTTGTATGTTTAGTCTAAAGCACATAAAGGCTTGATCGTCCGTTTCTAGGTTTGTTTCTCTAGTCAAGGGGAGGGTGTTACGAATGTAGACTCCAAGTCCGTGCTTATGTCTGTCAGAGTCCTTACAGCAGAGTGGGAGATAGCTAGGCACGTTAAAGTAGTTAGAGGTGATGGAGGAGTGTAGGTTAGTCTCGCTTAGTGCTAAGATATTCGGAGTATTTGTTAGGAGAAATGCTTCAACATCAGCTAAATTAGTTCTAAGCCCACGGATGTTAGTGAATGTAAGCCTCAAGGGAGGAGTCGAGTTGAATTTGTTTGTCCCTAGGCCTGGTTTAAGCTTATTTTTTGATCGTACAGTCATCATGTTTTTAAAGAGTTTCAGTTAGGTGAGAGGGAGCTGAACAAGAGGTTATGCAGGGTATCAACCCACATAAGTAGACCATTTGCTGACCTTTCTTCAACTAGGTATGTACCCTCGGGAAAGTCCATCGGGGATGAGTGCAGAGTCCCTTTCCATGCGCGACATTGCACTACAAACATCCCGATAGTATACAACTGTTGATGGAGCAGCCGGTCTAAGCGCTACCAAAGAGTTAAGGTCCTGTACTACCAGTCGGAAACAGCAGCCAGGAACTGTGAATCCGGTACCATCAGCCCATCAGAAGAAGATAACCCCAATCTAGTTGCACAGGCATGCGTGGTACTCAAGCACTCCCAAGTGCCCAGTTATTAGGGGCGGGATGTGTCGGGAGTGGGGGAGCGGCATTCAATGCCCTAGACAAGAAACAAGATCTACCACTAAGTATTTTGACGATTCACTTGTGATAGTGTCTCTGCGCCTGACTAATAAGCAAAGAAGGAGTATGGAAGCCGGCGATAGACAGAGCCTATCTACTCCTTAAGCAATTTAGGTTTGCAGACCGGTAATTTGTTTGAGTCACGAGCTCTAGGTAGGTTGTCGTCAAAGACTGGAGACGCCTCCCTCCCCTTTGGTTTAGTTTCTGAGTTTGCCTTCTCCTAGACGGCTGATCTGGGAAGATCTACTGGGTTCATCAGCCTGAGAGGGTTTGCTCCGCGCCTGGGTCCTACTCAAGGTATTTCTGCAACCCCGCGTGGTTAGTTAATGTTACAAGGTTAGTTTGTAGAGGTTATATTTCTAATGAATAGTTACACTCCTCAAAGAGATTTAGGGACATGCAGTGGATGCGGTTTTGTGGGGAGGCTTGTTAGAAAAGCGTTAGTGCGGATTAGGACTCTTACCTGAGGTTTTTGCATTTTTTTTAAACTTTATGTTAGTTTAGGTTCAGGATAACGTTTTAGTTTGAGTAGGTATTAGGAATTGAGTTAAGAAATTTTGCCCAATCACTGTATGTTTAGGTTTACAAAGGTTAAGGTGTAGGTGGAGTTATAGTTTGAGTAGGTATTAGGAATTGAGCTAAGAAATTTTTCCCAGTCACTGTATATTTAGGTTTACGAAGGTTAAGGTGTAGGTGCAGTACACTCAGGGTGTAACTGGAGGTACATTTTAAGTTGTGGTGTATTTTGTATGTATAATTAAGTAAATAGCTATTTGGGCAAGTTTTCAGTAGGTGAAAATAGAAGTTGTGTCAATGTTTCTACTATTGAGGGGGAGATAATTTCAGTTTTCATTTAAGAGTCATAGAGAGTTTTGCATGGCAGGGAGTATCGGATTTGGTTTAGTATTGTTTGTTGCAAAACCATCTAGGAAGAGGCAATTGTTATGTACTGAAGATCGCTTTGCATCCGAGTGCATACTTTGGCTGGTAAGTACCTTACTGGATAGGAATGAACTCTAATGTATACCAGGGGTAGAAATGTATAGATGTTTAGTGAAGACTGTTAGGCGGTTAATATGTGAAAGTTAGAAGCTGGAGGTTAGCATTCCACTACTAAGGCGTATGTATAATGTAGGGTTTTAGTGGCAGCTAGAGGGTGGCATATTGTTAGCTTTCAAGGGTCGGGGTTATTTACTATTTTCAAATAGATTAAAGATGGGAAGCATATACATATATATATATATATATATATTTGCGTGTGTGTGTATGCTTGAGAGAGAGTGTGTGTGTATGTGTGTTTGTGGGTGTGTATGGGGGTGAAATTAGAAAGGTCCTTAGAACTCCATAATTGTATTCCGAATGTCGGTGATTGAATTACAATTATATTTATTCAATACTTTATCCATTACGCTTGTGGAAATTACACAGAGAAAATAGTATACGTGCACAAAACTTTGTCAGTAGCAACGTCTATCTGTGTTTATTCACAAAATAACTTTAATTTATAGTAGAGACTAAACGTACTGTCTTGCTTTCTCAGAGCTGTCCATTTTTAGTGCAAGATACCGTGAGGTTGGTTCTAGGCTTACTATAACTGGGTCGTTTTCAAGTCCAATGTGAATCGTTTCTGTTGGCACGTCCTCTTAAATAACTTAACGTTTCCTAATGTTCTACCGTTATTTATCACCGTGTAACACTTAATAACCCTTGTTTTGAGTGACTACTGGCCTTGATACGTGGTGTCTATCAAGTAAACTAAAAGAATATATAGTTTATTTGCCACCACTGGCCGTGAAGTTGTTTTAAAGCCCAATGTAAATAAGTTTTTCTTGACCCTTACTCTAGAATAACGAAGCCCTACCCAACGTTCCAGCATAAATGATCATGATTAGTTTCTCTTACAAACTACCTAACACTAAATTTATTTACGGACCTTGATTTTTTCGTCAAAACTTTGACCTCCAAAAAGAAATATGACCTTGGTAAATGGTCGTTTTCAAGTAAAACAAATCCTGGTGAAAATGAACAAACAGTACAGTGTTAGGAATTTACATCTGTAAATTTGAGTTCTGCACCATGCAAAAAAATGATTTTTTTTATTATTACATTTTTATCCCAAACAAGGCACATTGCCACTGTGGTGTAGGGGCTACTAATAGGGGCAGCAGCTACTGGGGCACTATGTTGAGACTTTGGGCAGCAAGATGTCGGTTCACGTTACACTTGAACTTCTGCATGTCAGTACAGTTGGGGAAGCAGGGATCTGGAATGGAATTCCAGAGTCTAGCGGTTCTGGGGAAGAAACGACTGGAGTAGAAAGATCTTCTACATCTAGGGATCTCTACTGTGTGTGGGTGGGATTTAGCTGCCTGTCGGGTTTGTTGAGGATGGCTACGTCGTGGGGGCACAAGTGTCTGCAGTTCGTCAGAGCGTTCACTATTAAAATACTTGTAGAACAGGCAGAGGGATGCATCGACTAAATCCATCATACCCCCATTTAGCTCCAATAGTCCCAAAGATCTTAACATATCTAAATCTGTGTTCAGCACCATGCAAAACTGGACGAATATGGTAAAAATAGTCCTTAAATGGAGTGTTTTATTTGCCCTAAAAGAGTCCCTGTGGCACACCCAAGAGTTATCGCGAAGTATAGACAAACGAAATTATATAGAAATCAGTTAGTTTAAACTTTTAAGAAAGCTTTATTATAATTCAAGGCATCATTTTTTTAATAAGCACAAACGAGTCAATTTTAGCTATTTAACCCGAAGGGAACCATAGGGGGCGGCAACCGGAGTTTCTCCGGCTCTATTACATTTTTTTTACTTATATCATGTTTAATGATTTTGCAAAGTTTCCAAAAATTCCAAGGCATAGTTATTTTCCCTGAAAATCCATTACTTTTTTTTTTTACTCATATGATGTTTAATGTTTGTGCAAAATAAAAATAAAAATTCCCAGGCGAAGTTATTGAGAAAGGGGCGGAGAGACGAACGGCCAAGGGCTAATTTACAGGTCCACCATGCTTCTGTCGGGAGACTAAAAAGATGATATAGTTGATAAAGAATACGATGCAAAAGTTGACACTTAAATGTCTGATGCTGGACATTATGAAATAAATTAAGATATCGGCGTATTTTAGCCTCTTTTCATATTGTACACAGATATCAGTATAAATTCACAACATATACAGGATAGCATAGTGTGTTATCACAAAAGACCTGATTGATATGCATGAAGGTTTGGCTATTATGAATTAATACTTACATTAAATATTTATCCGACTAAAACGATTGGGTCTGCAAGGGGACTATCAGCGTTCTAGGTAATTTTTAACACAGATTTCACGAAATATTGATGTGCAATTTCTTACTATGAACAAGATATTCGTAGAAATATGAGGTGTAGCTCTTTATAAAATGTTTCGCAAACGAAAAAATAAAAGAAAACGGAACATCTTTTAACCCAGCACTGAAAAAAGTGTATTTGACTAGAAATTTCTATAGCGACCAAGTAACGAAAAGAAAGTTTTTTTTATGCGTTCGCATGTCAGTCAATAGAGGCCGGAGATCGGAGCGTCCAGTGTAAAGGGACAGAAGAGATGGAGTGAGAGAGAGAGAGAGATAGAGAGAGAGAGAAAGAGAGAGAGAAAGAGAGAGAGAGAGAGAATGGAAGAAAAAAAGAGAAAGATAGAATTATATGTCGTGGGATAAGACTTCGTGAAAACAGTCACACACGCAGGCGGTCAGCAGTTTTAAATAAACGGCCGATGCGTGCAGATTTGTAAGAAAAGTAAAGTAGTCGACTCCAGAGCTGCCGGCGTAAAACTCTATCAAGATGACAGGTCGATATAAACAAGGGAGACAATAGGGAGAAGAGAGTCAAAGAGCAAGGAGTCACGTCACTGCGTTGTATTTTTGTCATGAAAATAACGATAAAGCAGAAACAGTCTTGTTACGTCTTTATTGTGGAAAAGGGTTGCAGGAAATATAAAAGCACCTACTAGATTTCGAAGCCGAATTTTAACTCTATAAAGGCAAGATAGAGCACCCCGAGCAGCAACTGCCAAGATGTAGCAACAGTACTCCATTTTTTTTTACATGTAAGTCACCTGTTATCAAGGCCTTTAAGCCACTCGGCGATAAGTACTATTACGTGTACATAAATCACTGGCACAATATCGTAGTAATCGTTAGTAATGGAGAACTGATAAAGTGTCTTATTTAAGGGGGAAGTTTATCAGGAATTTGTTTATATTGGACTTGAAGACATCCAAGTTCGTAGTAAGGTGGGAAACAGGCAAACGGAAGAGAGTTCCACAGGCGTGCACTTCTAAGAAAGAGGCTTTGTTAATGGAATCTACGTTTTGATTTAGACACAGATAAGAGTGGTGAAAATTACTGACAGTGGTTTCAGCTAGACGGGCGTTTTTCGTGAAAGATTGGTGAAGGGGGGCAGAGGTTGGAGCTCAGACGAGCACGTTCCATGGAAACAACGATAAAACGACAGGCCCGCAACGTCCCTTCTGTGGGAGAGAGGTTACAGGGAAGAGAAAAGGGCACGCTCACTAGGCTACCAAGGCTATTTTCTACTCTGTCAAGGCAGAATAGGCTTTTTTAGCAGCTCCTGCCCAACTGTGGCAGCAGTACTTCATCCTTGGCGTACGTGGCTCTTATATAACATTGTATCGGCAGTGCCGTACCTACGGGAGTGGGGGAATGATCCAACCATTATTCCAGAAAGCAAGGTTAAAGAGTGAATGGTCAGTCTCAGATGCTTGTTAAGTTTTAAGACATGGGTCTTCCTCAATACGAAGGTCAGTCATTTTACAAAGTGCTAGATGTTGGTCAGACCGAGTATGATGAAAAGAGAGCAGCTTGATTTTAGATGTATAAACGTTAAGAAGCCATCTGTTTCCCCCATTGCACCGAGTACGCATGATCAGAAAAAATATAGGTTGGTTGTTTTTTTTATGGCATATCAATCCTTTTCAGGTTATTTAATGCCGAATCCAAAGATTTTGAAGAATTTTTTTTAATAGAATATATTTGTTGTTTTCAAGCCGGTTTCTATTCAACCCATAGTTGGGACCCTAACAGGTACTATCACTCTAGGTCAGAGTGGACCTGGGAACAATGCCAATTAAAATGTGGCTCCAGACTCCCCAAAGCCCCCAAGTTCGGGCCTCACCACTGGATATAGTTTAAGGTCATATCCAAGACTATCAGAAAAAAATCAGAAAAGTATTGGTCATTGTCGGCCTTATGGACTGGCAGTAGATTTTGGTGTTGCCTGCATAAATGTCTACGAATGATCTACAAATGTTATTTTGGAGATCACCGATGAAGATCAAGATGAGAGTTGGGTCCAGGATGAAACCCCGAGTAACGCCAGTGTTAATACTGAGCTTCTGTTTTTTGCCCATCGACGACTACTCTTATAAATTGTCAGAAAGAAAATGTTTAATTATCGAAATGGCATTTTAAGTAAAGTCTTACTAGAAATCTTCCGAAATAGACCTTTATGCCATAATCTGTCAAACACCTCTTCTATGTTAAGAGCTATTGATCAAGACACGAAGCCAGTGTCGAGAGATTCACTAATCACGTGTTATATTACAGTAAGCATATCAGTTGTATATCTAATATAAAAACACATATTACATGTCACTGAGTACGTTAGTTCACACATTTATCAGATATCTCGAAAACTTACTTATTATTAGGACTATCACAATAGCATATTCTTTGCATTGTTTGTCCACTCGCGTATGTATCCGACACAGTCACAATTAATCAACCGAAAACCACATCACTCTACATAAAAAAAACATGAGATATCTATGAATATATACCTGAGAGTCAAAACAAGGAAAATAACCTGCTGTTGTCATAGCCCTACTTATTATACACAGGAGACTGATTGGTGTCTTCTGAGAGGCCTATGACCTTTCTCCAAAATTGTTAAATACGGGGAAGATTGGTGAAACTTTCTATGTTCTTGAGCAAAGAAACATTAAAACAGCTTTGTAAATATAGGAGCTAGTTCCGGTTACAGCTTTTTAAGTATATGATTAGAATAAATTACTGAGTTACAATGCAGTATAAAGAAGAAAAATTTATTGTAGCATCTGTTCTAATGATGTGTGATGATTTACCCTTATAAGGAAGAAGAAATATTGTGTATTACGAGGATCATTGCAAAATAATGCTTTATATTCCTTATGTTCTTTCTTTAATTGAAAAACGACGAAGGACCGAGAGACACGATTAAAACAAACGAACATTTGTACTCCAGTATTGTTTTTTTTCTACATGAGCGTCACTGTTCTGACAGCCGACAATAAACCAGAGCCTTAATGTCTCAATCGTAAAAGTCACCGTTTCTTAAGACGATCGAGGTATTCACAGAATGTAATTACCGCATTATCATTGGGGAAATATTGTCAATATTATGCGTGTTGCAGAGATGCGAAAAAAGTAGAAGTCTGACGGTTCCAAGTTGTTACTGTAACGTGGATTAAACAGTACATTGTCACACATTCAATGGTTTTCGAACAAGTGTGTGTCTTGCTGTTATCGTATTGCTAACGTAATGTTTCCCTTTTCTATTATCTTACACAGGAAATCCAAACATACACACACACACACACATATATATATATATATATATATATATATATATATATATATATATATATATATAAATATATTGATATACATATATAAATTTATATATATATATATGTTACATTAGAAAATTCGTGCAATATGGTTAATATTAAACATGGAAAAGTAAAGGACTAGTTGCTAAAACTTGAAAAGAAAAGTACGAGCTATTCTAGTGAGAAAATGTAATAAATTCATAACTTAAAATATTGCAGCATTAAGAATTGATTATATTATTTTATGAATTGAATTGTTAAAAAATTCTTAATACTGCAATATTTTAAGTTATAAATTTATTATATTTTTTACTAGAACATCTTGTTCTTTTCTTTTCCAGTTTTAAAAACTAGTCATTTCCGTTTCCATGTTTAACCATATTAGTTTCCATGCCCGCATTTTTCTATTGTAATCTATCATTTCTCTAGCCTTCAAAGAAATTCATTGTTCTTTGTTTAATTTCAGTGTTTTTTCTTTTGTCCCCAGGAAACACATATGTAATAACAATGTACGGCGCTCGTCTGCTTTCAATGGAATCCCCAATTATCGCTCGTTCATTCTTTCATTCTCTCTGTTTCACTTGTTACGTCATTTTCGGGAAAGCGGTGAATTAGTAGCAACAGTAGTCACTGAAGCGTCATGGTTGCTATAGAAACCGACCATAACAAACAATACAATTACAATATAACTGAGACCTGTAATCATTGTTTGAAATTTGTGTTAACAATGAGTGAGCGGTCAAGATTTTGAAGCAGGTCTAAATCACTAATACTATCACTTAACCATATATCTAAACACTACTATGTTTGAATAATAATAATAATAATAATAATAAGAAGAAGAAGAATACTAATAGCAATAACAATAATATATATAAATATGTATATAAGTACTTAATTTACTCACATAAAATTAATATACGAAAGTATAGATTTATGCGTAAACTTTATGTAGTTACTTCAAAAGTGCTCAATACATAGGTAGATCTAATTGTTACATGATAAGGGCTGACCCCTTTTCATGTAAGTATAAAAAAGAGAGATTACTTAAAATGAAAATAAAATGAGAGAAAGCAGAAATCGAACCTTTGATATAAGTTTTAAAGAAAAATAGGTTTAAATGGAATGTCCAGTAAATTGTTAATTCTGATGAAATAAATATAAATAAACTATTCAATTGTTAGAAAGAATGTGGATAATAAAATATGGGTTAAATAAATTAGATATATAGGTTGAATTCCTTTGTAAAAACATCAAAGAAAAAATAGGTTATTGGGAAATCATAATATCGGAAACGTGCGACTCGCGCATGTGAATTTTGCTCACGAGGCCGGATATGCATGGCTTTCTCAATATAGGAAGTGAGAGTTAGTTAGAGAGACAGTCAGTGAGAAACTCAGTGAGGGTCTGGGAATTCGAACGACTAGGAAACGAGACGATCACTTTGAAACTAAAATGTGAAGCTTTGAATTTTTGATGATGAAAACCACGGCCGGTCGTGACGAAATAAACCCATCATGTGTTTTATAAAACGTCGTCTTGTCTTATGATTCTACAAAAAGGTAAATTGAATTGAATTATATGTCTATATATCTGTGTTATAAAATGTCATTACATACACGTCTCGACATCTCATATCCACAATGTGAATCTACATCTCATATCTACACTAAGACTGTCTGAACACTATTACTTCCTCTAAGAAACACATCTATTAACCAAAGAATGAACATATATATATATATATATATATAATATATATATGAATCGTCATAAAACGAACAATCTCTCTCTTCATCCCTTCTAAGACTCTTACACTTCTTTACATATAAACAAAAGAACATTCCTCATCATAAGTATAATTAGAGACTCGTCAAAATATTACATAGTTAGTAAGTTATAAAATGTATATGGCGATTAAGCTACACTGAATATTCCGGGTTTCATCCACTCTAGGATTCTTCAGGCTTATGCGCGGATTATGTGGTTGATTGTCGTTTTTATATGCGCATCTTCTATTGAGTTTTAGTTAGCCAATCAGCTTTCTAGTATCAGCCAATGAGCATGAATTTATCGGGCAAAGGCCTATGTGTATGTGCTCTATTTAGCCTGGATATTTAGTTTCTTGATCTGTTTTAAATCTAGGTTAGCGTTTTTTAAATTTTATTTTATATATATATATATATATATATATATATATATATATATATGTACACACATATATGCACATATATATATATACATATATATATGCATACATATATGTGTGATCGTTTATGTATATTCATGTTTATTTACTTTATTTATTTGTTTATTTTCTATTTGGTATCGCTATCTTGGAGTAAATTTTATCTTCTGAACACAGTTGTTTGCTATTTATCTTCTACAGTTTAATATATGTTGGGGTTCTTTAAAGTACAGGATAGCAAATTTTTCATGAAGGCATAATCTACATGGGTCGTCTAGGTCCCTACACGTGGTAGCTTGTCTTATTATTTTCCATTCGACTACCGCGAATGTTCGCTTTCCTTGAGTTCCCAGTATTTATTCGCTAGTGTTGTTTTCATACGATATTATGATCACAAAAGTACATTCAACAATAGAAAACACCGCATGCAGAAATTAGACATGGATCTAAATTAATAACTTGATTAGAGTCCAAAACAATAAATTTTACAAGGCCATAATAGGGGTCAAATTGAAAAAAAATAACCTTTTTTTTTATTTTGTTTTTGTTTAGCATACACCTCCAAACCCCGGGGAACGCCGGGCTGAAATGCTAGTATATATATATATATATATATATATATATATATATATATATATATATATATATATATATATATATATAAACGTGAACGTGTCTGTGTATCTGTGTACATTTGCCTACGCAATGAATCTGTCAGTATATATAGAGACTTGAAATAAAACATACAACTGATATTTGGGAAAATCTTTGTGATCCGCTTTAGAACTCTATCAAACTCCTCCCACAAGTTGGGGTCTAAACACTTGAAATTTTAGATATAAATCTGTTGGACATGGATCTAACGTAGTACTATGGTTTGAACCCAAAAAATAAATATTAAGGGGTCATAATAGGGGTCAAAGATAAAAAAAATTGACCTTTTTTTTTTTTGCTCAGCATACTCCTCAAAAGACCCGGGCACCGCCGGGCTGAAATGCTAGTAAGCCCTAAATTCGAAACTAGCCGATGGGCAAATCAATTATGACATCATTAAATGTTATCAGGGTTTGTCATGTCAGGTTTATAATAGTTCGGACCAGTTATAAAGAAAGGTCAGCTTTATAGCAAATCGTGAGAGACATAAAATTCCTTCCATTAAAATTTACAAGGTTCGATCATAAAATAGGAAAGGCGCGTGGCTCAATTATAAGGCTAGTGGGACTGAAGAGCATTTGAACACACAGGGGATTGAGTTGTTGAAAGCGTCAATACAAAGCTATTAAACGAAGGATTATCGAATTGAAATAGAATATATCATGTGTACACAATAATAAAGGAAGTTTCTCTTGAATCACACACCCACACCCACACACACACACACACACACACACACACACATATATATATATATATATATATATATATATATATATATATATATACAGTAATTTATAAAATATATATGGCGATTAAGCTACACTGAATATTCGGCGTTTCATCCACTCTAGGATTCGTCAGGCTTATGCGCGAATTCTGTGGTTGTTAACGACCACAGAATTCGCGCATAAGCCTGATGAATCCTAGAGTGGATGAAACGCCGAATATTAAGTGTAGCTTAATCGCCATATATATTTATAATAAATTACTCGGTAGCTCTACCTACGTATTGAGCACTTTTGAATTTAATATTTAAAGTTTACGCATAAATCTTTACTTTCGTATATTAATTTTATGTGAGTAAATAAAGTATATATATATATATATATATATATATATATATATATATATATATATATATATATATATATACACATACGGTGTAATCACGTTGACAGACTGGTTTTCGCCAGCTCACCGGAGTTAAGCAACGTTGAACCTGGCTAGTACCAGTTGGGTGACCATTTTGGACTTCTATATGCTGTATGTTTTCTCCGGTCATCTTGATATTGTTTCAAATCGTCCTATACATCAACTTACCACTGGTATGCAAAAATGTTGAGTCAGGAGATGCGTGGTTGGTGACTGCGTTACTCTTGCCACACAAATTCCAGGCGCAGGCACCCTTTCAGTGGAAATCCATGGTCTGGCAAGAATGAAAGGAGGCCACACACACGCACACACACACGCATACACACATACACACACAAACACACATACGCACAAACACACACACAAACACACAGACAAACACATGCATACACACATACACACATACACACACAAACACACATACACACATACACACACAGACAGACATACACACGCATACGCACACATACACACACAAACACACACATACAAACGCATATACACACACATACACACAAACACACACACATACACACATACACACAAACACACATACACACATACACAAAAACACACAAACACACACACAGACACAAACACATACACACATACACACACATACACACATACACACATACACGCATACACACAAACACACATACACACATACACAAAAACACACAAACACACACACACAAACACATACACACATACACACACCTACACACACAAACACACAAACACGCACACACATACACACACATACACACACATACACACATACCCACAAACACACAAACACACATACACAAAAACACACAAACACACACACACACACGCAAACACATACACATATACACATACATACACACACAAACACACAAACACGCACACACATACACACACACACACACACACACACACACACACATATATATATATATATATATATATATATATATATATATATATATATATTTACAGGCCTTTTTCTACTCCTTTTGACCACCGTGCGTAACACTCTCTCCCTGCCCATCTCTTACATGATCCTGGGTCGGAGCACACGTTCTTTTTATAATCATCTTTTTTTTCCTTGCCGTGCATCATCTAGCACACGGCTCGGTTATTTGCATTTAACATTTTGCTTTTTATGTGAATATACTGCTTTCTCGAATATCATCAGTGCAGCATTATCACATTCACACACATTCACACACTGGTCCCGGCAGTTATGTTCTAATACAAATCACTTAAATAGATAAAATAGCGGCCGGGTGCATAATTATCGAGGCTAATTGCTATTCTGCACAACCGATTTTTACGTAAGTGATGAGGCTCTTTTACAAAATACCCATTTTTTTCATTATTTTATTTATTGTTAGAAAATTTAATGAGTTTTCCAACACAAAAAACGTCTTTCGTCGGTAGCCATTTTAATAGGTTTCATACGCATGCGCATTGGAACTAAACGCAGAGTAGTTCAACATGGCGGATTTATTAATGGAGACGCGGAATGTAGAATCATAACGCCGTCTTTTAATTAACACTTTTGTCCTTATCATTTCGAAATGTCTTTTCCGAATTGGCATAGGCGCCGTTGAACATGATTTTAAATGAGGACGATGCATATTGGCCGCCACACGTTCGCGTTGATCAGAGCTGGAGTCATTACTTTGTCCCTTTTTTACATGTAAACGTTATTTTCATGATGTAGGGCGCCGACGATTTTAAATTAAATTTTGTTATATGTTTTTTTTTTTATTCTTGTAATTCAAAATAATTGGAAATATGCTAACTGGTCTGATCATTGTGATGAGGAGAAGTGCGATACGTACGAACGCCAGAAAAAAAAGCGGTAAACCATACATACATACATACATATCATACTACTTCCTTCTCTGGTTATTTTGGATAAGCGTTCCTCTTCAATTTCTAAAGAGTTTTCACTTTTATCCCAAAATCCAGTTTTCTTGATCAATGGAAATAATCCTTGCTCTATGTATAAACGAAATAAGCAGAACGCCTTCAACAGCCGTGTACCTCTCGCTTTGCTCATATAGTTTTCACATTCCATGAGCTATGTTTTTTTTGTGTTGTTTTTTACACAAATCACAACTCATCAAGGCCCAGAGACCACTCAAGGATAATGGTTAATGGGTATGTATTAGTCAATGTGATTATAGCGTAGGAAACATAAGTATTGCGAAGTTTGTGAATTGGATTACTTAAGCGGACGGTTCGTCAAGAACTTGTTTACGTTGGACTTGAAGACAATCAGATTGTAGTCGGCAAGAAAGCAGACACTTTATATCCCTCGCTATAGTTTAGATATTGCTTCCGTTGACTTAGTTATCTTGCCAGCTCAAGGAAAACCTTAGAGACTGCCGTAATGAGACAATTGAGGAGACGAAATAGGCTGTGACAAGAATCATTGACACTCTCAGAATTTGTTGTAACATTACAAGACGTGTATTACAGCTGGTGGAGATTACTTCAGAGAGGACAAGTGTTTCATGTGTGTACTATCAATAAAAGTGTCTACACGAAAACTATCTGGAAACTTATTGAAGGCACTTCCGAAGATATTCTTTGCGATAAACGATTTCATGAAGAAGAAAAAACACAGGCACAAACATAGAGCTCCTTGAAGTAGGGTATCGGACATAGATATCCGATGTATTTTACGAGGGGAGGCAAACGATTACGGCGGAGAAGAACTGCCGACAAATTGATGAAATGCACCAGAACTTCCAACATATGTACCCGAGATGGGTCAATATGAAGGGACCAATTCTCCTCCATGACAACGCTTGACTGCATGTTGCTCAACTGACCATGCAGAAGCTGATCGAATTGGGATACGGGAGTGTCTCATCCGCCATATTCACCGGACTTCTTGCCCACTGATTATCACTTTTTCAAGCATCTCGACAACTTTCTACGCGAAAAATGCTCCAAAAGCCGAGATGTTGCACGTTCGTCTTCAAGATCTTTGAGTTTCTAGGTTAATGGGACAAATAAACATTTTTCTCGTTGATTAAAATATGTAGATTCTAATGGTTTTTATTTCGATTTATAAAGTTGGCCATGAAAGGAGTTATGATTTTTTTTTTAATTTGAAGGTCAGAAAACCGACATTTTGTTGCTCCAATTTAATATCTATCTACTTTTATATGGAAGGAATTGCGCGCGCGCGTGTGTGTGTGTGTGTGTGTGTGTGTGTGTGTGTGTGTGTGTTTTTGCGCATGTGTGTGTGAGTTCGTTTGCTCTGGATACTCAATGAAATTTCTCAGGAAGGTACTTGATGTACCTGAGAGTGTTCTTCCGTGAGTTTGTATGATATATAATCTGAAAAATAAGAGATAATTAGATTCGCAGCAAAAAAGAAAAAGAACGAAAAGCAAAAAAAAAAAAAGAAAGAAAGGAATTAAAAAAAACGGAAACAGATACAGAGTAAAATAAAAAGTTCTACAGCGATAAAATATAAAGGGGAAAACAGATTGATATATGGGAAATAGATGGAGGTGAACAAGAGAGACGGAGGGAGAAGAGAAGTAGATGAATATTAAAAACGGATTATTGTAAGAATGCCTTCACTTTTAATGTATAATAAAAAGAAGTTATATAGAAAGCAAAACAAAGAGAACCAGATAGCGAAACAGAGGGCAACAGAGAAAAGTAGATAAACAGGTGAAAAATGCATGCCCCCCCCTGTGAGTGCACAATGAACGAGGCATGAATATGACTAAGACCAGCATTTGCCTCTCCCCTTAAAATAGCCCCAAAATTACCCAGAGGACGTCAAATCCTTGTGAAAATGAACCAGCTGTGCAGTTTTCTTACTTAACGTATGTACATTCTGAATTTGAACATCATAATGCGACAATATTTTTGCACAGGACCATCACATTAACACTGTAGATTGCTTGCTTATCCTCCAGCTGGCATATTGAAACGATAATATTAAAGCTAACACATATATAAAGACGTGCGTACCGTTAACCTACGATGGCTCCTACTACGAGATCTGGCTGTCCCCTTCTCATGTAAATAAGAAGAGATACTAGATATGTGAAAATGATATTAGGATTAATCTAGAATCGAACCCTGTAGGCAAGTGTTAAAAATAATGAAAAATAGGATTTTTTTACGTAGGCGTCACTACTTATCAAGGCCGATCGGCCACTCAAGGATGAGGGTTAAAAGGTGTAGAGTAGTAAAAAGGTCAATATAGTAATCGATAGTAATGGAAGTTCGGTAAATTTGTTAGCTTAAGTGGAACGGCTCATCAGAAACTTATTCACGTTGGACTTGAAGACAACCATATTATAGGCAGCTGGAAAGCAGGAAAGCGGAAGACAATTCCACAGTCGTGCAGTTCTAGGAAAGAAGTTTCGTTCATGGAATCTATGTTTAGGTTTAGGCACAGATAAAGAGTGGGGAAAATTATTGATAATGTTTTCAGCTAGTCGAGTGTTTCTTGTGAAAGTTTGGCGAGGGGGGACCATAAACTGAAGCTCAGTCGAACACTTTCCATGAAAATAACGATAAACCAGAGACAAACTCGCAACATCTCTTCTGTGAGATAGAGGTTGCAGCGAAGAGAAAAGGATAGCTCCCACCACGAAGTCTATTTTGAACCCTATCAAGGAAGGACACATCTTTTCTAGAAGCTCCTGCCCATATGTGGTAACAGTATTCTATCCTTTGATGTTATTACTGTAGTCAATTGTAAATTCTATTAAATAGCTAAATATTGTTTATGTTGGAAAAAGATTCGATTGCTCATTCTTTTAGGAATCTGGATATTAAAAATGTCAGTTAAAAGAATGAGCAATGCAAATGAAATGATATCGTTTAAAAATAGGTTATATTTAGAATTGAGGATTCTTTTGTTTGCTAAAAGTGTGTTTAGAGAAACATATTTAAAGCCACGTGAAAATTAGTCACGTTTTAAAACCACACTTCTGGCGTCATAAAGAAAGGGGGGTTCTTTATAGAGGATATGCGGGTTCGAAGTTAGAAGCAGTCAAGTGTTAATGAGGATCAGACATTCAGGGCAGATCACACAAAGTAATAGTCAGTTGGGCAGGAGAGAAGAAAATAGACATGTACAGGAGCTGCTAAAAAAACAGCCTATCCTGCCTTAACAGAGTACAAATAGACTTCGTGGCTTAGTGGGGCATGCCCTTTTCTCTTACCTGCAACCTCTCTCCCACAGAAGAGACGTTGCGAGCATATCCTTGTTTTATCGTAATTTCCATAGCAGGTGCTCGTCTGAACTCCAATCTCTGGTCTCCCCTCGCCAATCTTTCACGAAAAACACCCGTCTAGCTTAATCCACTGTGAAAAATTTCCTCCACTCTTTATCTGTGCCTAAATCAAAGCGCTGATTTCATGAACAAAGCTTCTTTCTTAGAACTGCACGCCTGTGGAACACTGTTCCGTCTGCCTGCTTCCCACCTGACTACAACTTGGATGTCTTCAAGTCCAATGTTAAAAAATTCCTAATTGGCCGCCCCCTTAAGTAAACACTTCATGAAATCTCCACACCAACGTACTCTCCTTGCAATAACCCTTATCCCTGATTGGCTTCCGGGCCTTGATAAGTGGTGACCACCGGGTAAAAAAAAGGTTGAATTTCTGACATCACCGATCGGTCGATTGAAGAATAATAAAGGAACCAACTATGTTTTCAACTGTTTGTATCGTGTCGCCATTCCTTACAACCAAAAAGGTAAATGTGTTTTTATCATCATCTTGTAAGAACTCTTGTATAACCCTTCCAAGTATAATGTGCCCTCCCCATAATCATCATAAGTATCTCCCCCCCTCTACATGTGTATAAGAATTGGTGCATCATATCATGCAGTTTGTATTAATAATATGAAGTCCCGAAGAATCATCTCAGTCTGATATAAACTTTTCCTCATTATCATCGTCATCTATTCTGTTATTAAAAGCCCCCGTGATATGTCTCCAATATGAATCCCCGACCCACTACATAGCATATGTACTATTCCTATATGCATTACGTCACACGTGGCAACAAGTCTTCTTTGGAAGAAAAAAGAGTAAGAAAAAATCTAATGGTTTAAAATAGTGATTCAGACTAGTCCATATTTTTCACAAGAACCTATTTCCATCTCGAAATCGAACTTTCAGATCGGACAAAACACATTCACTTTGTATTCATAAATCTTTCTTGATTCAATTTCTTTCTATTTTCGTGTTTCACTGTATTAATCTATTCAGAAAATTATCGATCCCCAGCATTCTGATAAGATTTCGAGAAAAAAATTATACAGAATATATCTACGGTTTATTCAATTGTAAGGAAATATAGTTTAGAAAGAAAAATACAACACTTCTTGAAAACAAGTTCCAAATCTGTTTCTGACAGCGTCCCTATTCCGTCCAACGCCTCCTCCCACCTTTGTTGGCGATGCAATTCAGTGGAAAACTGCCGTTGAGTGCCAGGTCAATGCGTTTCGCACCTGTGTCCCGATAGATTCGAATTTCCCAGTTCGAGACCAATCACAATGATATATTCCACTTTAAGAACTTTCTCTTAACGTCGATAATTTCGCACCTTAGTTGCGCTAAAGAATTTAATGCCCTCTCTGCTGTAAACTGCCAGATACATACCGGCCTAAGAAGCACTTGCCAACGCCCTCCGCAGCCACACCACCCCGAGACGATATAATCTTTTGTGTACGAGAATGTCTGCAAAGAATTCAGTCGACTAAAGAGAGTGATCGCTTTTAATTGTTAAAACAATATTTTCTTCTGAGCTCAGAAAAAAAAATTTGATGTTAGTTTTTTTTTTAATTCTTTGTAGAAAGCGAAAGAAATTCGCACTTATTTAAACAAACATAAAATGAAAACTATATAGAAGTTTCAGAAAACTATAGATTGCAGGATACTGACGATGAGAGTGATGAGGAGGGTGATGATAACCATTGGTGATAATGATGAAGATGATAGTGACGATGACGATAATTGAAAAAATGATGCTAATGATATCGATTCCGACAACGGCAATGACGAAGACCTGTAAAATAAATCGTCAACCAAACTACAACTACTACATAACATCTACATAAAAAAACGCGATACACCAAGCAGTCGCGCGAGATAGTCCAGGTGTTGACGTTTAGGCTTCAAACCATAGAGTTCCGATTTTGAATCTCACTTGATTCAGCCACTCCGATGAGTCGTATACGACGAACCACGTGTCAGTGGATGATTATATTTTAAAACAATATATATGCTGCTCCCTATTTTGGGGATCCAAATTGGTAAAAGTAAAAATAATTCCCAACTCATATTTAGGTAAAGATGCATTTTGTATTAATAATTAAATTCATTAAAAAATATCACAAACAAAAACAAATACCCCCCCAAAACGGGCCCCAACTCTAATCAGGCCCCGTTTCTTAGTGTTTTGTACTATTTAAATGAAACTTTGGTCATAACTATATTATTATATTCAAAACATCACATCAAAAGACTAGGGTCTTTGGCCTTTTTTTCTTTTTTTATCCGTTCTTCAGCATGTTCTAGAGGTTTTCTTTTGTTTTTTGGGTCACCCTGTAAATATCAACTGCATTAAAAAACGCAATTTTTACAGCAGGCGCGCGAGAGAGCCTATGGGTAAAGATTTACGTTATTACCATGGGATCCCGATTACGAATCTATGAGTCATAGACGACAAAACACATGTCCGTAGATGATTATATTATATAACAATATTCATTCCGGTCCCCATTTATGGGTATAAAACTGGTAAAAAAATAAACATATTCCCAACTCGTATTTTAGTAAAAATGCACTTTCGTATAAATAGTTGAATTCATTCAAAAGTATCGCAGACACAAACAAATAAAGAACACACACACACACACACACACACACACACCCACATATATATATATATATATATATATATATATATATACATTTATATGTGCATATATATGTTTGTAATAATATATGTATATACATATATACATATATTATGATAATATATATAAATATATATGTATACACATATACATATATATATATATATATTATTACAAAAATATATATGCAAATGTATACATACATATATATATATATATATCTTAAAAAATATCATAAATAAATACACAATAAAATTAGAATGACCTCCCACAAGTATGGAAGGAGGGAGACATCAATACAGAACATCTACACCCCTACACATACACATATATATATATATATATATATATATATATATATATATATATATATATATATATATATATATATATACATACACACATATATGCACACATATATATATACTTATAATAAAATGTATACATATATATACATATATTATAATGACATATTTATTCATATATATTAAAAATAAATAATGAATAAATAAACAATAAAATTAGCATAAACTCACACAAGTATGGAAGGTGGGTGTCATCATAGTAAACAAAAAAGTAAAGAAACTGCCAAATGGTAGATTTTACCATCCCAGCAGATCAAAAGGTAAACATCATAGAGACCGAAAAACGAAGCAAATACATAAATCTTTCCAAATAACTGTACGGAATTTGGTGCATGGAAAATGTCAGTGTAACACTAATTAGAATTAAGGGCAACGCAGATGCGAAAGGAAATGATGAAAACAGATGAAATCGTACGTTCAATAGTCGAATGCTATAACCAATCTACATAACCCGTCATAAGGAACGTACAACACAAATAAAAACAACACAAAGAAACTTATCTATATTATACTGAAACTCTGTCGTTCTTGGTTGTTTGCTTGTTTGCTTGCGCAATATCCTCCTCCTCTACTACTATGCCTCCTCTTCTTGCTACTACTATTACTTCTCCTCTTTACAAATACTACTACGCCTCCTCTTCCTCCTCTTACTACTACTACTACTACTACTACTACTACTACTACTACTCGGCTTCCTCTTCCTTATCCTACTATTCTACTACTGGTTGACATGTATTTCCCCTACTATTACTCTAAACTTAGGGGATGTTTTGCAACTATTCTATAGTACAACTATACTGTCGCAATTTTCTCACAAATAAATCAACTTTGACCTGTTGACAACGTATTATTTTTTACTGTGTACGTTTTCAGCGGCCTAATTTTTTTTTAGTTTTAAATTACCCAAATAAACAATTGTTAATACTTTCTACATTTTTTTACATTGTTCAATTCGTTATTACGTTTAAGTTATTTTAATGCAATTTTCTTACAAATAAATCTAGTATTTTGCAATGTATTGTTTTACTGTGTACGTTTTCAGCGACCCAATTTTTTTCCACGTTTAAATTAATAGATATTTCCAAATTTGAATTTAACTTTAAGTATTATGGTATCTGTTCAGTGCACATTTACCTATAAGTATGGAAAACAACTTATAATTCAATGGCTGTAATTTTTTTTTTAAGATTAAACAATTATAAACGGAACGACTCATAGAAATCTATCTATATTCTTTTTCATTTTAATATACTTTCATAGAAAACTATTTTCTTTACGTAACAAGTATTACACTCATACATGAATTCCATAGCTAATATAACATACAGACCCAACGGGTCACGGGTAGTTTAGTATATATTCAAAACTGTTATCTATATATCTACAAAGATCAAATTGATTGTCTGTGTGTATGTGTCTCTGTGTGTGTACAGTTCACTACCAAACGACTTTGTTAATTTTCAGTCTACAGACGTGAGATTTGACGTAAAGGGTATTGAGATTTTGGGGAAATTTTTAATCGGTTTTCGGTCAGAAATTTGGCTAGTAAGTGGTAAAATTTCAACGATTTGACCTTTGAAAACTCTACAGAACTCTTTCGCCAATTTTGGGTATTTACACTTGAAATTTTATATGTAGGTTACGTGGACATGGATCAAACTTTCTAATATTATTTGAGTCCAAAACAATTCATGCCAAGGAATCTAAAGTGGGGGTCAAATTAAAAAAAAAAAATTAAATCTTCGGTCTCTTCCAAACTATTCAGCCAATTTTTTGGTCTAAACATATGTAATTTTACATAAAGTGTACATAGGGCAAGTTTTTGATCGAAGTTCAAGAGATTTTACCTTTGCGCTCTCTAGCAAACTATTCAGTCAATTTTTGATCTAAACACATGAAACTTTACATAAACGGTATTGAGGCATGCAGCAAACATTTTAATCAGTTTTGGGGGGGGGGTAAATTTGGCTCGAAAAAGGTCAAGGTTGAAAGAGTTGACCATTGCAGACTCTACCGCCAACCTTTGGTTCAAACACTAGAAATTTTAGATGTAGTTTACATGAACGGGAATCAAACTTTTTAATATATATATATATATATATATATATATATATATATATATATATATGTGTGTATATATATATGCATATATATATATATGTATATATATGTATATATATATATATCAATATATATATATACATATATATACATATATATACATAGGGACAAATATGTATATGCACATATATATACTAGCAAAAGTACCTGTCGTTGACTGGATTCAAAAACAGCGTACAGAAAATGGACTCTGATTTATGAAATACTAGCGAGGGTACCGGCGTTTCCCGGGTGCTTGTAGGTGTGTGTGTGGTGTTAAATTAAAAAGAATCCGGGTGGGAAGGATCGAACCCGAAGCCCTGATGCAAAGTTTAAAAATTAAATCGGCCAGCCAGAATGAGTTAGTGAAAGATGTTTGAATTTATGTAAGAACCTAAATGACAGATGCGCGGCCGGAAGTCGTCGAGTGTGACGACGACGACGACGACGACGACGACGACGACGACGACGATGATGACGACGGAGGTTTGTTTGGTATAAGCGAAGTAAAAAAGAAAACAACGTTAACACTTAAGCGGGGAAAAACACAAAAAAATAACGTAAGGCAAAGGAACGATGAAAACAGATAAGAACACGTGATAAACTGCTTAAATAAGCCTGTTTCGATATTAAAATTTAAAAAAAATGGGTGGGTATCCTTTTTTTTGGGTGGGTGGTCGGGGGTGGATAAGTGAATTAAAAAAAAAGAAAAACAAACGTTAGGTGAAAAATGGCTAAATAACATTGGTTTAATATTTAAATTTAAAAAAAATCGAGAAAAAAAAGACATCTCACATCACGATTCGAACCCAAAACGTTTAGATAATGAACCAACGCGCTAATCAACTAATCTAACGCAACGTAAAGGAATTTTGATCAGTTATTCAACTATTTAAAGTAAATCAGGTCATGACGTCATCTGATTCATGCGTAGAACCGCTCGAGAGGGGCGTTTTTGTTGACCCCCCCCTGCCGAATATTGTCGATTTCCGGGTGAAAAAATGAACGTTTTTTGCCAATTTTTCGATATGTTTTGAGCGAATCTTGGAGCTCTGAAAGGATTCCGAGTCTGTAGATTTTTGTTGTGTCAGTCGAAAGTTCTCAGCAGACACACAAGCACACACACATACATACATACACACATTTTCGCTTTTATATATATAGAAGATAGGTTATGAGAAGGAAGGGTTGTAAATTTGGGGGTATCAAAACCAAAGCAAAATATGATGAAAGTAAAATAAAATAGATAAACCCCATTACTTATCACAATATTCTGTGGATCTATATTAAAAACCTTGTTAAACTTTGTGACATATTTCCATTCTATGGAGGTCAGGTTCGAACGAACACCCCATAAATTTATTATACCATATTTCTTCAAACTGAAACATAATTATCAAAGTATACTTACGCAGACAGATATGGCAAGTCTTTATTAAAGTTTGTACCTATTTCCATTCTATGGAGGCCATGCGCGAACGCCGTCCACACAATTTTAATGAACCACCGTTCTGCCAGATCAAACATACCCATTCCTGTGTCTCGACACATCTTCTATGATTATATGGAATCAGTTTTTTAAAATAGTCAACCATATAGGAGCTGCTAATTCCTTCGCTAGCTGCCATTCTTCGTCCGATATGATGACGCGCACTCCTCTGTTAAATATGTAACACTGAGTATCCCTTTTCTTTTTTTTACTAAACTTAACTACTGGCATAAATTAGAAGACTTACACCACCAAATACGTAGATGTCTGGAGTAGAATGTCTTACTTGTTTTGAAAAAAAGATGACTTCTTTGTAAATAAAACAAAAAGAAGGAAAAACAGATGCCGGAAAAAATAAGGTAATTATAAAGTATAGCTTACAAAATCTTCTTTTCTATATAAATAAAATGAACTCATTTTTTCCCGTCTGATTTTGACATTAATAGGATTAAAAATCAAGATATTTCATGCAAATATAATATGCACAAACGGCAGAACAATATCTGAGGTGTGTTATAGGCTTATTATTTCTAAAATTCCTCGATAATCTTAGATTGCTATACTTTTTCTGCTAAGAAATCACGGGTAAAATCGGTTAAGATCAATGGAAGTGGTAAAATATTTTCTCTCTAATAAATTCCTCCTCCCCCTTCCACCACTTAACAACGTTTGGGGATCGTTCACAAGGAACAGTTGAGAAGGGAACACCGGTTTGGCTTCGTAGTTCTTTCATGTGAAGTTATTTAAAATCACTAAACTAAGCTGAAGTTCTCTGTGGCGTAGTGGTTAGCGTGCTGGACAATTCAAATTATATTTTCACGTTCGCGCCGACCTACCGTAGTCGTTTTTTTTTCCTAAACAACTGGAATGGACTTTTCTTGGTGGCCGAACTGTTAACGTTGCAGATGTTTTTTTTTGTTCTTTTTCACCCTTTATTTTCCTACTTTTACTCATGACTCTGGGTTTGATCCTTCCTACTTACCTAGCATACCATTTTTTAAAACTCCCCCCGCGTCCCGGAAACAAACACTCGGGCAACGCCGGGTACCCCCGCTAGTAAACAATATAAATGAAAGCAATGAAGAGCGGGAAGCATCTGCCTTAAGAAAACGAGAGATTAACCACAGGCAAAATATAATTTACAACCAAGTAAGGCCTTTCACATTTAGCAGAATGTCCTTCCAGGAATCAAGTACACAACTGGGAAAAGGGTTTGATTTAGCAGTGTAATAACTACACGCACAGACTGTAAAAAAAACACTATAAATTGGAATGCCCGCTAAAATTTCAATTGTTTTAATAACATTACAGCTGTACTTTACGAAAATAATCGCTGATGGAGAAAAGAAAAGTCTATTCGTTGCCGAGAAGCTAAGTTTAATGAAAATCCTTAAATTTAAACTGACGTTTAAACAAAAAAAAAAAAAAGAAAAAAAGAAAAGAATGTTTAACCGTTTTGTTCTAACCCATCGAAATGTTTCAGCGTATTTCATTGATGTGAAATAATTTTTGATGTTGTTCTTTAATTTTATTTATTGGTTTGTTCGTTTAATCTTGCGTTAAGATTAAGAGCGTTGAAAACTGCACGCCTGCGTTGCTAAATTCGGTACGCATTACAATTGAACCTATTTCTTTCTCTCAATATTGTTTATATATATATATATATATATATATATATATATATATATATATATATATATATATATATATATATAAATACATATATATGATTGTTGAGCTGGATTAAATCCGACGATATGAAATAAAATGGAGGTGGAAGGACCTGGATACTTAACGTTTCGCCCGATTTATGCCCCCCCCCTCTGGGGAACAAAATCTTCCCTACACTAGGAACCGATCCTGGGTCTAGCCATACCCACATGGGGAGACAAATAAATAGAAACATTAAAAAAAAATCCCCTATTTTAAATACACCCCTCTTTCTAAACAAACATAATATAAGACTAAAAGGAAAAAAATCACAATATTAAAATCCAAGAATCCAAAAAATAAATATCAAAATAGAATGAAAGCACCCCCACCCTTACTTCAGAAGAGCCAGTCCCCCCTCCCTACGCATACACATTAGTAATGACCTCGGATCACAGCCGCCTTCCTAAGAAAGCAAATGACCCCAAAATATACACATTCCCAAACCAATAAAAGCAAACACACACACGCGCACACACACACACATAAACACACACGCACACACACACATACCCTACCCCACCCCAAAGGAAAAGAAAACACACATTAGCAGAAAGAAATTGCGACTGACCGACTACAGCCAGGTCAAAATCTCCCTTGACAAAAAAAAAAAAAAAAAAAAAAAAAGAAAAGCATACCAATGTATAATAAGCACTTACAAGCCTCCACCCCTTGGGAAAACTTCAAACTAACTACGAAAATCGCCATTTTTACACATTTGAAAATAATTTCTGACGAGGACGCATCAGACCGTCTGAAACGTACGAAAACGATTTCAATAACTTAAAAACATTACTACAATGATCCAAACATAATTCTCAATGAAAAACCAAGACACGGAATAATAAAATAATGTTAAAAAATACACATTGTTGGTGACTACTCCCTTATTTAAATATATATATATATATATATATATATATATATATATATATATATATATATAAAGCTGAATGTCTGTGGGTGTGTATGTGTGTGTGTGTGTCTGGTCACGAATAGGCTCCTATATGGTTGATTTTTCTTAGAAACTGATTACATATAATCATAGAAGATGTATCGAGACACAGGAATCGGTATGCTTGATTTGTTAGAACGGTGGTTCATAAAGATTGTGGGGTCTGCGTTCATGCCTTGTCCACAAAGTATGGAAATAAAAAAAGTAAAAATAAAAAAAAAACGTTTACAAGTGTTTTTGATATAGATGTACATAAGAATACTTTGATAAGTATGTTTTAACTTTAATAGGGATGGTATAATAAAATTGTGGGGTCTTCGTTCGCACCTGACCTCCATAGAATGGAAATAGGCACACACTTTAATAAATACTTTTAATATCTGTCTGCGTAAGTATACTTTGATAATTATGTTTCAGTTTGAAGAAATATGTTATAATATAATTATGGGTTGTTCGTTCGCACCTGATCTCCATAGAATGGAAATATGTCACAAAGTTTAACAAGTTTTTTTTTAATATAGATCCACAGAATATTGTTATAAGTGTTTCAGTGTGAACAGATATGGTATAATAAATTATGAGGTCTATCTATTTTATTTTACTTTCATCATATTTTGCTTTGGTTTTGATACCCCCAAATTCAACCAACGAAGTCGATTTTTTGTAGATTGTTTTTGAACCCAGTCAACGACGTGTACTTTTATAAGTATATATATATATATATATATATATATATATATATATATATATATATATATATATATATATACTAGCAGGACCTCTGCAAATCCCCCAGGGAATTAATTTAATCATATGTAATATATTGATGGTGTCATTCTGAAAATAGAGAACTTTTGGTATTATTGTAGTAGTTTTTTTTTTTAAACTGCAAGTATTTACTTAAGATAGCGGGGACGATCGTCGTAGCCCGGTGTAGTAAAGTACGCATAAATATCAAATTTTCATTATTGCAAATTTTCTATATATTCGGATGGAGTTAATATTTTATCGATATTTATATATTATAAAGTTACAACTTCACACAACATGATATCCATATAACTTGGTTGCAGCAGCTTGTTAGGAGTCTCGAACCCAACACTTTTTTATTATTACGGCGATACCGTGTTCGGACTCCAGCTAGGCTCCGCAAAGTTGTGACTATATTAACCAAGATGAGGAAGTCAGTCCGATAATCTCAATCAATGAAAACACCTCATCTCAAAAATACAGACAGTTACTATATATATATATATATATATATATATATATATATATATATATATATATATATATAAATATATAAATATATAAATATATATATATACATACATATATATATATATATATATTGTGTACAGAAAGTTGTTAGTTGAGACAGATCATTGGTACCGTCGGTTTCAATCCGATAATAAGGCCCGTTTAAGTTATCCTTATCAAGCTCTGTTCAGCCAATATTCGACTATCTTATAACCGGAAGTGTGAAGTATATATACCTCGCGAATTCACGTTTAAATCTCGTTTTGCTAAATCCCCCCCTTATTTTTTTATCGGATGATGTAACACCTAATTTTAAACTTTGAATTATTTAAATTTAAGATCTAAGTTCGAAAAAAGATGTCCTTATATAAATCGATTTTAATTTGAGCCTAAATAAATTTTAAAATCTCTTTTCTTATGTATAGAAAACTTTAAAATCTGTATTGGTATCGGTTAAAAACTGAAAAAATTGTTTAATTATATCGAATTACGTTTAAAAATTTCCAAAAATACGTTTAAAGTTTAAAAAAATATTTCTAATTGTACCGAATCACTTTTAAAAATTTCGAAATACGTTTAAAAATTATTTTTTAAAATCCAAATCTTTCAAGGTTTGGGGAAGTGAGTATTTATCTATCCTAAGTGATTTCCCTAGTTTATTAACATTATTATATTTTTCTATAGTTTTAAATTCTAAATACATTATAAATAACATTTATAAAATATAATTAAAACATTTTTTTATAAAATACATTAATTTAAAATCTATAATATAATTGCGATTAAAATCCAAGTTTACCGACTAATCATTTTTCTATTTACAATTTTTTTCCTTATTACGTACATATATATATATATATATATATATATATATATATATATATATATATATATATATATATATATACATACATATATATATGCATGTATATATATGTATATATATGTATATATATATATATATATATATATATATATATATATATATATAAACAACATCTAAATTTTGTTCTTTTCATTGATCCAATTTATTAGGAGTCCCTTCCTTCTATGTATGCAACTTTTCAAAGCTTCACTCCTTACATTTAAACATTTTATTTTTGGGTCATGAATGGCCCGGAGCATGTAGTATTTCTCTGCGTTACAGAGTGAGCATTGACTTTATTCCGGGAAAATAAAAAATATAAATACGCTCTTACAATTTGGATTTTCCTTTTAATTGAGCACTAATCATATATATATATATATATACATATATATATATATATATATATATATATATATATATATATATATATATATATATAAGAGGAAATATGTGTATTTCTAACTAAAAGTAACTAAGCATTTTTAATGTTTCTCATAAAACCTCTCTTTCCTCGCTGTAAAAATAAAGATTGCGTTTTAAAAATTAAACAAATAAATTGTCCAAATGTTAAGAACTTTAAATTTATATAGGCATATATATATATATATATATATATATATATATATATATATATATATATATATATTAGAATAATTGCTATCCAATAAGGAAACAATGTTCATAATAGTGTCTTAATCTACCGTATGAGCGATTTTTTTTAATGCGCCGCGACAAGCATCAACGGCAAATATTTATCGTTTAGAATGACGTTTGTTTGCATATGAAATAATTAAGAAACATACTTATAAAAGTATTATTATGTGTATCTGTATCAAAAACACTTGTAAACTGTTTTTTTTAATTTAATTTTTTTTTTTTATTTCCATACTTTGTGGACCAGGCGCGAACGTAGAGCCCCGGAATTTTAATGAACCACCGTTCTGCCAGATCAAACACACCCATCTCTGTGTCCTGATACATGTTCTATCATTATATGTAACCAGTTTTTTAAAACTGGTTACATATAGAAGACTATTCGTGACCAACACACAAACACAGACATTCAGCTTTATATTATACTAGCAGGGCTACCCGGCGTTGCTCGGGACCGTATAAACAATTAAAAAACAAAAGCAGATATTAAACATATGTTTTATACTTAGGGGAGAGGAATCTTTCATCTCAAGTTTTAGCGTTACAAACAAACATTTGTCTTTTATATATATAGATAATGACAGGTTTTTTGGGGGGCCCCCCTCGAAGATAACTGATCAGTTGACCAACTTCTAGTGGTCCGTTTGACGTGAAATTTCGATATTTGTCATCGGGGTGATGGGGCTTCGATATGATACCAAATTTGTCAAGTTTGGTTCCGTCTTTCAAAAGTTTTAGCCTTACAAACAAACATACATACATACACACAGACGTTTGGCTTTTATATATATAGATTATATTATATATATATATATATATATATATATATATATATATATGAATAATTGCTATCCAATAACGAAACAATATTCATAATGCATATGAAATAATTAAGAAATCATTTTTTTTTAAATTATTTTTATTTTTCGATAATATTTTCAAGATTGACTAAATTTAAGCAACAAAACTAATGTTTGCAATTGTTAAATTTTTTTAAACTTTTAATTGACATATTCAGTTTCATGTTTTAGAGTTCAATATAGACACAATCAATAAATCAAATCAATAAACAAAATCAATTAAAAAAAAATCCAGATGTAATAAATTGAAGGAAGTCGACTTCGAATGTTCTTCGAGATATTTTACTTTTTTTTATATTGCTATTATCCACTAGGCTTTGACGACTAATGGACACAATGCAATTTAATTTTCATTACTTAAAAGCTCAAAAGCTTTTTTTTACGTATTGTATCCAATTCAATCTGAATGATTTCTTAAAGTTTTGTTTCCGGATTCAAAACATGAAACGCGAATTATCTATGCTGTAATATGATTTTTTATTTGATTTTCGTGCTTCCCACACACACACACACACACACACACACACACACACACACACACACACACACACACACACACACACACACACAGGACACATAATAACGGAAGAAAATCGTTGGAAATTAAAAAAAAAGAAAAACGAGGAGGTTCATAGCGTTGTAAAAAAAAAAATCTTACTCGTTTTTTTATGTCTAAACATATGTAAATTTGAGTTAAGCAAGATAACAATAAAAAGCTAAGTCCATCATTTGTCCTCCCCCTCCATTTAGCCCCAAAGCTCCCCAAGGCCTTAACATGTTTAAATCTGAGTTAAGCCCCATCAAAATTGTTAAATATATATACGCAGAAAATGTTGAACAACTATGGTAAAATCCTCCCAAATATCGAGTGTTTTTATTTACCCTAAAAGACCCCTGGGTCACATGCAAGAGTTATCGCGAAGTATAAACAAACACAATTATATAGAAATCTTTTTTTAATAAGCATAAAGGTGTCAATTTTAGCCAGGGGCGCATTGGGTGGCAACTGGATTTTTCCCGAAAATCAATTCTGTTAATTTCTACTATAATGTTAAAGCTTTGTGCCAAATTTCCAAAAATTCCAAGGCATATTTATTGAGAAAAGTGCAGACAGACAAACGGATGAACGAACAAACGGACAAGGGTGAATTTACAAGTCCACCCTCCATTTGTCAGGGGGGGGGCAAATAATGTTTAAATAGTCAGGTATGTAAATTTGTTACAGGACTTACACAAAACTGACGTAGGTGGTAAAAACAATTTTTGTTAGAGTGTGTGTTCCTTGATGAAAGCACTGGTTTAGTTTGAATAAAAAAAATCGTATTAGATGCGTTTGAAGCCAAAAACAACGGATTATTACAAAATAAACATATTTATTTTTGTTTGAAATTTATATTGAATTTCAATATGCATTTAAAACAAAATAAATATCTGTTTATTTTGTAATAATGCGTTGTTTTCGCTGCAAACGCATCTAATACGAATTTTTTTTTATTCAGTTTTTTTAATATATTACACAAATGAACTTTTTCTCAAACATGTACAGAGTAAAAATTATCTAAGTATTCAGTATCTGGGTGAACCATATTTATCAAATTTGTAAACAGCAATCATAATAGTGTCTTAAACAACCGTCTGAGATATTATTTTTTAAAAATGTACGGCAGCCATTATCAAGAGAAAATATTGACCGTTGATAGAATAACGCTTGATTGCGAAAGATATGAAAAAAGAAGTCATTATTCTGTAAATGTTTTATTTTGGATATCATTTTTCCATTTAAAATTGATCATTTAAAGTGGGCGTCGTCATTTTAAGTAGAAATCGCCATTTTGAATAATGTAAACTAGTCATACAGCAACAGATGAAAAACAGCGTTTGACTTTTTTTCCTCTTGAAAAAGTTATCTTTTTTAAAAGGCCTCTAATTGTGGAATTTAGTTTCATATTTTGTTGTTAAATATTGACATAATCGATATGAAAATAAACAGATGAAATGGAGTAAACGGCCGGCTCGAGTTTTCGTCGAAATATTATCCTTTTTTTATTTGTTGTCATCGTCTAAATAGTCGCAACTGAATGACACAATGGAAATGAACATTATTAACTAAAAAGCGTATGGAGAACTGTAGTCATATATATATTTATTCAATTTGATCTAAAGGAAACCTTAAAATTTTTACTTTGGGTTAAAAAAATCGTCATCTTCTATTATACATATCTCCTGTCTGTTTAAATCTATGTATGTGTGTATGTATGTATGTATGTATGTATGTAAGATTAAAAACAAGACCTTCCAAAAGGCGAATGAACTCTTTTTCTGGGTCAACGGCCAACTAGCAACGTATATATTTGTGTGCGTGGATATGTGTATTGGGGTGGGGAGGGCTCCCGTAAACCGTGGTGAAGGCAACCTTTCTAGGAGACGCAAATCTCTGATTTTAAAAAATACATAAAACGGAAGACCAGTACCCGTATTAAGCTGGTCTGCAGTTTAATTTGTTGCTGGCTATCTTGCTCTTGCTTGTTGCTGGATCTCAACATTTTGAACCGAGAGAGAGACTTAGCTGTCGTACAAAGCTAAGACTCTGTAACATCATATTTGTGTAGATACTCCCTCAGACATTTGGGCTCATGGATTTTAAATGTCTGAGGGAGTGGCACTCGTCTGACAAGACGTTGCACTCATCATGTATGTGTGTATATCTCATAAAAAAACTTTCGAAAAAGGTACCGGATTTTCACGAGAGTGGTATCGTTTTGAAGCTGAACCCTTCAAATAGCAAATATCGAAAAATTGGCTAAGTACTCCCTCGCGGTACAGGTGCGAGCTTGCCCGCCTACTACTTTTTTTTTAATGATTTTGCTCAAAACACATATCCAAACACCCAGGCAACGCCGGGCACCTAGGCTTGTCTATAATATAAATTTCACCCTTCTGTTTGTATACATGTATGTATGTATGTATGTATGTATGTGTGTATTTAGGTTCGTATGCAAGCCTACAACTTCCGATCGGTATCGTTTTGAAGCAAGTCACTTCGGACGACAAATATTTTCTACAAGGACGGGTTGTGTTTTTGAACAATATATTCGAAAGACTTTTCGACTGACTAGCCTTAATTTTAACATTTGTCACTTCCGGTTTCACGATGGACGCGACGGAAAAGACGTCACTTTTGTCACGTTATTTTCCACCTTTGTGGTACGTTTTCGAGCCATCTTTACTGCTACCACGTTTTTGTAAACACACACGCACACACACACACACACACACACACACACACACACACATATATATATATATATATATATATTGCAATTAAGAATAGGAAATTGGATCATCAACTGTTTGTAACATGTCTTCTTCCTAAGATTAAGGGTGGCGGTGTTTGTATCAACACTGCTGGGGAGCCATGATGTTATATACTGTTTTGTTTTTAAATCCCCGAAACAGTGTTTCATGGTAAACAACTGCTGATCCCTTGAAAAATAAATTATTGGTATTATAGTAAATTCGAGAGCGAGTTGATGCAGTGATTGCAGGGGATTAAATGATTTACTGACTAGATGGTTTTCTAATGAATGATAAGAAATATTTTTTGTATAGTTTTTAAGGTTAAAAACTTCAAATACTATATATATATATGTATATATATATATATATATATATATATATATATATATATATATATATATATATATTAGTAGCCTAGCGAAGACACAGGGAAGAAACAGAAGCATAAGTAACTGAAGGAGATTTTATACAACTATGGGCGCATTTGGGCATATTTCATTCGTTCGAAAATAAAGGTTCTTATTTACCACTTCTGAGAAACTTTTAACCGTACAATACTATTAAAATATTCCAAAAATCTGCAGATTTCAATATTCATTTTGACTACTAGGTCATATAATATATAAATATATAATATATATAATATAATATATATATATATAATATATATAATATAATATATATATATATATAATATAATATATATATGATATATTTGATATATATTATATATATGATATATATAATATATATGATATATATATATGTAATGTATATATATATTATATATATTATATATATATATGTAATGTATATATATATATATATATATATATATATATATATATATATATATATATATATATATATATATATAGTGCTGGAGACGCCCCTCCATGGGATTAATAGACTTCGTCTGGTGACGTCACTTCCAGCATCGAGAACCGGTTCTGGCTGTCAGAGATTGGCACGCGGCCAAGGAGGTCGTGTGCAAAGGACCTACTGTTGAGACTTGTATTGTTCAACCTTCATTTGCCTGTAATATATGTGAATGCATGTTCGTTCCTAAAAATCCTGTGTTCCCTCGTTCTTATTACCATTTAACCCCATAACAACTGGCGGTGTGGGATTCGACTTTAACACGGGTTAACTCCACAGAAAAAGGAAAAAAAGAATTAAATGAATTTGACTTCAAAAGTATTCGGATTTAAAAGCTAAGAATTGGGCTGGAAATTAGGTTCTAAAAACAAAATTCTAAAAAAAAAAAAAAATAGAAAAGGAAACCATGGCAAAGCGCTCGACTCTAGTAATATTTTTCTCTATATTTAAATTGAAATGAACTGTGTTAAATGCATTTTGTTCATGCCGTTAAAATTAATTTGGTTGCTTATTGAAATGAGGGGGAAAAATATATAAATGTATACTTCATTTCACCGCGAGAATAATTTCTAATAGTAACTTTCCACGGTTTATTCTTATACAAATTGCGACATTTTTCAAATGAAGTGAAAAGTTTTTGTTTTTTTTTTCATTTGTTTTTGCTGCTAACTTTATGCAATATTTAAACGGGAGAGAAAGGTTTAGTTTTCTCTTTTCGTTTTACTTAGACAAAAAGAAATACGTTTTTCTGTGTATCATCTCGAACAAAAAGGCTTTGACTTTATCGACCAAAAAAGTGAAACGCTGTGATGCTAAACGGAAAACGAAACAAAATTAAAAACGTGATGCAAAAATTTAAGAGAAAGCACACTGCAAGATATTTTATGTACATTAAACTAAGACATTTCTTTTTTCTTCGCTTTTGTAATTACTAATCTATATTTAGTACTATCTTTCTAAAAAGGGATTTATGTATTTTTATCGGTTTCTTTTTAGCTAGGTTGCTATTTTACTATATAACTTTGTGTCGAGGAAAATTGAAGAGCGCTGGGTTTTAATGAGTGCTAATAACAATAACTCTCGTTTCCGTGTACTTATAGATAACATCGGAAATATATGGCTCCTGTTATAGAATGCATCTAGATTTTCAAAGGACAGATTTATTTTAGCTGTGTAGCTGTCACCATCAAATTCCGCTTGTTCTTGTATTTCTAAATCGATGGGGGTAGTGCTGCTTTCATTTCATCGTGGTCATCGTCTTAGATGGCCATGTTAGATAGAATCAAAAGTGAAGAAAGTATAAAAGTAAATCTATTTTATACAATGTCGATGATGATGATGATGATGATGATGACGGTCGCGATGATGATGCTGATGATGACGCCGATGATGATGATGACGATGACGACGACGACGACGACGATGATGATGATGGTGATGTTGATGATGATGACGGCGATGATGATGATGATGACGATGACGACGACGATGATGATGATGATGACGATGACGACGACGATGATGATGATGATGATGATGATGATGATGATGGTACCTATTTACAATGCTTTCCCACGGGACAGAGTTAGACACCAGGGTCGTTTTTTAACGTGGAGAAAAGGTACAAAAATAAAAAATTGTCTCAGTCGTGAAGGATTTCTCCTCCACTGACAGAGAACAAGAAATGGAAGTGCCGCATCTGAAGAACAGATGGTATTTATTTGCTCCCCCACCGAGCAAATTAGGCACAAGGCCGATTTTTAATTTGAGGAGTGAAGGGAGGGGGAAGGGAAAATGGGGACCAGCTCCCGAGAGGTGGGAAATGGGAGCTGGTTAAAGGTCAGGCATGTGGGGTTGCCCCCACATCTGGTCTTTGCTAGTCAAAGCTAGTCCTAGCTAGTCATAGCTTGCAGCATCTGAAGAACAGATGGTGTTTATTTGCTCCCCCACAGAGCAAATTAGGCACAAGGCCGTTTTTAATGTGAGGTAAAAACCAGCTCCCCTAAAAGTAGGCAAAAAGGGGACACTCTGGTTACCAAAAATAATAATTGTCCCAGTATAGAGGGTTTCCCCTCCATTGACTGGTACAAATTATCTTAAGTGCAGCATCTGAAGAACAGATACTACACTTTGATCTTATACCTGCATCGATGTGACCTTATCCGTATGCGTTACTAATAATGCGTTTAAACATAGGCGAACATTTGTAATGCATCGCAACACGCGCCGAATCAATCGAAATAGCAGCATCCCGATCGATTTGATAAAACGCCAGCGGAGCTGAGGCACCAATCGTATACCACAAAGGGAACATTTTAGAAACCAACGTTGATCTTCATTTCATCTAGTTTTCTTTATTGCCTGAAAATAGTTAGACTTTTATTATTTAAAGTTTTCCATTAAAACACTACTGGCATTTTTACTTATGTAGAACTTCTAAAAAGTTTCACTTCTCACTCATTTTTCGTCATAATTTCAACTAATTATTACAGTTTATAGATCACCTCCTCGGCTATACACAATTGTTTTTCAGTTTTCGTTCAGTAAAACAAAAGTGATGATGAATTTACTAGTCTTCAAAGTCATAAAAAAAGCGTAAGGAGTTTAGCGTCGTTTTTTATGGATGGTTTCCTATAACAACCATGTCGCTTCATCGACTACTGTTGCTACTAATTCACGCGAAAAGAGAAGTAACAAGTGAAACAGACAGAATGAAAGAATGAAAGGGAGATAATTGGTGGGGGGATTTCATTGTTATTAAATATGAATATGTTATATTTATAAGGGCAAATAAATAAGACTGAAATTAAAAAAAGAACAAGTGAGTTTATTTGAAGCCTGGAAAAATCATGGATTGCAACAGAAAAGTGCAAGCATTAAAAGTAATTTGCTTAAGCTTAAACATAAAAAAAAATAGTTGTTAAAACTGAAAAAGAAAAGGGCAAGATATTCTCGTAAAAATATAATGAATTCATTACTTAAAATATAGCAGCATTGTTTTTTTTTTAATTTTAGTTTATAACATTATATAATCAATTGTTTAATGCTGCAATATTTCAAGTTATAAATTTATTATATTTTTTTACTAGAATATCTTGTCCTTTTCTTTTCAAGTTTTAACAACCATATTACTTTTCATACTCGCATTTTTCTCAGTGTATACAATAATTGATATAAAATTAGTTTTAAGATATTTATTACAAAATAAGCAAGTATTAAAATCAATAGAAAATAGAAAATCAACGAAAAATATAATGAAACAGCTTTTAGCACAGTACCACTCATCGTTTGTACGATGAAAGTTTTATTCTGTAACAAAAATATTATATTTATAAAAATGTTACATTTTAAATTAAAAATAAAAATTGGTACAGGTCCAACGTTTGACACAGCTAACCCATACCCACTTTTTACTCTTGCCCATAATTTACTTCTCGTTCTTTTACTGCATTTGGTAAGAGTTATATGTTTCATATGATCCCCCCTCTTTTCTCTAGTGGAACTTCTTGAAAATCAGCAATTTACGACATAATCAATGTCCGGGTTATTTTCTAATTTTTTTTGCATTTGTATTTGATAAGCACTTCAGTATATTCTGGTTGGTTATATTAAATGTCAGAAAAGTCGCCTATCTCGAAGGCTGCACTAGTATCACTCTTTCTTGAAAACATAGAAGTGTCATTTCTCTACAATTCAAGGACATTGGTGACCCATTTGTAAGAAAAATGTGTAAAAAAATGTACAAAAAATCTGCAATTTAAGAGTTTTCCTACAAAACCTATTATTATCAAGTAATCTTGCTCCGAAACTATCAACGGAAAATTCAATTTTTCTTCTGTTTGTTGGAGACGAGTGTATATTTGTTAGATATTCGTCTGTTTTTCTTTAAACTGTACTTTATAACATCAAATCGCATCCGAAGCATTGCTGTGATTATCAAATAAATGACACATCAAAATTTGTCTTAAAAAAAGAAAAAAAACGGCTTTTTCTGTAACAAATGGAAGTTTGCTAAGAAGCGGAATCTTGTCTACGTGTCTTGCTCTCGGTTTATGATTCAGTTCCTTTGTTCAGCTGGCTTGTTGATATTTGCCTACATTACTCATAATTCAATATTTCTTTTCTCCGTATTGTTTTAGTCAATTGCTTAGAATTTATGTTTGCTTTTACGCCATTGGTAAAAATTCTAGTCGCTTTTGTTAGTAGTCGCTCTCTCTGTTAATCTGGCTTGCGGGAAGAGAAGGGTTGACGGCATTTCGATTGTCTTAAAGTCTCTCAAAAACTCAGCTCGATCAGCCGATTCAGGGGGGGGACCTGTTTTTATAGTGAGGTGACAGGGTAGGCCGGGGCCGCTACCTCAACCAATCGCAACTAGTTACATCACCTCAGGGGAGGTATCCCCCTTCTGACTAGTACCTGTGGATTGTAGACGCTGTTCTCACGATCCAAGTTTAAGCCCATGACCAAGTTGGTCTGGTTACTGCACTCAAAGAAAAAACACTCAGTCATCACGCGTTGGCATCGAAAACGAAATTATGCTTTCTTACGTCTCTCAAAGTGGCAGTAATTTGTAGCTTTTATAACATAACAGAATTCATAAATAAATAATTTTTCTCTCAGCAACGTTGGTTGCTGTCGCCCGGGCACACAACGTTATTCTTCAATGTTTCAGGAGTCTCAGTCCCCTCAGTGGGGAGCCCAATCGCTCCCTGGGACGGTCACGTTACAAGAGTACTGTTATTTGAATTCTCATATTTTTCGCGTTTGCCAGACTCTCATTTTCAACATATAAAACCAAACCAAGTGCTGTGAATAAATATTCAATGATCCAGAACAATGTTTTTTTTTTAAATATTTTTCGGAATTAACCCAACAAGTTGTTTATACTATAAACCAAAAGCACGTATCACAAATCATAGATAATATTGGAAGATATAAATAACTTAAACTGTAAAAACATTGTTTCAATATAACCATAATCAGTACGTAATAACCCTAAAACTCTTGATATGTTTAAATTTCTTGATATGTCTAAAATTATTGATATGCATGAATTAATAATTAAATATGTGAACATATAAGGACTTGCTAAAACGATCATTAAAAAAAACATTACAAATACAATAATTTATTATGTATTATTTGTTTTTGAATCCTTGTGTATTCATTTTTTTGTGTTGAATGTTATCCTCATTTTTACTGCTGTTGTTGTTTTCCACATTTTGACCAACTCATCATCTGGCCTTCTTCAGATAGTCAACATTATAAGAACACAAAATTGGATTTATACGATCATAAATAATATCACACATTGATAGCCCTGCGGGGACCGTGGCGCAATAGATAAAGGCGTTGCGTTCTACTCTTCCAAGTGGACATTTTCTTAAGATGTTTCAATCCTACCCAAAGCAGGTCATGTGACGTAATTGCCAAAGATATGCGAGAAAGCAAAGACTACTGAAGGCAGTAATTATAGAGGATACAGTTACAAGAATTAGCATTCCTATCCCCTAAAGATTAACCACCCGAAGAAGGCCAGAGGATGAGTTAGCCAAAATGTGAATGCACGAATACACAGATTAATATATTTTCCATATTGTAGATTATGCAGAAATGGTTTTTGGTTGTTATTTTTACTGGGTCTATAACCTTTAGAAATGTAAGCAATGTTCCAGAACAGTTTCCAATGGTTAGTTGTTCTACACAAGTCCTGGAGGTGACTGGTTCTCAGTAGACAGAACAGCTTCCGATCGTTATTTGTTCTACACAAGTCTTGGAGGTGACTGGTTCTTAGTAGACAGAACAGTTTCCGAGAGTTTGTTGTTCTACACAAGTCCTGGAAATGACTGGTTCTCAGTAGACAAAACAGTTTCCGATGGTTAGTTTTTCTACACAAGTCCTGGAGATGAATGGTTCTCAATAGACAGAACAGTTCCCGATGGTTAGTTGTTCTACACAAGTCCTAGAGTTGACTGGTTCTCAGTAGCCAGAACAGTTTCTAATCGTTAGTTGCTCTACACAAGTCCTGGAGATGACTGATTCTTATTAGACAGAACAGTTTCCGATGGTTAGTCGTTCTACACAACTCCTGGAGATGATTGTTCTCAGTAGCCAGTTCTCGAGTTGGAATGCAAAGAGCACAGATTATTTTTGTGTTGACACGAAGAAAACATATGCGAAGTTTCTACAGAAAGGTTTAATATTTATGGAGCAATTCTTGTTTGTTATTAGTTTGTAGCAGAACGTGACTTAATTCGATTCCTCAACTCCGTGCAGGATCGTTTATAAATAGAATCTATCGACTTTTCGGGACCATATCTCATTAAAAGACAAAAATATTGCAACACAAACACAACTCAAACCCTTATTCGTATTTTTTTTTTATATTTGCGTATTGTTAATTACTTAAATAATGTATAGGGTGCACATTATTCAGGGGAACTCATCGGCCGATGTGGGTGTGGCTGAACAAGGGGTATGTTCGGTCATACCGCCGGCGATGGTGGGGGTATGTCGGAGTCTGGATTTTTCCAGTGTCAGTCATTTTGGTGCTTTTTTTGTTTTATTTTACTTCAGTCGAAGTTCTCAGAGATCAAGGGGCCCACACCCAGGGGCTAACACTTGAACTCTATATGAGATACATAAATATTCGAATGTTCCATTTAAGTTCTTTATCTTTCAAGCACTGAGTTAGTAAAGAAATTGAGAACATAATTTTCCTCTCCCCAATTAACCATTTTTATACGTTGTAGTATATCTTTCATACTGGTCTCATGGTCTTACTGGATTCAAGGACAATAATTTATCTAGTCTGGTGGAGTATCCAGCTTCGTGCAGTTACTTGAGGTAACATCACTTGGAGAAGGTGCACCATTCCTCGGAAAAGCTGTGGAGTAGCCGTAGTGAGGAGATCTTATTTGTGCTGCGAATACTATGTGATTTTGAATATTTGGTCAGGGTTTACTTCTATGGAAAAAGTATCCTCATGCCAGATTGTTCTGACAAACCCCTGTACAGAGAGACCTTAGACACTCGAGGATAGTGTCTAGTAGGCATTCAAGTTCTCCCCAGTAGGCATTCAACTTCTCTCCTTTAGTACTCGGATTATCTTCAATTGGTATGTTTCAGACAACCAGTGAACTTAAGAATTAGAAGTTATTTTAAAGTCTTTAAACTGCCTACTCGTGAGTTTAAGACGGGGAATTAAAGCGCACTAATTTGTTTCTAATCCTCAGCAAATGAATGAATAAATAAATAAATATAATGAATAATCGGAATATTATTTCTTAAGATTTCTTAAGAACATGTCAGCATAATTTAATTTCTAAATGGGTCTCGGTTGAGTTGAATCGATACGCCGAATTACCGAAGCGTTAAAAAAAAAATAAACTACCAAGACCAGATGAAAATATCTTTTCCCCGCTAACTTTTCTACAATTCTAAAGGGAAATCATGGACCAGATTCCAAATGCAAAGGAATTGTGTTCCGAATGCTCACGCGATTAGTAAATCGAAATGCGTAGCAATTATAATATCAGTTCTTTGTAATATAACATTAACTCTATAATGATATATACAAAATCTGCAAGAATTAAGATGTCATATTTAAGCGTACTTTACGAGCGGGCTTTGCCGGGCGTCCGTGCTAGCTTAGATAAATACTTTTGTAGTTTTAACAAAAGAGCTACAATAATATGAGTGCAAGTCCATTGACACTGAACATCTACAGAATGCCAACAACGATATATTACATATGAATGAGTCCCCTGTGGAATTTCCACTGGTCTCGCTAGTAAACAAGACATACGAAAATACATATATGAGTAGATAAAATAATAATGAAGAAAAATTGAACAAGAAGAATTTTCTAAAAAGTATTCAAACAAAATAATTAGATGGAGTACATCTGCCACATATGGACAGGGGCTGCTAAAAACAGCCTATCATGCTTTGACAGAGTACAAAATAGATTTCATGGCTTAGTGAGGGATGCTCTTTTTTCTTCCCAGCAACCTCTCTCCCACATAAGAGCCGTTGCCAGCTTGTCCTTTTTTATCGTTATTTCTATGGCAAGTGTTCGTTTGAGCTCCAATCTCTGGTCCCCCCTCGCCAATTTTTCACGATAAACACCTGTCTGGCTGAAAACACTAATTTTCCTCGCTATTTATCTGTGCCTTCATCAACACGTAGATTCCATGAACAAAGTTTCTTTCTTATTAATGAACGCCTGTGGAACTATCTTCCTTTTGCCTGTTTCCCACCTGACTTCAACATAAACAAATTCCTGATGAATCGCAACCTTAAGTAAGACACTTTATCAAATCTCCAATACTAACGATTGCTAAGATACTATCTCATTGATTACTGTACACTCAAATAACCCTCATCCCCGAGTTGCTTCCAGGCCTTGATAAGTGGTGACTACCAAGTAAAACAATAAATAAAAAATAAAATAAAATAAAAATCAAATGATAAATGTTCCACTTAGCGACGACTATAATAACTTTTCAAATCCAATGAAGTAAAAAAAAAGCTGTGGCTCATCAAGTACTAGTACAATCCGCGTAAAGCCACAAACTATTTGTACAATATTGCAAATCTTTGAAATACATGATTAATCCTGTGACATGATGTGATAAAAGTAGGATCCAGATAGGGATTCTCGAAACCGTAAGGGGTTATAAGTTGAATTCTAAGAATTCCAAGATTCTTATTGGGATAAAAAATTTGGAGTGTGAAACAAGAGCCATATATGAGACTTCTTATTAATTACCTTTCTGTTACGAGAATTTATACCTAGATATTTATATTTCATCACACATACGGTTGGCAAAGCGATTAATTTCGCTAATTAGAGGAGGGATGAAAAAGCTCCCCCCCCCCAAAAAAAAACACTTATCGATAAAATATATATACATAATATATATATATATATATATATATATGTATATATATATTAATATATATATATATATAATTGTTATATATATATATATATATATATCTATATATATATATATATATATATATATATATATATATATATATATATATATATACAAGCAGAAGTATCCGTCGTTGTCTGGGTTAAAAAAACAGCCTACATAAAATGGACTCTGGTTTATGAAAGTATGATAGGTTATGAAAAGGAAGGGTTGTAACTTTGGGTTGAATTTTGTGGTATCAATGCCAAAGCAAAATATGATGAAAGTAAAAATAAAATAGATAAACCCCATAATTTATTATTCAATACCTGTTAACACTGAAACACTTATCACAATATTCTGTGGATCTATATTAAAAAACCTTGATAAACTTTGTGACATATTTCCATTCTATGGAGGTCAGGTGCGAACGAAAAACCCCATAATTTTATTATACCATATTTCTTCGAACTGAAACATAATTATAAAAGTATACTTACACAGAGAGATATGAAAAGTCTTTATTAAAGTGTGTGCCTATTTACATTCTATGGTGGGCAGACGCGAACGCAGACCCCACAATTTTATTATACCATCCCTATTTAAGTTAAAACATACTTATCAAAGTAGTCTTAAGTACATCTATATCAAAAACACTTGTAAACGTTTTTTTTTTAATTTTTTAATTTTTTATTTCGATACTTTATGGACCAGGCGCGAATGCTGACCCCACAATTTTAATGAACCGCCGTTCTGCCAGATCAAACATAACCATTACTGTGTCTCGATACATCTTCTATACTTAGATGTAATCAGTTTTTAAAAATAATCAACCATATAGGAGCCTATTCGTGATCAGACACCCCTCACACGCACACATAAATTCAGCTTTATATATATATATATATATATATATATATATATATATATATATATATATATATATATATATATATATATTATTTTACTAAAATAATTAAATACCTACAGGCACTAGTGTTTCATCCTTTCGGGACTCTTCAGTGCAGGGTATAACGATTAACACAGATTTGATACCGTCAACACGAGCAATCTCTGGCTCGATTTGCAAAGACCGTATCTTATCGGCTACGATTAACCGCGAGAAATAACCTTGAATTTAAACATTTTGATTTTGAAATGTTCTTTACGTCAGTCATAGTGACCTAATCGTTATACGATGATCTATGCGTAAAGGCTAAATTGACTGACTAAATTAAACTGAATGTGCTTAACGGAAAGAAACGAATTTCGTAAAGGGGCTGACATAATTATTTACTATAATAATTTAATATCTACAGACACTAGTGTTTGATCCTTTCGGGAATCGTCAGTAGAGGGTGCCACGATGAACACTAGACGACAGTTTCGAAGACGTAAACACGATGAATCTCTTGATCGATTAACAAAGACCGTAACAAATCGGCTACCATTAACCGCGAGGAATAACGTTGAATTTAAACATTTTTATTTTTACATGTTCTTTACGCCAGTCACAGTGATCTAATCATTATACGATAATCTATGTATAAGAGCTAAATTGACTGGCTTTATTCAACTGAATGTGCTCAACGATAAGAAACGAGTTTCTTAAATGGGATGATAAAATTATATTCTATAATAATTAAACACCAACGGACACTAGTGTTTCATCCTATATATATATATATATATATATATATATATATATATATATATATATATTACAATAAGTTTACCAAGGTAATCAAAATGGTAAAATTTAAATATATTATAAATACTACAGAGTTAATATTTACAAGTAATCTCAACCAGATGTAAAGGCTCAATAAAACCGAAAAGGAAATAGAGATGTTTTACCCTTCACCAGACTATATATTCATGTGAAATCTTTTTTATCATATTTTTACCTCCTATTCCCCTTTACCTCACCCTTTTTCTTTAACCAAGTAAGATCTGTGACTTACTTGTGGTTTCATTAAATATATTTACATGCAAAATCCGATCCCACATTTTGTTAATTTCTTCTCTCTGATGAGAAGGAGAGTTTTCTTCGAAACTCCGCGGATTAAGGACTATCCTGTGCTTCCTTTTTAAAAGTAAATATGTTTTTAACTCTTTTTCAAGATCTTTTTTAACATGTTTTATCAATCATTTGTTCATGTATATATATATATATATATATATATATATATATATATATATATGCATATATATATGTATGTGTGTATATATATATATATATATGTATGTTTCTACCATTAAGATGTAAATCGTTGTTCGCTTAAAGCATTTTTCATCGGAAAAAGTTGTGTTTGAAGGTTTGTCAATTCAGGAATTATTCAGAACACAGATAGATAATGATAAATGATACAAAGGGTTCAACAATCTTCAATATTGAGTGTAAATTGTATATTTCGTCAAATATTTCCTCGTTTAATTTTGTTTAAATTTTACTTCTCTCATTACCTCCCCAAAATAATTAACGTAATTAATTATCAAAATATAGTGATTCTAAACAAAATAAAACTTTACGGCCAATTTAAATGAAATCGAAAACGGCAGCATAGATGTCCAAAATATTGGGGGAAACCTTCCATTTACAGTCAGGTAAATATATACTTATTGAAAATTATTAAACCCTTGGAATTATTTATAATTATTTATGCATCTATTTCTAACGATCGAATAATTACTGCATTGACACGGTTTCAAACCCGCACCCGCACACAAACATACACAGACACACACGCAGACATACACACAAACACACACACAAATATATATATATATATATATATTCATTTTTAAATATAATTATCCATTGACAAGTCTAATCAGCGTGGCTGAATTTAGCGAGATTCAAAATTGGACCCCTCTTACACTAGTCTATCTTGCGCATATATATATATATATATATATATATATATACTTCATTTACTCACATAAAATTAATATACGAAAGTATAGATTTATGCGTAAACTTTAAGTATTTACTTCAAAAGTGCTCAATACGTAGGTAGTGCTCAATACGAAGGTAGTGCTCAATAGGTAGGTAGAGCTAGTTAGTATAAAAACAACACTAGCGAATAAATACTGGGAACTCAAAGAAAGCGGACATTCGCCGGTAGTCGAATGGAAAATAATAAGACAAGTTACCACGTGCAGACATTTAGACGACCCATGTAAATTATGCCTTCATGAAAAATTTGCTATCCTGTACTTTAAAGAACCCCAAAATCTATTAAACTGTAGACGAGAAATGGCAAACAACTGTGTTCACAAAATAAAACTTACTCAAGGATAGCGATACAAAATAGCTTTAAAACTAACAATAACAATAGAAAACAAACAAACAAATTAAATAAACATGAATATACATAAACGATCACACATATATGTATATATATATATACATATGTATGTATGTATGTATGTATGTATGCATGTATGTGTGTACACATATGTATATTATATATAAAAAAGGGAGAAAAACGTCTACTTTAAACCACTAACGTAGTCCTAAAACAGATCCTTTGTTCGATAAAATGCATGCCCATTGGCTGATAGGAACGGGCGCGGTGTATATTAGAAAGCTGATTTGATAACTAAAATCCTCAACATATATAAAAACAAGAAACAACCACATAATTCACGCATAAGCCTGACGAATCTTATAGTGGATGAAACGCAGAATATTCAGTGTAGCTTAATCGCCATATATATTTGTAAATTACCATATATATTTTATAAATTACCATATATATTTTATAAATTACCATATATATATGTGTGTGTTCTTATATATATGTATATATGTATGTATGCATATATATACATATATATATATGTATATATGTATATATGTATATATATATATGATGTACAAAGATTTTCCCAAATCTCAGTACCCTGTATATCAAATTTCGAGTCTGTAGACTTAAAATTGACAGAGTTATTGCTGATTATGTGACGTAAAATTGATTATGTGACGTAAAACGTGATTATGTGACGTAAAACGTGATTATGTGGCTTAAAAACGAAGACAAATTAAATATAAATGTTTTTTTAAATTTTTTCTATGAAAATTTCTTATTTGTTTTATATTAATTATCCGGACTACTATTCTCATGCTGCGTCTCATTTTTGCACTGTCTCGGTCGATATAACATCCGACCTTCTTCAAGTGTATCTTATCGAACTCGAAAACGTTTCCGTCAAACTTGGGTATCTGGACAACATTTCGGACGCAACCTTTTATTAAAGTCACGTCATGTTATAGTTCTATCGGTCATGACGAGATAGAGGTCAAAAGAATTTCAGAAATGTATTCTTCGCTCATGAGGAAAATTGAACCATCAACTTTCAGGAAATTATCACTTTTTTTTCCAAGTATCACTGCCTCACGAATATTTACTAACAGTTTTAGTACGAATTTTGGGAGCCTTAAACTATTTTATTTCTAGTTGATTACTAACCATTAATACAATATATATATATATATATATATATATATATATATATATATATATATATAGTAAAACTGGTAATTAGTATATATATATATATATATATATATATATATGCCCGTTTCTTTATCTTGTTTGATTTATCTCATATGTTATATATATATATATATATATATATATATATATATATATATATATATTGTGTAGCTATATCATTAAGTTTGAAGCTAGAAAGAAGTTCGGATATTCGTGCAGAAATACATGTAGAAACATTAATACGAAACGCATATATATATATATATATATATATATATATATATATATATATATATATATATATATATATGGGGTGTCTCTAAAAAATTATTCACTCTTTAGATTATGTCAACTTGCTACGTGAATCCGCTACGCCACGTTCCCAAGAGATATTTAAGAATAAATAATGGCACTTACGGCGGGGAGAGCAGTTCCCTACTATCATCATGGCGTAAGAGCCTATCTTGATAGTCGCCTGCGAAACAGATAGTAAGGACGAAGAAGAAGTATCGAGTACTGTCGACGTTCATCGCATTTGCGCCCCCATTGGATTTTTATATTTTGGGAGGAACGATGTGAGAGTTATGTTTAATACAGGATTCACACCACTAAATGGGCTACAATGAATTAGTTGAAAACAACCTTTGAAAGTGAACTGATAAGGAGCGTTTCTGATGTAATCATTGAGCGTTCTCAGCTGTTCATGGACCACAATTGCCAATAATTTGAACATTTTCGATAATTAGCTGGCTTCTATATTTGTTAATAGTATATGGATGTATGAAACTTTCATTTCTTATAATAAACAAGCCTTTTTTCCAGCATTTCTCGGGGATATGGAGGTGTGTGTTGAGCAAGAAAAACATGACAGTAGGCAGGCAGGCAGGAACTTGTGACGCGATAGTGGAAAAGACATTTTAGGTGTGTGTAAGCGTGTTGGTTGAGCAAAAAAAAAAAAAAAGGATAATTGTGAGCACAAAACAAACAAAAAAAAAAGAAACAGAAAGCAGGCTCGAACGAAAAAAAAACTGCTTTACCGATGTGCCTACCGGGGATGTGCCGTCACGGACAGTTGAAATAACGATTTTTTATGCGACGTTGAGGGTTTAATGCCTTGCAAAAACTGTCAGCGAAAAGACCGACCCTTGTCGTATAAAACTACCTAGTTGAGAGTGAAGAAATTATTTTTTTAGCCAATTGTTCAATATTTGTAGTACGAAGGGTCGTGCTTCGAAATGATACCGGTATTGTGAAAATCCGCCGCCTCTGTCAAAAGATCAAGGCAGACATGCATACACACATACCGGCATACAACAAACAGGGACGATTTATATTATAGATATTGGTTTTATGGTTATTTTAAGAGTGTAATGGGGGCGATATATATATATATATATATATATATATATATATATATATATATATATATACATAATAAGTTATAAAATGTATATGGCGATTAAGCTACACTGAATATTCCGCGTTTCATCAACTCTAGGATTCTATAGGCTTATGCGCGAATTCTGTGGTTGTTTGTCGTTTTTATATGCGCATCTTCTATTGAAATAAGCCTGAAGAATCCTAGAGTGGAGGAAACACGGAATATTCAGTGTAGCTTAATCGCCATATACATTTCATAGGTTACTAACTAGCTCTACCTACGTATTGAACACTTTTGAAGTAAATACTTAAAGTGTACGCATAAATCTATACTTTCTTATATTAATTTTATGTGAGTAAATTAATTATATATATATATATATATATATAATTATTATTCTTATATAAATATATACCTGAAGAACTCTAGATATTATATCGAGCAACATGTTGCAAATATGACACTCAAGTTTTAAACAATAGGAGAAACCAAAAATACTTTTAACTTTATTGTTTAAGTAAATGCCGGCGAAATATCACGTTTTTGCGGGTGGTGTACACAATTAAATATGATACCTTTTTCAAAGTTCAAAGGATGTTTGTATAGGGAAACTATGAATTCTGAATTCTATGCGGATCAATATTGATCGTTTGAAAAGAGTCTCGGTTCAAAGTTTTCCGTACAAAACGGTGTGTCAATCACAACGCAATCAAGCTTAAAAGCATCTGACAATACTGTATTGTTCGGAGAGCGGAAATCCAATCTAGATGACGACTGTGATTCTCCGCTTGAATGATCTGATAACTCTTCCTATTCGAATATCGCACACCGCATCTGACAATGGAAAATAACTTGGTCCACTTGAAATGACAGGAAACACAAGGAAACAATCGATTTCATTAGTAACATTGGAACATTGTTAAATGCGGCCAAGCTGCTTCAAAAAATGTGCTGGCCGTCTGCCCTTAGTTGGTCTGTCACATTATAATTTCAAGCTGCAGTTTCATGTATGTTAGTGAAACCGATTGTTCCCCGACTTCTTACTGTCGTTTGCTTTATAGACTGCGAATCTTGGCCACTAAGAGTCCCAGATCTCAAAAGGTCGGTATTGTCTGATCTTTCATTCCTTCGCCAAATTTACTAGCATTCAGGCCGGAAAGCAATGTTGGATCATATTTTTTAACCACGTTCTTTCAAAGAAGAGGAAATTCGCAATTTGGTCACTATGCGTTCATGCACGAAGCAATAGCTTAATTGAAAGAGTTAGGCTGCAAATTCTTGCCGCTGAGAATCACAGATCTCAAAAGTGTTTGACCTCATATAACTCCGCCAAATTTGCTACCATTCTGCCTCCCATGACCAGGCCGGAAACCAATATCGGGTTATAGCCTTCAGCCATGCACTTTCAAACAGGAAGTTCGTAATTTGGCCACGCTGCATTCATCAACGACGCAATATCCCAAAGCTATTGCAGGTGGAGGAAGGCGCTTCGAAACCCATCATAAAGCCGTTGTTACAAACCATCAAAGCCGACGTCTAATTTAGCTTAAGTCTACATGTCTATACTGTTTGCCGCTTGCCCCGGCTCTGGTTTTCTATCATATTTTGGCTACTGTGAGTGGTCGTGCGTCGTCTGCGTTCAACCGGGACCCTGGGTATTTTATAGGAGGAGTCGCTCAACACATGCTGCGTAAATGTCGCATCAAATCCAGTTATGTCGATTGCTGCGCAAACCAGTAACAGGAATCCGTGGAATTGTGGATTCATCTTGAGAGAATGCGTTTCGTTTTGGGGACTTCGACAGATGTTATACGTACCGTCTCCCCTTCACATATATCATGACGAGTCATTAACTGTATGAACGAGGGTGTGCGAAAAAAATCTAGAGATTGTTTCTCATGATAAGGAGGAATGGGTCGGTAGAGAATAATATACAAAACGTTTGAAAAAAGAGTAAATTATCTGTCTTAAATATTGGACTCCCTGTAAACAGTATGGTTGGTTGGTTTTGCTTTACGATATATCAGACCTTTTCAGGTTATTTAATGCCGAATCCATATATTTTGAAGAAAAAAGTTTTAATATATTTGTTGTTTGCAAGTCGGTTTCTATTTAAACCATAGTTGGGACCCTAACATGTACTACCAGCCGAGGGCAGAGTGGACCTGAGAGCAATGGAGATTAAAGGGTGGCTCCACACTCCTCAAAGCCCGCAAGCTGGGGCCCTCACCACTGGATATAGTTCATATAAGGTCATATCAAGGACTGTAAACAGTATGGAGCCGAAAGTAGACCAGGTGTGAAAATATCAACGTGTATACACAACCCAGATTAAAGAATTGTGATATGGCAAAACAGCTGTCAGTGGGTTGTATAAATAAGTGCAACCTTAAAAAAGTAAATAAACCGCATGGAAATACACACAAAATTACGTAAATTGATTAAATATTTTTATTTTTTATTAAGAAAATAACATTTTATTAGTATTAAAACACAATGGCTCATAATTCCACAAATGTTAAATATTGAATATTTGCGCAGAAAGTAAATCCGGGAAATAATACGGCATTCATTCATTTTATTTTTAAATATAGAAGCATAGTAGAATGTGCTTCTATATTTAAAAATAAGATGAATAAATGCCGCATTATGTCCCGGATTTAAAAATTCTAGAGTATATTTTTATTAAGTCTTTGAGACCTTGCAAGAAAAAAGAAAATCTGTTAGGACTTAATTCGGTTTCTGTAATTTTTCCGCAGTTTATTTTTCGTTTTTTTCTTTCTTCCTCCGCCATATTCATGACATTTTTATCGTATTCTCCTGTATTTAGCTCTGTTGAGCGAGGAACGAAACCTGGTTAGCTAACCTTTATTTTCGTTTTTTTTTTAATTTTTAAAACATTATGTTGATTGGTCTGTATTTAGCCAATATATATATATATATATATATATATATATATATATATATATATATATATATATATGTGTGTGTGTGTGTGGGTGTGTGTGGGTGACAAATATGCTTCTTTAACAAGACGTAATTTATCTGACTAATTATTATTTTTCCAAAGTGTAATTTAGATTTTTTTTTTCGCACAGACAAAAAAGAAAATAGAATAGGGCATTTATCAAGACTGACATAATAATATCATGGCGTTACGCTACGAAACAGGTGCTGTGAAAAATGGACGCTTTGATATGTTCAGAACAGAAGTGCTAAAAGTATAAGCATCTTAATATTCATAATGTTATGGCATAACTATATATGATATTTTCTTGCTTACAATTATATTTCACAATTTTTGTATACCAAATCATTTTAGTTCTAAAACTCAACATATGTTCAGAATAAAAAGAGAGAACCCCTCCAACATGTTACAATTTCGGTATAATTTTTCACAGATCCGTTTCGTCATGCAGATATATACGGTTATTATTACTGCAACGCCATCTTTTTAGTGTATATACTCTTCAGAAAAATAAGACATAAGTAGGTTAGGTAAGATAGATCTGAGATAATATGTGTGTTCTATTAATATTTTCTTTCTTGCAACAAGAAAAATATATATAGAAGACCCAGCAGTTCATAATGTAAGTGTTCCGTTTTTTTTTGTATTGACTATTACTTTATTTATCTTATATATTGTTATAATTATACACACAGAATACACATATATATGTGTCTGTGTGTTTGTGTGTGCGTTTGTGTGTTGTGTGTGTGCGTGATAAGAATAAAACTTAATGACTATAATAATCTATAGATATCTACAAATAGTTATATCTTAAACATTTTTACTTAAAAATAAATCTCTTTTTATTTTTTTCAAACATTTGTCTTTTCTAACAAAGAACACCTTAAGGATGTATATAGGAATCTGATTGGTTGTTTGATATTGCATTTAATGAAACACGTGGAAGGAGTTTATCGTTATTTCCATGACAAGTGCTCGTCTGACCTCCAATCTCTGCTCCCCCCTCGCCAATCTTTCACGAAAAACACCCGTCTAGCTGAATCCACTGTGAAAAATTTCCCCCACTCTATATCTGTGCCTAAATCAAAACGCGGATTCCATGAACAAAGCTTCTTTCTAAGAACTGCACGCCTGTGGAACTCTGTTCCGTCTGCCTGCTTCCCACCGGACTACAACTTGGATGTGTTCAAGTCCAATGTTAACAAGTTCCTAATGAACCGCCCCCTTAAGTAAACACTTCATCAAATCTCCACCCTAACGTAATGTACTTGCAATAACCCTTATCCTTGAGTGACTTCCGGGCCTTGATAAATGGTGATAACTGTGTAAAAAAGGGAGGTAAACATACAAAAAAAAATCGATAGAAATTTGAATATTTGGAAAACTTTAGCTGTCATGAAAATTATAAAATCATTTTTATGTCTTTTTGGTGGTGTTTTAAATCCAATATTTCGCAAAAAAGCTTCATCATGGTAGTTAGTCAGTTCGTAGTTTTTTTTCTCCTTCATTTTGTTGTTATGGAGGAAGAAGGTCATGCAGAAGAAATTTAAAAGTACGAGCTGTACATTTTTGACGTGTGCGTTCGCTCCAGTTTCGAGCAGGAATATGAAATAAGAAAATAGTTGCACACTACAATCTGTAGTGGAATGGGGACAAAAATGGATGGTCACATTCAATGCTGCCAAGACTCAACTAGTTTCTTTCAATAATTACAAGAAACCTTCTCTGCCACCAATCGCAATGGCCAATGACTCTTTATCTGAGAATACATCTTTCAAACTGCTTGGCCTAACGTTCACAGGAAACATGAGTTGAAAGCATTGCCAGGGCCGCTGCGAAGAAGGTAGGCTCTCTCTACCGTGCTAGAAAACTGCTAACACCCGAAAGTATCATGTACCTCTGTAAGGCCACCATTCGCCCATGTATAGAGTATTGCTGTCATTTAGGCTGGTGCATCTGCTACTAGTATCTCGCTTCTAGACAAGTTCCAAAAGAGAGTCGCAAATCTGATAGGCCCTGAACTCGTATCTAAGCTTTAGCTGCTATCCCATCGACGAAATGTTGTATCCCTCTGCCTTTTCTACAAGTATTTTAGTGGTGAATGCTCTGCCGAACTGCAGACACTTGTGCCTCCACGACGTAGATACCCTCGACAAACCCGACAGGCAACTAAATCCCACCCCCAATAAGTAGAGATCCCTAGATGTAAAAGATCTTTCCACTCCAGTAGTTTGTTTCTCAGAACCGCTAGCCTCTGGAATTCCATTCCAGGTCCCTGCTTCCCTAACTGTACTGACATGCAGAAGTTCAAGTGTAACGTGAACTGACATCTTGCTGCCCAAATCCCTACATAGTACCCCATTAGTTGTTGCCCCTGATAGTAGCCCCCTACACCAAAGTGGCAGTGTGCCTTGTTAGGGGTGATAATGTAATAATAATAATAATAATAATAATAATAATAATAATAATAATAATAACAATAATAATAATAATAATAATAATAATAATAATAATAATAATAATAATAATAATAAAATCACTATTTGAAGACACTTGTTTGGAATAGAAATTTTAATATTTTAAATGATTTTATAATTTCCCTGACACCTAAAATTTTCAAAATATGCACATTTATATTCAAAACAAGTGCCTTCAAATAGTGTGCAACCATTTTCCTATTTCATAAAAAATTTGTTTAGCTTTAACAGATCTGGCAATTAAAATATTTTTATTGTATATATATTTTGAATGTATCCGTATATTATTTAATGAAATAAAGAATAAATGACAAAAAATTATGTACAAATGTCATGCTATTGCCAATCTTATAATTTATTCCTTTAATTCAGTTGACATTTACAAGTCGTGATCGTATCTGTTTTGTAGCGCAAAATCAATCACTTAATTATCAAACTTATCAATATAATAATTAAGTGATTGATTTTGCGATACAAAACAGATATTGTCAAGAATTGTAAATGTCAACAGAATTAAAGGAAAAAATTATAAGATGGTCAACATCATGAAGTTGGGAATATAACCTTTTCCATTTATTCTCTATATTGCTCTGTAATTACACTGAGTTTCTTAAGAAAGGATATATATATATATATATATATATATATTATAAGAAAATATATTTCTACAGAAATATATATAAATATATATATATATATATTTCTATAGAAATATATATATATATAAATATATATATATATATTAATATATATATATTTGTGTACAAATATATATTTCTTATTATATATCAATCCTTACATAAGAAGCTCAATAATAGATTCACTAATTGATATAATTATTAAGTGATTGATTTTGCGCTACGAAACAGATACTGTCAAGAACTGCAAGGATCACTTGACTTGATGTACAGGAATAAAATATGAATTTGCAACATCATGTGTTTTGGAATCTAAAGTTTTTGTTATATATATATATATATATATATATATATATATATATATAGTGTTTTACATACATATCTATAGCCTAGAATTGTAAATGCCCACAGAATTTAAAGAATAAATTATGAATTGTGAACATCACGAATTTTGGAATATAACTTTTTGTCATTTATTCTCTATATTGCTCTGTATTTACATTGAGCTTCTTACGAATGGATTGATACATATAGTATAAGAAAATATATTCTTTCAGAAATATATATATATATTTATATATATATATACATATATATATATATATATATATATATATATATATATAGGGTTTTACATACATACTATAGTCTAGTACATTACGAATTGCTTTCAGCTTTCATAAATATATATTTTTTCCAATGAAACGTGTGATTCCTGAAATTAATGAATAACATAAATAACGTCTATTGAATAAAAAATCGTGCTAAGTCTTCTTTTCAAAGATGTTTCGCAGCAGCTGAAAAATTTCAGACGATAAAGTTTGCACCGTGTTCTTTAACACGGCGAAATGTAATACTCGATTCATAAAAATAATATTCAACTTTCTTGAATACTAGTTTATTACATTGAGTATTTATATATATATATATATATATATATATATATATATATATATATATATATATTAATACTACCTACTTATCTATCCATCTATTAATCTATCTATATATTAATATCTATCTATATGTATGTACATGAATATCTCTTTCCTTCTCGCGTCTCACACTTTCTCTCTCTCTCTCTCTCTATGTATATATATATATATATGTATATATATAGATAGATAGATAGAGAGAGAGAGAAAGAGAGAGAGAGCACCAATTTCAAAAGTTAAAAAAAAAACTCACTTTAGTGCCATGAGCTAGAATCGAAATGAAAACAAAAATATGGCACCTTGCTGTCAAAACTTCATAAACTTCAATTTTCATCGTCTATAAAAAAAAAAAGCTTTAATTCAAAGAAGCATCATTTAATTTGCATGTGTCGATGAGGATTAGCGTTAGTTTGCATGATTATTGCTATTTTGTATCTGTTATTCACCGAATGAACTTGCCAAGATGCAGAGACACGTGGGCGTGTGAGAAGCAAGGAATAGTCGCACTCATCACATTTTTTCTTCTAAAATGTCAATTTCCTTACTTTTGTCGTCAAGCTATCATCTAACTATGGAACTAAAAAAGCGTTATCTAACTATAGAACTAAAAATATATTTCCAGTTTCCGTTTGATGTTAATCATGCTGTTTAATAATGTACATATTTTTATCATTTCTTGAGTACCAGCAATTACAGGATAAAATTAATCTTATATATATATATATATATATATATATATATATATATATATAGGTTACCCCCAAAAAACAAAAGTAAAATTGAGACAATCAAGAACATATGCTACAGAACGTAGAAAAAAAAGGCCAAATAGCCTAGTGTTTTGATGTGATGTTTTGAATATAATAAACTAGTTATGACCAAAGTATTATGTCATTCGGACAAAACACTAGGAACCGGGGCCTATTAAGAGTTGGGCCCGGTTTTTTCTGGGTCATCCTCTATTTATATATATATATATATATATATATATATAGCGAAACATAAAGTCAGACACAAGTTTTGTTTTGAAGGTAGGTATAGCTGGTTGAAAAAAAAACATGTATACATTTTTGATTTCTACTACCTTTTAAAAAACACATTTTCAGAACAGAGACTGCACTTTTCTCCATGCGACAAAAGGTGTTAAGTATTTATTAAAAGAGAAAACGACAAAGAAAAATACGGTTTTAATTTTCTATCCTAGAATTCATTACCAGGAAATATCTGCACTGAACAATATTCAAATGAAATAGTTCACATGCATCAATCAAGTTCACATCATAAGGAAACTCTAAACGGTTTCTTTTTTGTGACAGGTGAAACGCTTTGGTAACAATCAGTATAGTAAAGTTCAGAAATTGCGCTATTCCAAATACCGATGTTTGCAAACGCATACTCACATAAACGCTCTCTCGCGATCTTTCTTCTCGAACGCTCTCTCCAGTCGTACGTTCCCTCTTTGTTCCCACAATTTTCCCACCTTAGCTCTCTCCTTCTATTACTGTTAATCTATCCTCTATATCATTCTCACTAACTCGTCTCATGCTCTCTATCTCACTCTGTCGTCTTTCTCTGCCGTCTCTCTCTCTCTCTCTCTATCTCTCTCCCTATCTCTCTCTTTTTCTCCCTGAAGTCTATTATAGTTGTCTCCACTTGGCGTTTCTCTCGTCTCTGTTTTTTCTTTTCTCTCTCTCTCTCTCACTCACTCTCCCTCTCTCTCTGTCCTTCTCTGTCGCCAGTGTCTCTCGTCTTTCACTGCTTTTCTCCTTCATCCCTTCCTGCCGTATCGGTCTGTCATCTCCAACTGCGGTATCACTCGTCTATATTATCTCTCTCTCTGCCTTTTTTTTTTTTTTTTTGCTGTCCCTATTGCCATCTCTTTCTTGAGTCTCACACATCTTTCTCCATCGTCTCTCTAGTATTTCTCGCCCACTCTCTCTCTCGGTCTCGCGCTCTCTCTCTCTCTCTTTCTCTCTCACACACACACACACGCACACACACTGTCGTCTCTCTCATCTATTTTGTTCTTCTCTTTCGTCTCTGTCCGCAGTCTCTCGCCTGTCTCTTTCGGCCGTCTGTCTCTGTCTTTTGTCTACTTTACTTTCTCCCTCCTTTTTTTCTCTCTCCACATTTCTTCTCTCTCTCAACTTTTTTCTCTCTCTCTCTCCACAATCTTCTCCATCCTGTCTCTTCTCTCTCTTCTCTCGCTTCTTCCCCCTCTTCTATTTTCGTTCACACTGTACTAGGTGGAAAACGCTAAAATGCTGTCCTAATAAAAGAACACTACAGCGTTATTTTAACACTCAATTCAGGTAAATAGATTATTTAGTCGAGCTGATAATAGTCCAGAGAGGAAGGGAGCCAGTGAGAGAAGGGTACAAGGTCATAGCACTCCTATGGAATTATTTATCGGCCCATAATCTTTTTGCCACACCAAGGGTCTGCCACATCATTACTACAGTCGTAAGCACATCCAGGTATAGTTTAGTGTTGATTTTCAAGCCGACTTTGATGATGTGAGGTGGCATGATATAGCCCTCACTTAAAACAACGGGAAATACCATAAACGCGGCCAAAAACTTTGTTTTCATCAGCTTGTACAATTCTATATAATTCGTGGCGATCCAGTGATGCATTTTAAGGGTAATGGCGACGATCCTTGATTCATAACTTTGATCGGTAACATGTGTTATAAGGCGGCGCATCTCTGATTTCGCTCGTTGAACATTGTGTCACTTTCAGACATGATAGTAGCCTGATATCGTTGTTAGGATTTGTACAAATTGGCTAACTAGTAGATAGTTTACAACAAAAAAAAAGCCCAAAAAAAAAAAAAGAAAACATGTTTTCATCAAACGGAAATGGAATCATATCGTATTTTCTAGGGCGACAATATTATTATTTCACTGTATAGTCTGCATTATTTTACTCTCCCACATCAATTACGTCACTTCCTGTTTTGTTATTCTCGCGTTTCTCTATCTTTTTCTCTCTCTTCTATCCATTCTCTTTCTTCTCCTTTTCATTTCTCTCTTTCTCTCTTTCTCTCTTCTCCCCTTTGTTCTCTCTAAACCCTCCTTTTCTTTCTTTCGTATTATCTCCCCTCTCTTTTTACCTTACTTCCCCGAACTATTTTTCACTCGCGCGCTTTTGCTCTACTCTGACGAATTCCAAATCTATTAAAAACAAAACAAAAGCTAATTCACTTTTAAAATGAAGCAAACATCTCAGGTGTTGTTTATTTCAATCGGCCACAAATTCCAACCTCCGCATCTATCCGCTTTTCCCATGAGCTTCCGATGAGCAGGTGACATTTCCCAATATCTCGTAATATATACAAGAAAAATGGGCAATTCGTTAATCCATATGCCTTCCAAAGTATCGTTAATCGATTGTATTTTTTACAGGTTTAAAAAAAGAACAGCTGGAATTTTCTAAACGCACAAACATTTCACACGTTTCAATAACTTCTTAGGAATGACCGACTTCAATTCAGGTAACGAATATGCTCCTACGATATCAGCTGAAATCTTTTGAACAATGCATATGAAAATAACGCGTTAATTATTTCAGTCAAAAAATATTTAATGTTTCATCTTTCTAAATACTCGTCAGCATGGATATATATAATATTAGATAAAATTAAATATGTCTGTGTGTATCTGGTGGTGTATTTGTCTCTGTGTGTGTGTGTGTGTGTGTGTGTGTGTGTGTGTGTGTTTATTCCTTGTAGACACGAAAACGTCTTGACTGATATTTATGAAATTTCACACGAAGGTGCATTATGTGTCTGACATTGTTCCTAGATAGATTGTGTATCTGAATGTGTTCGAAAATATCGATAACCGAAAATCGAAGTAATCCAATGAAAGAAGAAACAGTCGATTTTGAGCAAAGTAAACAGCCGAACATACAAGTGAACTTGTAAAATTTTACCATCACACAAACCGAAACGCCCGATAGATAAAATCATCACTAGGCACTTTCATATAACAAATGCGAGTTCGAAATGAATGTTTCTATTTAAAGCACAATGTCACCATGATAGCTGAAATTTTCATTTTAATCTTTAATTAAATAATATAATCTGTTAATCTTTAATTAAATAATACAGGGTGCTCGCCCCCAAAAAAACAAAAGCTAAATGGAGGCCATCTAGAACATATGCTATAGAACGGAGAAAAAAAGGCCTAAGACCCTAGTGTTTTGATGTGATGTTTTGAATATAATAAACTAGTTATGACCAAAGTTTCATTTCATTCGGACAAAACACTAAGAAACGGGGCCTAATTAGAGTTGGGGCCCGTTTTTTGGAGGCACCCTGTATATTACAAAATCTCAGTTTTTTGTGTATGTGTTTGTATGTCTGATAAAATTTTTTGTCATCCGCTTCGTACAGACACGAAGGTGTGATTGAAAGTAAAAGCTATCAGCAAATTGGAAAATATTCGTTAATTATTTCATGTGGAAATGTTTTATTTGAAGTGGGATCAGTTAACATATGATTTTCGATGCGGTTTTTAAAGCACGCGTACCTGAAGCTTAATTACGTATTTTTTGTTTTGAAAAGATCAATTTGCTTTATAACATAAATTTTTGCGCTAAATTACCGTTATAACATCTGCGTCCTCATGTTTGTATCGATAATACTTTTTCGCACCACGGACGCGGCATTTCAAACTTTTTTTTTTTTCGCTTACAAAATGTTGCTTTCTGTTTCGCTTCTGGCTAATGGCACTCAAGTCCAGTTTTTTTTTTTTTTTTCTACGACCGGGCAACACTGACCATCACATTTTTTTTTCTTTGCCCACGAGCTGTCAAATATTTTTCCACGACCGGAACCCCCATCAAATTATTTTCCTCCAAGCTGTCACATTTTTTTTACGACGGGATATGAAGGACCTCGTCCCCCCGCTTCTTATATATAAAAGAATTTTATAAAATTAACCTCTACCGCGCACTGCAGACTGCAATGCATTGTGTGACTAAATAATCGTGGGTAGACATGTAAATGTAAATGATAGAAGAAGAAGCAGAAAACATACAAATAAACATAAAATAAATACAAAAATAATATCTAATATCGATTTTCCAATCATAATAACAATTTTTGTAAAGTCTAGATATGAATCGGTAACCAAAACATGTGTAACTTATCAGATAAAACGGTAATCTATAATATAAAGCTGTATGTGTGTGTGTGTGTGTGTGTGTGTGGTCACGAATACGCTCCTATATGGTTGACTATTTTAAAAAACTGATTACATATAATGATAGGAGATGTATCGATACACAGGAATGGGTATGTTTGATCTGGCAGAACGGTGGTTCATTAAAATTATGGGGTCTGCGTTCGTGCCTCGTCCACAAATTATGGAAATAAAAAATTAAAAAATTAAAAAAAAAAAAACGTTTACAAGTGTTTTTGATATAGATGTACATAAGAATACTTTGATAAGTATATTTTAACTTAAATAGGGATGATATAATAAAATTGTGGGGTCTGCTTCGCGCCCGGCGTCCATAGAATGGAAATAGGCACAACCGTTAATAAAGACTTTTCATATCTATCTGCGTAAGTATACTTTGATAATTATGTTTCAGTTTGAAGAAATATGGTATAATAAAATTACGGGGTGTTCGTTCGCGCCTGACCTCCATAGAATGGAAATATGTCACAAAGTTTAACAAGTTTTTTTTTTTTTTAATATAGATCCACAGAATATTGTGGTAAGTGTTTCAGTGTGAACAGGTATGGTATAATAAATTATGAGGGTTTATTTATTTTATTTTCACTTTCATCATATTTTGCTTTGGTTTTGATACCCCCCCCCAAAAAAAAATTCAACCCAAATTTACAACCTTTCCTTTTCATAACCTATCATACTTACATAAATCAGAGTCCATATTCTGTAGGCTGTTTTTTAACCCAGTCAACGACGGGTGCTTTTGCTAGTATATATATATATATATATATATATATATATATATATATATATATATATATATATATATATATATATATAACATTTATATATATATATATATATATATATTTTAATATATACATATATATATTTTAATATATATATATATATATATATATATATATATATATATATTATGTATATATATTTTATCGATGAGTATTTGGGGGCATCTTTTTCACCTTCATGTGAATAGAGAAATTAATCGCTTTGCCAACCGTATATCTAAAATGCTCTTAGTTTCCTAGATCGTTTAGAGACTCTAGAAAACTATTAGTTTAACCTTGTGACTTTTTATCCTATCCACGACTCCAAGTTTTTTCAGTCTATCTTTCTTCTTTCCCAGTGGACAGAGCTAATAATTTCTGTAATATTTCAATATACTTCGACATTTCCCTTTGCGATCTGAAAGAAGGCCAGCAGGATAATGAAATAGTGTTTTTATCCGACCAACAATGTCTTCGGTATGAATCGTTGATAGTGCATAACCCTGACACACGTCGTCCGAGTTCCGAGGCCGCGATAAATCGTCGCCTTTTGTCATAATTCTCGGTTCGTTACGTTTTCAAATGATTAGCCGTTATATAGTTATTGGATTTTTTGTACGATTTTTAGAAATATCGTATAGCCTTCGGCTAACGGCAAATATTAAATCTAACGCATTTCATCGTGAAAGATATTGCACCAACGAAAACGTTGCGGGAAACCATCAATAGATTCATAACGATATAACTGCTTTCATATACGCTAGAATACAAAGCTGCAATAAATTAAACATAATGTATGAATGTAGGCACAATGTCTTTCGAATATATATATATATATATATATATATATATATATATATATATATATATATATATATATGTATGTATGTATATCGTCTTTGAAGTTTTTAACATTTGAAACCACACAAAAAATTATTTTTTATCATTCATTAAAAAAAACATCTAGTCAGTAAGTCATTTAATCACCTGCAATCACTGCATCAACTCTCAAATTTACTATAATACCAATTTTTATATTTTTTAAGGGATCATCAGTTGTTTACCATGAAACACTGTTTCGGGGATTTAATATATATATATATATATATATATATATATATATATATATATATATATATATATATATATATATATATATATTTAAAAGAGTGTAGCCATCAACAATTGTAGGGTTTTTTAAAAGGTTTTCATCATATTTTTATTTTAAAATATTTTTATAACGCGTCTTATTTTACTATTTTATAATTTTATTATACCATATTTCTTCAAACTGAAACATAATTATCAAAGTATACTTAGGCAGATAGATATGAAAAGTCCTTATTAAAGTGTGTGCCTATTTCCACTCTATAGAGGCAAGGGTCGAACGCAGACCCAACAATTTTATGATATCATCCCTATTTAAGTTAGAACATACTTATCAAATCATTCTTATGTACATCGTTTTAGAAAACCTGTTAAGATAAAAATATTTTAAAATAAAAATATTTAAAAATAAAAATATGATGAAAACCTTTTAAAAAAACCCACAATTGTTGATGGCTACACTCTTTTAAATATACATTTTTTCTCTCGTTGGAACTACACAACCATCACTTTATATATGTATATATATATATATATATATATATATATATATATATATATATATATATATACAGAGGCGTCCAAAACTAAGGGACCGAATTTTAAAACCTTTTATTTGCAAGAAATAACAACAGTGGACAGTTGACATTTTGACACCTGGTAATCATTACCATCCATAATAACATACTAGAATTTGAATCATTTGCAAGGGATCGAAAAAGAATTATAACGATTCCTATTCTTTATTAGTCCCGAGTAACGTAAACCCATCTAAAACGAAAAAAAAAACACACTTGTGAGGAGGTGACCTAGAGTAAATATTCTTAGTAGAATTTAAATCAATAAATATGTATTATTATATTATTACTACCGCATTGGAAAATGTTAATATATATGTATACACATATATATATATATATATATGTATATATATATATGTGTATGTATACACATATTATATACATATATTTATACATATATATACATATATATACATATATATATATACATATATATATATATATATATATATATAGTAAGTTATAAAATATATGGCGATTAAGCTACACAGAATATTCCGCGTTTCATGCACTCTAGGACTCTTCAGGCTTATGCGCCTAAAGTAGGACTCTTCAGGAACCTGAAGTAGTTATATATATATATATATATATATATATATATATATATATATATATATATATTTACCAGTGGTGAAAAGAAAAAAAAACGGACTAAAGTGCTCAATGTGTAGTCAGAGCAGTATATAGGAAATTTATTACTGTGAGTCCAGAATGAGTTTACAAATTGTTTCAACTAGAGGAAAATCCCCAAAGAGAGGAAAAATCCAACTAGCATCATCAGAATTCATAGATGGACTAAGTTATAAAGTCAAATAAAAATGGAAAGCTCGTAGATAAAGGGGAGTTAGAAAAGAAGGGGGAGTGGTGGGGAGAGGACGTTGGAGTTTAAAGTAGTAGGAGTGTATTAAAAAAAGAGAGGTGTTTATAATTAAATATTAATTATGTGTAAATTCTTATATACGTGTTTTTTAACGGTTTAAACTTAAAAGACGCTACTTTTGTTGATAACGGCATAAGTAACAGTTAATTTAAAGGATCACCATGGCAACAGGTTGGAGAGTTAATGTTAGTGAAGGAACGGGTTGAAAATGGGGTTTAAAGTAATTTAGCCGGGCGGGGAGAGATTGAAAGATATTAATTGTTTATAAAATGGAAAGAAAAAGAAAAGGAAAAATAAGTTAATGAACAGCAAATGCACATACGTAAATGGGGGAAAAGCACATGCGTGATCACACATACATATATATATATACATATATATATATATATATATATATATATATACATATACATATATACACAAACATACATATACAAACACATATATATATATATATATATATATGTACACATACACAGATACGTAAAAATACACGCATATATACATATATAAACATATATGCAAATACACATACATCCAGATGCAAACACTTACACATACATATATATATACATATACATATACATACATATATATATAAATATAAATTAGCTGGGAGGGGGGGAATTGAAAAATATTTTTAAAAAATTTTTAAATTTTCAGGCGTTGTAGTTGAAGGAAAGAGAGAAAGAGAAAAATATAAATTAATGAATTATAAGTTACAAGTTTTTTTTACTAATATAGAAATAGGTAAGAATATCAGTAAGTTAATCAAATAATAAAATTCATAAAATTATTAGGGAGATATTTATAATAAGTGAATAAAACACCTACACACAGAAAAACACACACACAAATATACATGTAGAAGATACGTAACCAAATACAAATATATATAAACACATACATATACACACATGTAGAAGATACGCACAAACACAAATACATATATATACATACATATACACACACACATATATATATACACACATATAAATACATACATACACACACAAATACATACATATACAAACACACACACATACACACGCACACACATATATATATATGTGCACATATATATACATATATATATATATATATATATATATATATATATAAATTAGCTGGGAGATAGAGATTGAAAAAATTAATTTTTTGTTTTTAATTTATTATTTATAGTTTTTTTGAATTGTCGGGCGTTAAGTTGAAAGAAAGAAATGAGAAATAGAAGGGTAAATAGGTGAATTATACGTTATAGGTTTATTTAATAAAGTAAAATAAACTAAGGATATCAGTAAGTTAATTAAATAATAAAAATTAATATAATTATTAATAAAATGTAGATAGTAAGTAGATAACAAAAACACACAAATACATACACATGAGTACACATGTAAAAAAATACACACATCAATGGGGGAGGAGCATGTGCTTGAGTATATGTACAAACACAAATACGAAAAATATGTAAATAAGCTTCGTGTTAAAAAATATGATAATTATTATTGAAAGAATTAGTAAGAGGTAAATATAAGAGAAAAGCGTATTATATATGTTATATGTAGATGGTAAATTAAATAATTAATTAAAATAGAAGGTAAGTAAATGATTAGTTGTTAACAAGTAGATAATAGACCGAGAGGCAAGTCGAAGGATACCAATTGTGATAAGTACGTAATTGAAATAATAGAGATCGAGACCTAATTATGGAAATAGCCAATAAGAGACTATGGGGCGAGAACCTTTAAATAATGACATAAGGAGTGATTAAGGCAAAGGGGGGGGTACAAAAATGAGTTTGGTAAAGAGAGATGTAGCTAAAAAATGGTGGGATAAATAGGTGGGGGTTCTGTGGAGGGGTTCTTTTAAAATGAATGGGGGACTATATAGTTTAGGTTGTAAATAGGGTGTGTGTAATTCGTTAGTGTTAGATTTTAGGGGTGGGTTATAGTTATTATTAGAAGGGTGAGAAGTTGCTTAAGAGGTGGGATTTATAATGTTTACAATTAAGTGAGGTTTCAGTTTTTTTATTTAGAAGTTTATCTCTATCTCTAAAATTAGTAATCAGTAATTTTTCAGTTAAGCATAAATAACATGGGGAGTTTAGTGATTTACAGGTACTAGCTCTATTAAGAATTTCCCAGCTAATAATTGGGGTGAGGTTGTTTCGGGTAAGTAGTAGATAGTGGTTAGTTAATGAAGTACTATTTGGGTGGTTGGGGTTATTTAGGGAGCATTTATGCACTCTAAATCTGTCTTTGAACGTGGTGCTTGAGAGGCCAATGTAAATTTTTTTGTTTTGTGGGTCTTCAGCAGGGGCAATAGTTGCTTTGTAAACCACATTTGTTGAGAGACAATTTTGCTGGAGCGGGCATTGGGGTTTGTTAAGGCAATTACAGTTATTTTGACCATTGTTATTATAGTTGTGGTTATTTAGTATTTTATTGTTGTGTTTTTTAATTTTATTTTCTAGATTATTTGTGCAACTGTAGCTAAGCTTAATAGTGTTCTTATTAAAAATTTTATGTAGAATATTACTAGGGGGGAAGTGGTGATTAAGAAGCATGAAGAATTTTTTACCTAATTTAGTTGTTATCATATTATTATAGGGAGGGTTAAACCAGAGGACTTTGCGGGATCTGTTATTCCTATTTGTATTGTTGGGTTTATTAGGGTCCAAGTATGTAATATTAGGGTTGGAATATCCAGATTCCTTTAAAGCATTTTCAAAGAAGGGTTTGTGTAGGTTAAAAATGCTGGAGTTAGATGAGTTTGTGCTAAGCCTTTTTTCTATTGATTTAGGGATATGTTTAATAATGTGTTTGGGGTGGTTGGACATAGGATGTATATATAGGGGGTATGTATTATTTTTAGTGTATGGTTCATAAGTATTATTAGGGAGGTTAAAGGTAACATCTAGAAAATTTACTGTTTTTAAGTTGGAAGTTACTTCAATCTTTAGATCCATATTCTTCAGTTCCCTGATAATGTTCTTTTTAATGCCTTCGCACTTTGGGCCGCTTGCGTTTTCAACAATGATAAGGACATCATCTCTGTAAAGTCCCACGTTGTTGTTGGGGATAAATTTTGTGATATTATATAGGATGAAAAGGCCTACTAAGTCAGTAGCCTCAGCTGCATCAAAAGCACCCATCGCAAGGTCGAAGGAGGTAGGTTGGTCTTTTTAGTCCATTGAGAGTCCTGGCTTAGTAGGACAGTTTTACGGCATTTCAGAATGATGTCAGTTTCAAATGGTTGAACATCGGAGAAGGTAGAAGCAAAATCCAAGACAGTGTCAAAAAGGTGTTTAGAAATAGAAGGGTAGTAATTAACTATGTCAAATTGAATAAATGCAGCCTTGTTCTTGTTAGGTATTCTTTTGAACCAATTAATGGTGTCTTCGGTGTTAATCCACTGGGTTAGGTTGAATTTATTTTTGATTTGTTTATTGATTCTTTCAAGGATTGTTTTGCTGATTCTGCCAATTTCGGGTCTGGTGGGGTTGATAAGCCTGGTTTGTGGTCTGGTACGGAAGTGTTCTTTATGGTCTTTTATGAGGAGGTATGCATTTTTAGTATCTAGCTTAGCTACCCTGTTGCTTAGGTTTAAAGTATCTGTGATTATTTTACTTTCTATATTAATGTCTTTGATTAAGTCAATATTTGATTTTTTGTATGTTGAGGTGAGATTATCATTTAGAAGTTTTAAGTATTTTTGTTTGGAGACTTTGTAGAAATTTTGTGATTTATCAGCCTTGAGGTATATTTGCTTAGATTTATCTATATCTTTAATTATTTTGTCCATTTTCCATGTAAAACTGTCCTACTAAGCCAGGACTTTCAATGGACTAAAAAAGACCAACCTACCTCCTTCGACCTTGCGATGGGTGCTTTTGATGCAGCTGAGGCTACTGACTTAGTAGGCCTTTTCATCCTATATAATATCACAAAATTTATCCCCAACAACAACGTGGGACTTTACATAGATGATGGCCTTATCATTGTTGAAAACGCAAGCGGCCCAAAGTGCGAAGGCATTAAAAAGAACATTATCAGGGAACTGAAGAATATGGATCTAAAGATTGAAGTAACTTCCAACTTAAAAACAGTAAATTTTCTAGATGTTACCTTAAACCTCCCTAATAATACTTATGAACCATACACTAAAAATAATACATACCCCCTATATATACATCCTATGTCCAACTACCCAAAACACATTATTAAACATATCCCTAAATCAATAGAAAAAAGGCTTAGCACAAACTCATCTAACTCCAGCATTTTTAACCTACACAAACCCTTCTTTGAAAATGCTTTAAAGGAATCTGGATATTCCAACCCTAATATTACATACTTGGACCCTAATAAACCCAACAATACAAATAGGAATAACAGATCCCGCAAAGTCCTCTGGTTTAACCCTCCCTATAATAATATGATAAAAACTAAATTAGGTAAAAAATTCTTCATGCTTCTTAATCACCACTTCCCCCCTAGTAATATTCTACATAAAATTTTTAATAAGAACACTATTAAGCTTAGCTACAGTTGCACAAATAATCTAGAAAATAAAATTAAAAAACACAACAATAAAATACTAAATAACCACAACTACAATAACAATGGTCAAAATAACTTTAACTGCCTTAACAAACCCCAATGCCCGCTCCAGCAAAATTGTCTCTCAACAAATGTGGTTTACAAAGCAACTATTGCCCCTGCTGAAGAACCACAAAACAAAAAATTTTACATTGGCCTCTCAAGCACCACGTTCAAAGACAGATTTAGAGTGCATAAATGCTCCCTAAATAACCCCAACCACCCAAATAGTACTTCATTAACTAACCACTATCTACTACTTACCCGAAACAACCTCACCCCAATTATTAGCTGGGAAATTCTTAATAGAGCTAGTACCTGTAAATCACTAAACTCCCCATGTTATTTATGCTTAACTGAAAAATTACTGATTACTAATTTTAGAGATAGAGATAAACTTCTAAATAAAAAAACTGAAACCTCACTTAATTGTAAACATTATAAATCCCACCTCTTAAGCAACTTCTCACCCTTCTAATAATAACTATAACCCACCCCTAAAATCTAACACTAACGAATTACACACACCCTATTTACAACCTAAACTATATAGTCCCCCATTCATTTTAAAAGAACCCCTCCACAGAACCCCCACCTATTTATCCCACCATTTTTTAGCTACATCTCTCTTTACCAAACTCATTTTTGTACCCCCCCCTTTGCCTTAATCACTCCTTATGTCATTATTTAAAGGTTCTCGCCCCATAGTCTCTTATTGGCTATTTCCATAATTAGGTCTCGATCTCTATTATTTCAATTACGTACTTATCACAATTGGTATCCTTCGACTTGCCTCTCGGTCTATTATCTACTTGTTAACAACTAATCATTTACTTACCTTCTATTTTAATTAATTATTTAATTTACCATCTACATATAACATATATAATACGCTTTTCTCTTATATTTACCTCTTACTAATTCTTTCAATAATAATTATCATATTTTTTAACACGAAGCTTATTTACATATTTTTCGTATTTGTGTTTGTACATATACTCAAGCACATGCTCCTCCCCCATTGATGTGTGTATTTTTTTACATGTGTACTCATGTGTATGTATTTGTGTGTTTTTGTTATCTACTTACTATCTACATTTTATTAATAATTATATTAATTTTTATTATTTAATTAACTTACTGATATCCTTAGTTTATTTTACTTTATTAAATAAACCTATAACGTATAATTCACCTATTTACCCTTCTATTTCTCATTTCTTTCTTTCAACTTAACGCCCGACAATTCAAAAAAACTATAAATAATAAATTAAAAACAAAAAATTAATTTTTTCAATCTCTATCTCCCAGCTAATTTATATATATATATATATATATATATGTATATATATGTGCACATATATATATATGTGTGTGCGTGTGTATGTGTGTGTTTGTATATGTATGCATATGTGTGTGTATGTATGTATTTATATGTGTGTATATATATATGTGTGTGTGTATATGTATGTATATATATGTATTTGTGTTTGTGCGTATCTTCTACATGTGTGTATATGTATGTGTTTATATATATTTGTATTTGGTTACGTATCTTCTAAATGTATATTTGTGTGTGTGTTTTTCTGTGTGTATGTGTTTTATTCACTTATTATAAATATCTCCCTAATAATTTTATGAATTTTATTATTTGATTAACTTACTGATATTCTTACCTATTTCTATATTAGTAAAATAAACTTGTAACTTATAATTCATTAATTTATATTTTTCTCTTTCTCTCTTTCCTTCAACTATAACGCCTGAAAATTTAAAAATTATTTATAAAATATTTTTCAATTCCCCCCCTCCCAGCTAATTTATATTTATATATATATGTATGTATATGTATATGTATATATATATGTATGTGTAAGTGTTTGCATCTGGATGTATGTGTATTTGCATATATGTTTATATATGTATATATGCGTGTATTTTTACGTATCTGTGTATGTGTACATATATATATATATGTGTTTGTATATGTATGTTTGTGTATATATGTATATGTATATATATATATATATATATATATATATATATATATATGTATGTGTGATCACGCATGTGCTTTTCCCCCATTTACGTATGTGCATTTGCTGTACATATTTATGCGTGTGCTTATATTTGTGTGTTACTTATTAAAAATGTTTTTTTCTATTATTTAAGTTACTTACTTAAGCTTTCACCTATTTTATTTTATTTCATTAAAATAAACCTGTAACGTATAATTTTTACCTGCCCGGCTAATTTATTTATATATATATTATATTTAATTATATATATCATTACACTATCAAAATAAACCTGTAAAGTATAATTCATTAACTTATTTTTCCTTTTCTTTTTCTTTCCATTTTATAAACAATAAATATCTTTCAATCTCTCCCCGCCCGGCTAAATTACTTTAAACCCCATTTTCAACCCGTTCCTTCACTAACATTAACTCTCCAACCTGTTGCCATGGTGATCCTTTAAATTAACTGTTACTTATGCCGTTATCAACAAAAGTAGCGTCTTTTAAGTTTAAACCGTTAAAAAACACGTATATAAGAATTTACACATAATTAATATTTAATTATAAACATCTCTCTTTTTTTAATACACTCCTTCTACTTTAAACTCCAACGTCCTCTCCCCACCACTCCCCCTTCTTTTCTAACTCCCCTTTATCTACGATCTTTCCATTTTTATTTGACTTTATAACTTAGTCCATCTATGAATTCTGATGATGCTAGTTGGATTTTTCCTCTCTTTGGGGATTTTCCTCTAGTTGAAACAATTTGTAAACTCATTCTGGACTCACAGTAATAAATTTCCTATATATATATATATATATATATATATATATATATATACTATATATATATATATATACTTATCTATATATATACTCATATATACTATATATATATATATATACTTATATATACTATATATATATATATATATATATATATATATATGTATATATATATATATATATATATATATATATATATATATATATATATATATTATTTTATTATTACTAACAGCAGTGGAAAATGTTCATATATATATATGCATATATATATATATACAATTATAATAGATGTGTATACACGTACATATGATGATGATGATTACAACGTCTTGTCAGACAAGTGCCACTCCCTCAGAACCTGAAAGTTCATGAGTCCGAAAAAAAGGCATATAGTCCTGCCAGCGAATTCAAGCAGACATGGCACTAAAGACGGTCATTGTTATACATACATATATATACACGCACACACATATATACGTTCGTGCATACACAATACACAATACGCACACATACATATACGTACACACACACATGCAAACATAAACAAGACGGTCCATGGTATACATACATATAAATGTATACATACATACATACATACATACATGTCTATAAGCATACGCTCATATATACCCATATACATACACAATGCATAATACACACACATACATATACATACCCACATTCATACACACACATATACATACATATACATCCACATATACAAATACATACACACATATACTTACACATACATATACGTACACATATGCACATATATATATATATACATACACTTACCTACACATACATACACATCCATATATATGCATTAATACACATACACACATACATGCACACATACAAATACATATACATACACACCTGCTACATACACATACATGCATATACACACAGACATGCATACACACATTTATTAATGTATATATGTACACACTTAAACATAATATACACATAAACACATATACACACATATACACATAGATATAAATACATATAAACTCACATGTACATATATAAATATATACACACATACACATATAAACATGATGATGATTGCAACGTCTTGTCAGACTAGTGCCACTCCCTCAGACATTTAAAATCCATAAGCCCAAATGCCTGAGGGAGTATCTATACACAGATGATGTTACAGAGTCTTAGCTTTGTACGACAGCTAAGTCTCTCTCCCGGTTCAAAATGTTGAGATCCAGCAACAAGCAAGAGCAAGATAGCCAGCAACAAATTAAACTGCAGCCCAGCTTAATGCGGGTAATGGTCTTCCGCTTTATGGTTTTTTTAAATAAGAGATTTGCTTCTCCTAGAAAAGTTGCCTTCACCACGGCTTACGGGACGTCTCTCCACCCCAATACACATATACACACACAAATATACACGATGCTAGTTGGCCGTTGACCCAGAAAAAGAGTTCATTCGCCCCAAAGGTCGAATGAATGAATGAACATATAAACATACAAACACATACATACATAGATACATATAATGATGGCATAACAGTTGTTACATGCATCCAGCATTACAGGCGTACACACGTCACAGCTTTTTTTATCGCCCCAGGACTTTTTTTCTTTTTTTTTATAATTGAAAAATACCTGACGGAGGATCTATACAAAGATGGTGTTACAGAGTTTTTGCTTTGTACGACAGCTAAATCTCTCTCTCGGTTCAAAATGTTTACATCCAGCAACAAGCAAGAGCAAGATAGCCAGCAACAAGTTAAACTGCATACCAACTTAATGCGGGTACTGGTCTCCCGCTTTGTTGTTTTTTTTTCTTTTTTTAAATAAAAAAAAATTTGGTTGAGACAAACACTTTTGGAATAGTAACTGACGATGATATAAACAAATTCACACAGTTTTCACAAATAAACTCAGCGACACGTATATATATGTATATGTATATATACATGTTTATACACACACACACATATATATATAATATAAATATATATATATGTGTGTGTGTGTATATATACATATATACATATATATATATATATATATATATATATATATATATATATATATACTCGGGGTTTTTTTTATTCAAAAGTAATGGACTAATGAGTTCAACGAGGTAGTTAGATAGTGCTCAATAAAAAGAGCTGATAATACTTGTTTATTGTTATATAAACATGGTCACATCCTGCTGCTACAAATAGCCACTTGTATCAATCAAACAACAGATATCATCAGGCAGCGACTTGACTATTCAAAAGTTCAAAGATTGAACTTTTGAATAGTCAAGTCGCTGCCTGAAGATATCTGTTGTTTGATTGAAACAAGTGGCTATTTGTAGCAGCAGGTTGTATCCATGTTTATTTAACAATAAACAAGTATATATATATGTATGTATGTATATATCTATCTATATATATCTATATATATATATATATATATATATATATATATATATATATATATATATATATATATATATACTTAAAATATACTTCACCAGAAATGTATTTTGTTGTTTTGGGAGTTGGCAGCGACAAACATGCTAATCGTTAATTTGCATGTTTTGTTTAAAGGTTTGGTGTTCCATGTTTCCAGAATGATGAGAATCTAGAAAATAATATTTCGCTGGGTATTCTTATATAAACACTAAACTAATATAAAACGCTTAAACGACTTTTCCTGCTAATAGTCTCGCTATCTTACGTTTTCTGCTGATGTCCTTTCACGCGCGCCATACTCGCTATGCTATATATCATTATGACTTTTCTGTATTTTTTGTTATTTAATTTAATTCTCAATACAAGCATTTAATTTTTAAACGGAATACCAAACAAGAGTTGCCCTATATTGTCTTGCCAAACGTGTTCCTTGAACAATCAGGTTAACTATGGTACACTTTTTTTACGTTATTTTTTTAAAGCTCAATTGTGTACAAATATACTTACATGATGTCATTTTTTCTTCTTTTTCATATGCTGCACAATTTTAAATCATTTGCAAATCTTAGGTAAGTAAAATCCATAAAATCAATCTCAAGATATCTTGTAAACGATCGGTGGGTCTAAACTTTCAATGAATGGAGAGAGTTTACCCATTTTAATATATTCCACCATATATAAAATTTGTTATTAATTTTTTTAAATTTTATTGCGGACTATTATCCTCATCTTTTCTTAGTTGTTTCACAACGTTTCGGGCAACTATTCCTCATGCCGTCGTCAGATGGTAACCACAACAGGATAGGTACTCCGAATCTCTTAACTGCGTCCACTGCAATTACTGCCTTTCGTCTCAACAGTTTGTTGTTTTTACATCGTCAGATTTTTTTTATTTAGTCAGATGATCGATTATATTAACAATCTCTGATCAACTCAGTATTATAAAGCAATCAATGAGTAATCGCAAAAACCGCTGCTTCAGACTTTTATCTACATGAGACGTTCTTTTTATTTATCATAATTCTGATTATTATGTTTAAAAAATAATTATGTTTAAAAGTAAATTTCATAAATACATTTATGTGGTGCGGTTACTGATCGAATTGTCAGGATGTGTGTTTTGATGTGAATTTCTTGATAAAATAATGAAATTACTTTTTGCTTATTATTTCAATTGTTTCCGTTCCGATAATCTTGTGTTGTTTTATTTATGTCAACTAATTCGACTTAATTTCTATTTACAATACAACAAAACAAATAAATTGAAAATATTGATCAAACGAGAAGAACTAACATAAAATATATAAGAAATAAAAAAAAAGATAATTACTTCATAACAAAAACTGTTGCCGCCTCTTGGACGACTCTTATTGACACAGTCCGTCCATTCAGTGTTGTTCCTATATATATATATATATATATATATATATATATATATAGATAGATAGATAGATAGATAGATATATATATATATATGTAATTTATAAAATATATATGGCGATTAAGCTACACTGAATATTCTGCGTTTCATCAACTATAGGATTAGTCAGGCTAATGCGTATAAGCCTGACGAATCCTTTAGTGTATGAAACGCAGAATATTCAGTGTAGCTTAATCGCCATATATATTTTATAAATTACTAACTAGCTCTACCTACGTATTGAGCACTTTTGAAGTAAATACTTAAAGTTTACGCATAAATCTATACTTTCGTATATTAAATTTATGTGAGTAAATGAAGTAGTTATGTATATATATATATATATATATATATATACATATATATATATATTTAGTGGAGATGGTAATTAATAAAAACCTGAAGAAAATGCTCAATACTGTTGTAGAGCAAATATGCGTTTTACTTTTTATTACCGTATTTTTCTGTTAAGTTACATTATTGTTTCAGCTACTCGGCCGTTTTTTTGGCCGCCTGTAGCATCATTAGACTTTTACAGAAATGTTCGCTATTTTGGGATGAAAGAGTGAAAGAGTGAATGAGGTCAGGGGGTTGCGAGGAGGGCTGGAGAAAGAGAGAGGAAGGAAACAAGGGGAGAAGGTAGGGGGCGTTTGGTATGTCGATAATGTTTTAGTTTTGGGGTTTAAGGAATTTGTAGGGGAGGGTCTGGGAAGTTCATTTCTGGTGTGGCTGAGGGCATAGGGATACATGGGGGGAAGGGGAATGTGTGGAGGGTGGAGGAGGGGGGTTACTTTAAATTTACTTTAAAATTCTAGTCTTGTGTGAGGACGCTACAGACGGACAAAAAAAACGGCCGAGTAGCCGCAACAATAATGTACCTATTTACAATGCCTCCCCACGAGACAGAGTTAGACATCAGGGTCGTTTTTTAACGCGTAGAAACGGTACAATAATAAAACAATTGTCTCAATCGTGAATGATTTCTCCTCCACTGAAAGAGAACGAGAAATAGAAGTGCAGCATCTGAAGAACAGATATTACACTTTGATCTTGGCCAAAAAGCCAAGAAAAAATAATGTAACTGAACAGAAAAATACGATAATAAAAATAAATATATATATATATATATATATATATATATATATATATATTAAGTAATGTGATTTATAATTTAAAAATGTTTAAAAAAATTTTAAAATTTAACAATCAAAATTTAATTAAATTAAAAATCAGTTTCATAAGAAGGAACAACAACAATGTCAATTATTTAATTAAATTTTGATTTTTAAATTTTAAAAATTTTTTTAAAATTTTTAAATTATAAATCACATTACTTAATATTGAATTGGCTCTAGGACATTTAACTATCGAGCTTATTATATATCTAAATTACAACGAGCATTTCCTGTATTTTAATTAAACTAGTAATTTCACTATTACATTAAAATACACTTAGCTCTTTAGACTATTATTCTAATCTCCTTTAAATTATATATATATATATATATATATATATATATATATATATATATATATATATATATATATATATATATATCAGAAGCATGATCGACATTACCGTCATCTTTTTTTCTTAATTAGTCCAGCAGGCAAATTATTCCTCGTAATATATATATCTGCATAAATTAAAATCTGCATAAATTAAAATATCATATTTTAGTGTACTGTACGACCGGCAATGTTAGGCGGCAAGCAAGTATATATATATATATATATATATATATATATATATATATATATATATATATATATATATATATATCTGTGTGTGTGTGTGTGTCGATGCCCAATGAATTAAAGGAATATATTATAAGATGGTAAACATCATGAAATATGGAATATAGACTTTTGTCATTCATTCATTTTATGCTCTGTAATTACATTGAGCTTTTTAAATAACGATTGGTATATATAAAATGAAATACAAGTGAATATATATATTTCCACAGAAATTTATATATGCATAATTATATATATATATATATATATATATATATATATATATATATATATATATATATATATACATAACAATATGTGTGTGTGTGGGTGGGTGGGTGGGTGGGTGTGATTCTGTAGCATTCTATGGAAATTTTAAAGTCATCTCTATTGAATCTTACTGTTGAAATAGATCTTTCTGTCGAACCCAGAAAGTGATACTCTGCACTCTGAGAAATTCCTTCTGTTGAACTCTATGGAATGTTTGTTTAACGCGGAAATCTTTCTCTCGAACTCGGAAATGTATTCCGTTGGGCTCTGGTAAATTCTATTACGGAACCTTTCTGTTTAACGCGGGAATTTTTCTCTTGAACTCGAAGTGTTATCCTCTTGCTCTTTGGGAATCTTTTTAGTGTTATTTTGTTTCACTTGGGGATGTATTTCAGCCGAAAACTATGGAATCTTTAAGTTTAATGCGCAATTTTTTTTCTGTCGAACTCAGAGAGTGAGTCTGTTGCACATTGGGGAATTTTAAGGTCGGACTCTATAAAATCTTCAGTTAAATGCCGGAATTTTTCTCTCGAACTCGGAGAGTCTCTCTGTTGCAATATGGTGAGTTTTTCAAGTGTACACCATAGAATCTTTCTGTTGAATGCGAGAATGTTTGTGTTGAACAAAGTCAGTTATTCTGTTGCACGCGTGGGAATTCCGTTGGTCGAACTCTATAGAATCTATAGTGTCACGCGGGAATGTTTCTGTCGAATTTGGAAAGATGTTGTGTTGCGCTCTGGGTAATTTTTCATGTCGAAACATTTCTATTTAACGCAGGATCATTCTGTCGAAATTGAGAGTAATTTTGCTGCAATTTTGAGAATTTTATTCCGTAAAATTCATGGAATCTTTCTGCTTAACGTGGGAATGTTTCTGACGGACTCGGAAATTTATTTTTTGGAGGGCATTCTGGGGAGTTCTTTCAGTAAAACTCTATGAAATCTCCCTGATTAATCCAGCAATCTTTCTGTCGGACTCGGAGGGTGATTCTTGTGCACTTTATGAAATTCTTTCAGCCATAATCTATGGAATCTTTCTTTCGAACGCCCGAATCTTTCTTTCGTACTCAGAGAGTGATTCTGTTGCACTCTGTGGATAATTTTCAGTCGAATTCTATGGAATCTTACTTTGGAGTGGTAGGAATATTTTGTTGAAATCGGGGAGTGACTCTGAGCAAGTCTTTCCATCGAACTCTATGGAATCTTTTTGTTGGAATCTTACTATTGAACGCAGAACTTTTCTGCTGTACTGGAAGAATTTTTATGTTGAACTTTGTGGGGATCTATTAGTTTATCTCTATGAAATTACTATTTTGACGCGGAAATCATTCTGTCGAACTAGGAGAATAAAGCTGCTTCACTCTGGGAAATTCTTTTTGTCGAACACTATGGAATCATTCTGCTGAACGCGGGAATTCTTCTGTCGAATTACGAGTGATTCTGTTTCATTCTATGGAATTTTGCAGTCGAGCTCTATGAAATATTGGTTTTCTTCCGCTATATGGAATTTTTCAGCCGAATATGGAATTTCTCTGTTCAACGCAGAAATCTTTCTTTCAGAATCTGGGGAAATTTGATTCGAACTCTTTGGGATGTTTCTGTCGAACTCTGTGACTATTCTAGTCGAACTCGGTGAATTATCTATCGCACCATGACGAATCTTTTTGTCGAACTCGAGTAATCTTCTGTCAAACCTTTAGAATCACCATGAATCTTTCTGTTGATCTCAGGAATCTGCACGAAGTCGTGTTAGTAGAAAATAGAGAACTTCGTAAAATAAAGTTGCAAATTTTATACTTCTGTAGGTTGATTGTTCAATCCTTATACGGTCGGCATTCAAAATACAATCACGAATGTCTTAAATCCTATATACGAGTACATGGTTGCGGCGTAGATTAAATATACTTTTCCGTTCTTAATTTCGTGCGGATTCAAATGTTCTTGAGAAAGTTCCCGAGTTCGATAATTTATACCTGAAGAAGGTCCGAGGTCGTGCTACACTAAAGAGAAGAACAGTTTCCCACATAATTCAAACTATAAAATCAACATAATTTAATTAATCTCCATTACAAAAAAATGATACTTTTAATCAATCGTCTTCAAAAGAAATCAAATTTCGATTACACTATGAATTTTCGATCCTCCTGATACTCTACGTTATACAGCTGAGAATTTAACGAAAGACCTACCATTAAACCTTCTGTTACTGTGTAATTATCTTGAAGGTTAAAGTTTCGATTCTCAGTGTGGGAGGCTGAAAAATGCAATTGTGAATTACTTAAGACTATTATCCAGTCATGGCTGACGGAACAAGAGCATGCTACCCCCATAAAGTAAACAAAGGGTTCCGTTTGTAATTCTATCCAAATTCCCGACTGCTACAGCAGCATTTAGAATTTGAGAAGATACCTTGAAGAAAGTCGGAGGATCACCGGGCGAAACTTTGTGTAAAGGACAGAAACATTTAGGACAGTACCGCAGTGAATCCAACTAATACGAACAACCAATTCCCATCTCAAAAATCCAGAAATGTATTATCAGTTAAATGCGTCAATTTATTTACATACTAACTGTGCCGAACCGTCGTAGCCCAAAAGTATTCATACCGAGACTATAGTTTATAGTAAGTCTGCACGTTTGTCTGTTTGTCTGTTTGACATTTTCTACCAAACTACTGTCTTGTTGACATTTTGCAGGGCTTTTTATGATAATGTTAAGCGAACTAAGTATTATGATATCCGTTCGAGACATACTTAGGTTTGAATACCGATTAGGCACCACAATACCACATTTTCTCTGAAAGTCTCGCATAAAGCCTTCATTGTAAGAAGAGAGTATAACTTTTTTCACGTTTTCCTGAACTTAAGAATATAGCTGAATCTTATCTCGCGACAAAATATTAGTATTTAAAAATATCATTCATAATATAAGTCTCACCTGTCTTTTTAAATGTATGTATGTATGTATTTATGTATGTATGTATGCATGTATGTATGAACCCTTTTTCATGGTCAACGGCCAACTAGCACCATGTGTCTTTTTGTGTCAGTATGTGTGTGTTGGTGGGGGGAGAGGACTCCTGTAAGCCGTGGTGAAGGCAACCTTTCCAGGAGAAGCAAATCTCTGATATAAAAAAATATAAGGCGGAGACTAGTGCCCGCATTAAGCTAGTCTGCAGTTTAACTTGTTGCTGGCTATCTTGATCTTGCTTGTTGCTGGATCTCAACATTTTGAACCGAGAGAGAGAGAGAGTAAGAGAGAGAGAGAGAGAGACTTAGCTGTCGTACAAAGCTAAGACTCTGTAACATCATCTTTGTATAGATACTCCCTCAGGCATTTGTCTATAAAGTGGTCCTGTGACGTTGCAGTCATCATCGTGTATGTGTGTATGGATGTGTGTGTGTATGATGTCATGTCTGCCTAAAACTTTAGACGGGTTATCACGAAAATTGTATGGTTTTGATGTTCAACTCTTCAGACGATCAAATATCGAAAAATTGGCTAAAAACATTAATTCTTTCACCCTCACCTGGCCACTTTTCTACAGGGAGGGATCGCTTTTTTCACCAATATTTTCGAAAGTTAACCTCTCTTTTCAAATGACTAGCCATAATTTAAACCTTCGCACCTTCCGGTTCGCTAATGGACGTAACGGCAAAGACGCAACGTTTTTTTTTCCACTTCCTTTTCTGCCTTCGCCGTACGGGTTCGACCCTGCCTGTCTACTATCACATTTTTCTTTAGTTTAAAACACACCCCCAAAGACGCCAGACACCTAGCAGAAAGAAAAATGAATGTTTTTAAGAATACCAGGCAATGGCGTGTCGCGACAGCTACTTCTTAAGTAATTCTTTTTATTCTAATTAAGGCGTATATCTACTCATTAATTAAAACAAATACGCAGAGTGGTTGCGAGACGAAATCAGATTACATTTTTCGTTTCGACGTTGGTATCATTAGTTAGAACACTTCACGCAACGCTAATCTGTTTTGAAGTAGAAACAATCGTTGTTTCCTAATTATTTTCCCATCCAATTAATAAAGAAACTTACTTCGTTTCAATCAAACTTCTTCGACGTTTTTATTTACTTCATTCATTAACAAATCAAATCGATAACTTGATTTGATGATTGAGAACTTCGTTTTTTTTTTTTTAAATTACCGAAAGAAGACTTGATAAAATTAACACTGTGATAGGTGACTTCCTCTGCACTGCCCATAACACAAAATAAAGAAAAAATTAAAGTATCGGATGCTACGTCACGTGATTAAATATCACGGGATTTTTGTTTATGGATATTTCTAACTCAACGTGTAATGATTTGAACACTAGGCAAGAACAACGCTTTCTCAAAATGCACAAAGGGAAGGGTTTTTTTTTTATTTATTTATTTGCGGACGATTATTTTCATTTTCAAAGTCGTTGCTGTTTCTCCGCGTTTCAGCCAACTCATCCTCTGGCCTTCTGCAGGTGATTAACCGCGACAATAATAGAATGCCGATTCTCTCAACTGTATTTTCAGTAATTATTCTCGAACGTCATCCACGTCTCTAGCGTGATTGTGGTCTTTTTTTTTTTTTTTTTTTTTTTTACACAGTGATCACCACTTATCAAGGCCCGGAAGCCACTCAGGGATAAGGGTTATTGCAAGTACATTACGTTAGTGTGGAGATTTGATGGAGTGTTTACTTAAGGGGGCGGTTCATTAGGAATTTGTTAACATTAGACTTGAAGACATCTAAGTTGTAGTCCGGAGGGAAGCAGGCAGACGGAACAGAGTTCCACAGGCGTGCAGTTCTAAGAAAGAAGCTTATTTTTTCTTTACTGAGACGTCATTTCGCTCATGGTCCGATATTTGCATATAGCCGTTTGCAGTGTTATATTTTTTTTTTTTTTACAAAGGCATCACTACTTATCAAGAGTGCCCGGTAGAAAATGGAACAATAAAATAATCGTTAGTAATGGAAATTCGGTAAATTTGTTAACTTATATGGAACGGCTCACCAAGAACTTGTTTACGTGTGACTTGAAGACAACCATATTGTAGTCAGCTGGAAACGCAGGATAAGCGGAAAACAATTCCATAGGCGTGAGTTCTCAGAAAGAAGCTTTATTCCTGGAATGCACGTTTTGGTTTAAGCACAGATAAAGAGCAGATGAAATTATTGATAGTGTCTTCTGCTAGACGGGTGTTTCTTGTGAAAGTTTGGCGAGGAGAAGGGCATAGATTGGAGCTCAGTCGAGAACTTGCCATGAAAATAACGATAAAGAAGAGACAAACTCGCAACATCTCTTCTGTGAGAAAGAGGTTGCAGGGAAGAGAAAAGGACATCCCATACGAGGCTACGAAGTCTATTTTGAACTCTATCAGCGGCAGAATAAGTCACTTCTAGCAGCTCCTGCCCAGATGGGGCAACAGTACCCCATTCTTGGACGCTAAATTCAAAGATATAAATTCATCCAATCTGGTGGAGTTTTGTGCTGTTATTAAACAACATCATTTGGAGAAGGTGAACCATTCTGTGTGTAAGAAGTGTGTAGCCGTGCCGAGCGGTGTGTTATTTGTAATATTTCATCAGGTTTTACTTTCATCAAGTGTTTTCAGATAAGATACAGAAGGAAAAGGGGATTCTTGTATACAAACCCCAGCGTCTGACTCTAAAAATGATGGTGATCATGTTTTGTAGGTACCAATGTTGTGTAATAGTATGCGCATATATACTTATCTATCTATGTATCTATCTATCGATCTATCTATCGATCTATCTATCTACCGATTTATTTATGCATCTATTTATCTATCTATCTATGCATCTACTTATCCATCTATCGATCTATCTATCGATCCATCCATACATCCATACATCTATCTACCTATCTATCTATCTATTTATGTATCTATCTATGGATCTATCTATCTGTCTGCCTGGATATCTTTTTATCTATTTGTCTATCTAATTATTCTATTGTCTGTATATCCATCGGTCTATCTGTCTTATCTATCGAGTGTTTTCATGTCAGGATTTCCTGATATACCCCTGTACAGAGAGATCGAAGAAACTCTAGGATAGTGTCTAGCAAGCATTTTGCTCCATATTTGTAAATGTGTCTCTGACTATTTATTTTATGGAAATCGCTCCAGACAAGACATGCACCACTTAATGGAAGTATCTAAAAATACCATTTCAAGCTCGAAAAGCAACCAACGATAAGTGTTTGATAGACAGAAAACAGCAATTATTGTTCCTTTGTCAGAAACTTAGCTCATGTTATAGTTTTTATTGTTGTATCACCATGTGTTTGGTCAACTAATCTCCTGGCGTGCTTTCGATAGGATTGAAACCGCTATCTTCAGACAATGCTTACAAAATAAAACAAAAAAAATGTAGAGATTCGACGAGTCTATCCACTGCGCCATTCGAATAGTACACTATAGAAAGTCTATTCTTATAATTATTTCAGTGTTATTTACAGTCTGCTTTAACAGAATTGTTTTCGTTTCTTTTTTTCTATTTATAAATATTATTTAAATTTGTTTTATTTAATTTATTTTTAATTTTACTTATATTTTATTACATTTTTTAACAATTATTATTAGCGGACAACAACGTTTATTTACTTACACTATGAGAGTTATTTCTCGTTTAAGCTATGAATGTTCATTTTGGTTTGATTTTCATAGACAAAGATGGATGTTTTTTATACTTCCCTAAATCCAACATGTGATCACTTTCCATTACAAGGTAACGCGTATCTTAAAAATGTAGTAGGTCGAACACAATTACATTTAGTTATCTATCTATTTATGTATCTATCCATCTCTATCTATCTATCTATCTATCTATCTATCTATTTATTTATCTGGGGTGATAAACAAGAAATGAAGATGAAGAATGTTGGTAAAATCTGTCAAAATATAATGAAATCATATCATAGACAAGTTTATTGTAAGCATCTCATCAGGTTAGCCGGAGATCACATTGGAGTTGGAATTTGGACGTTGAGCAAGGCAGACGGTTTAACAGGTAGACCCTCCGGTTCACCTGGGAGGGAGCTTACGTGTCTCAGAATGGAGACCTAGAAGCAAACCACTCAAGCAAAGATATTCACTTTCTATTCTTCTGTGATCGATAGCTGGAAAGTGGATAAAAACAATACAAAATACAACCAGTGTTCCTGGAAGTGAATGGATATTCGTTCAAGCAGGTGCCAGCCTCCCCTCCAAGAAAAAGACGAATTCCAGATGGATCAAGATACATGAAGCCTGAAAATCAGGTATGTTGAAAATGCATGTATGGTACACACACACACGCACACACACACGCACATACACACCTGGATATGAACATTTATACGATAATAGCCTTGGAGCATAAAAACGCTGCAAAAACTTAAGGTACATATAGTGAAGATCCACCATAGACATTTAGTGACACGTACACATAATGATGAAACCTTTGTCACAAGTAAATATCGCTGTGTAATGTATGGTTTGATTACACAACAAAAATGTGCGAAAAATTCTTCCGCCCGGTTATATTTTTTGACTGGTCAACACCAGGTATATCCAGATAGTATTTTTCTAACGCTAACGCTTTGAGAAGCCCAAGTGTCTTCGGTGTAGCTGATCCCAAGGGATTCAACCCGCAGCCGAAGTAGATTTTCATAATACCTCTGATCCTGATTTCATTAGCAATATGTCAACTAGTAATTATATGAGCTTATGTGTGTCTGTTTGGCTGGATAATAAAATGAAGTACTATGTATGCAAAAAATGACAAATTGTTGGTTGAAGATATTTCCGGCCATGTGTTGATTCGAATGGGATTTCAATTGATGTGTGCTTGGGAGTAACGTAATAAGTGTGAACACATTCCCCAGCGAAAATAATTGTTTAGAGCAAATAATTTATTATCCGCAAAGAAATAAATAAATAAATAAAATGCATAAATTAATAAAAGCCAGTCCGTTAATGATTTGACCGCTGAGTAAATAGATGAACCGGGTTTACGTTGATTTGACAATCAGTTGTTTTGATTGGATATTTATTTTCAATTACTGTTAAAGATGCCCGCGCAGAAAGGGGAAATTTGCTTGGAGATTAAATGAAAAAGAAACATATTAAAATTATTGTAAAAGATTTGTCTCTACGCATTAAGAACAAATAGCTATTGTCAACACAAAGAGTGTTGAATATTTGACCGCGGTGTTGAAATCATTTTGGCTTTTTGAAATCGTGGATCAGTCAGAGAATTAATCCGTTGACTCCAGCCAAAATGCAAGCAATGCAGTTAGCACAAATCATCAGGGAAACCTGAATTGCCTCAGCCGGTCTGGCGTGTCTGATTGACCAATCATGCATGAGTCGATGTGGCACGGGTAAATTGGACGATTGGAGGAAGCAATCGGTTCCAAGTCCGACCATATTTTCAGGATAAACAACAGTGAAGAGTTTATGTTTCTTTTTTGGTAGTGAGTTCCAGCAGATGGTCCGAAGAGAGGTAGTCAATCAGTGAGTCGTCAGAGAGAGAGAGAGAGAGAGAAAGAGAGAGAGAGAGGAATAAAGAGATAGAGAGAGAGGGAGGAATAAAGAGAGAGAGAGAGAGGAATAAAGAGATAGAGAGAGGGAGGAATAAAGAGAGAGAGAAAGAGACAGAGAAAGAGAGAGAGGAATAAAGAGATGGAGAGAGAGGGATGAATAAAGAGAGAGAGAAAGAGAGAGAGAGGAATAAAGATATATAGAGAGAGGGAGGAATAAAGAGAGAGAGGAAGAGAGAGAAAGAGAGAGAGAGGAATAAATAGATAGAGGGAGAGGGAGGAATAAAGAGAGAGAGGGGAATAAAGAGATAGAGAGGGAGGGAGGAATAAAGAGAGAGAGAGAAAGAGACAGAGAAAGAGAGAGAGGAATAAAGAGATGGAGAGAGAGGGGTGAATAAAGAGAGAGAGAAAGAGAGATAGATAGATAGAGAGAGAGAGAGAGAGACTGTTAGCTGATCAGTCTCCGTCAGCAGTTTTACCAGATTCCCAGCAAACGGCAATTTCCGTCAGAATCCAAGTAAAGTGGTCTGTAAAACCACTTGGAATAAAAAAAAAACAAACAAAAAAAAAACGATTAAGGACAGCGTGTCGATTCGAAGCAGCAAAATATCTTCTTCCGACGTTTGAGAAAAAATGCAAGGGAAATTAAGTTAGAGGAAACGGGTAAAAAAAAAAAAATCAAAAACCAAAAAAAACAAAAAAAACAATGGCGTCCGTCAATGTAGTATGTTGACGATAGCGTTTGTAGGAACATTTTGGTCTTTTTTTTTCGACTATTGTTTTTTTTTTTTCTCTCATTTTCTTATTTTATACTGATATGAACTATTGGCATTGCTTTAAAATACGTTTGAAATACAAACCACGTAGGTTCCTGTTGTTGTATTGCTTTCCTCCTCCTTCTCCTCATGCTGAGCATTCTTTCTGATTGGCGACATGTCAATCAATTGAGTAGATCTATTGCAACTTCACGATGAGGAGGTTGGAGAACTATTGGAATCCTTCTTTTGCCTATTTCTTTTTACTTGTAACGTTGTGGGGCTATACGTTTCAGATCACGTCCTCGTCACTCATTGAATTAGCAAACAAGGAATGGCGATCACTCCTAAATAGCTTTATCTATAATATAAATATCACCTGTCTGTTTAAATGTATATATGTATGTATATATGTATGTCTGCCTAAAACTTTCGACTGAGGCAAGGGATTTCCACAAGATTGGTATCGTCTTGAAGTTCGAACCATCGGACGAAAAATATCGAAAAATTGGATAAAAATGTTAATTACTTCACCCTCAACTGCGCACATTTTGAAAGGATGGGCCGCTTTTTTTCGACAATATTTTCGAAAGCTATCCCATCTCGGCCTTAATTTAAACCTCGCAACTTCCAGTTGGGCGATGGACGCAACGGCAAAGACGTGACGATTTTTTTCGTGTTCTTTTCTCCTTCGCGGTACGGGTTCGAGCCTGCCTGCCTACTATTAGTTTTTTTCTCAACCTTCACTTCCAAACACCCTGGCAACGCCGGGCACAGATGCTAGTATTTTATAAATAGACGAACTGTTGTCTTTCATTTTCTGAAGATAATTTTTTCTAATATTAAACATGTGCTTTTGAAAATGTCGATGGGCAAAAATCAGAGGCGTGCAGTATTAATGCTGGAGTCCCTCAAGTGTCAATCCTGGACCCAACTCTCTTCCTGATCTACATCAATGACCTCCCCAAACACATACTTAAATTAGTCGTTGACATCTATACTGATGACACGACCATCTACGGCAACAAACCAAAGGCTGTAAATGACAAAGTTCTCTGTGATTCTCTCTCCTCTGATCTCGAGCGCGTGGTTCAGTGGGGGAAGACGTGGCTGGTTACCTTTAATGCATCTAAAACCAAACTCCTATCCTCACATCATCAACGCTCTGATCCTCATCTGTCATCAATTGGGATGGATGGCTCTCGTCTGGGAGAGGCTCTGTGTTTTGACAAGCTTCTGGGTTTGACCTTTACTCCTGATCTGAAATGGAACACGTACATCAAGTCTGTTGCCAAGGTCGCTGGAAAGATGATGGGATTCTTCTACTGCTCCAGAATATGTCTCACTACTGATGCAATTCTCTTTCTATATAAAAGCCAAGTACGTCCAAGGATGCAATACTGTTGCCATATCTGGGCAGGAGTTGCTAAAAACAGCCTATCCTGCCTCGACAGAGTACAAAATAGACTTCGTGGCTTAGTGGGGGATGCCCTTTTCTCTACCCTGCAACCTCTCTCCCACAGAAGAGACGTAGCGAGCCTATCCTTGTCCTATCTTTATTTCCATGGCAGGTGCTCGTCTGAACTCCAATCTCTGGTCCCCCCTCGCCAATCTCTCACGAAAAACACCCGTCTAGCTGAATTCACTGTTAAAAATGTTCCCCACTCTTTATTTGTGCCTAAATCAAAACGTGGATTCCATGAACAAAGCTTCTTTCTTAGAACTGCACGCCTGTGGAACTCTGTTCCGTCTGCCTGCTTCCCACCTGACTACAACTTGCATGTGTTCAAGTCCAACGTTAACAAATTCCTAATGAGCCGCTCCCTTAAGTAAACACTTCATCAAATCTCCACACTAACGTAATGTACTTGCAATAACCCTTATCCATGAGTGGCTTCCGGGCCTTGATAAGTGGTGACCGCTGTGTAAAAAAAAAATCACAGTTGACTATACGGTTTCTTTTTCATCCTATTTTCTACGGCAATCTTTAAGTTAAAATATCGTTTTGATCACAGATTTAATCGATGTTGTTTTATTTATTTTTCACTTACTTTTTGATGCAGAAAATATTGTAAATTTCTTGTTCAATTTGCGTGGAGCAAAATTCTATAATAATAAACATCGCCATTCTACGTTCATCCAATTATCTATTTGAGAATTTCGATGATAAAACTTTATTTTTATGTTCTAAGCTGACGATAGAAAATTAGTTAACTCGTTCATAAGGTTTTAACAAATTAAAACGATTTTATACGACGTTTAATATTAATAATAGTTTCACGTCACACAGCAAATATTTTACTCGTGTACAGACTGGCTGTCCGCAATGTTTTCCAGAGTAAAACCTTTGTTTATAATAAATTCATTTCAGAACATTTACCAAACCAGTCATCTCCCAGGACTTGTGTAGAACAACTAACCATCGGAAATTGTTCTGTCTACTGCAAACCAATCACCTCGCAGGACTTGTTTAGATCAACTAACCATCGGAAATGGTTCTGTCTACTGCAAACCACTCATCTCCCTGCACTTGTGTAGAAAAATGAACCACCGGAAACTATTCTGTCTACTGAAAACCGGTAACCTCCCAGGGCTTGTGTAGAACAACGAACCATCGGAAACTATTCTGTCTGCGGCAAACCAGTCATTTCCCAGGACGTGTGTAGAACAACGAACCACCATAAGCTGTTTTGAAACTAAACAAGGCTTACACTTCTAGTGATTTAATAAAGTATAAAGCAAAAACAACAACAAAAACTCAATAATCGAATAGAAACATGTTTCATATATAATTTTTTATAAGCAGGGAGATTCGATGTTGCCCGGGATTGAATGATTGTTGTGGATAGAACAACGGGAACAAAACACAGAACGGGGGCTTATAACGATTGTCGGGATTCATTACTGATGACGATGACAGGCAGTTTACACTTTTGAGGAGAGGGACTCATATAAAGTTCGTTCACAAAGATGATCACAAAAACAAAAAAGATTTATAAATATGATGATCTTTATTTCATCCGGACGAGATGATGAAGAACTCGAATAATGCTGATTTCTACATTGTCTTTCTCTCATTTCTTTCGCTTCCGAAAGGGGCTTAGCTAACTCTCCTCCTTCCCGCCTCGACCCTGACTGATCTATCTCTACTGCCCCCTCTGATCTGCCTGACTATCTGAATATATTGTAAATTATCTTTCTTTGTGACGTCAAAACGTGCTTCAGCGATGTTAGAGTCATTATGTGCATTCTACATATGATACATTTCTCCACACACTTTCGGAAGACAAAGAACATTCCTAAATTGAGTTGGTCCGTCTCCGACCTCTGACATAATACATTTAGTTATTTCAAACACAATGGACAATTGCTCTACATTCCTAAAGTCGAACGCAATTAACAATATTCACTTACTCTTGAATACTGGGTTCAATTCTAGCCTTTTACTTTAATAAATATTTTTTGCAAACTTATTTACTTTGATTATCTTATTACTGAGTCCGTTCCCTCCCATATATGACACTGTAAATACTATAAATAAAATAGGGGTAGTGTCGGTCGCAGAGATGTAGATTTTTTTATCGCACGTGCATACAAACATGGCCATTAGATAATTTCTATGCATAATATAGACGATTATACATATATAAATATTTTTCTCTGAAAAATTTAAATGAGCTCTTCTTTACTCAACACGAGTCGTTATTTTAAAGAAAATTGTGGAGGTGGACCTACTGTAAAAATTTAATAAAAAAACATGATGATTAATAAAATTGATGAAATCACCCATATAGCAATAAAATCGATTGACTGCCCTAGTTTGAGTCTAATTGCGGCAAACCGTTACATCTTCACCCCAAATAAGGCACATTGCCACTTTAATGTAAGGGGCTACTCTCAGACACATAAGTATCAGGGGTACTATGTAAGGGAGTTGGGCAGCAAAATGTCGGCTCACGTTACACTTGAACTCCTGCATGCCAGTAGAGTATGGGAAGCAGGAACCTGGAAAATAATTCGAAAGTCTAGCGGTTCTGGGGAAGAAACTACTGGAGTAGAGGCCTCTGTTACACCTATGGATCTCTACTGTGAAGGAGTGAGGTTTAGCTATCTGTCGGGATTGTCGGGGGTATAATACGCCGAGGGGGTACAAGTGCTTGAAGTTCGTCAGAGCATTCACCGTTAAAGTACTTGTAGAACAGGCAGAGGGATGCAAAATTCCATCGATGGGACAGAGGCTGAAGCTTAGATGACAGTTCAGGACCTATCAGATTGGCGACTCTTGTCTAGGAGCGAGAGACTAGTAGCAGATGAACTAGTACAAATAATACAACAATACTACATACATGGGTGAATGGTGGCCTTATAAAGGTACAGGATACTTTCGGGCGTTAGTAGCTTTCTAGCACGTTAAAGAGAACCTATCTTCTTCGCAGAGGTCCTGCCAATTCTCTCAATGTAATTGTTCCAACTCATGTTTCCTGTGAACGTTAGGCCGAGGAGTTTAAAGGATGTACTTTCAGATAAAGAGTCTTTGGCCATTGCTATTGGTGGTAGAGAAGGTTTCTTGTAATTATTGAAGGCAACAAGTTTAGTCTTGACAGCATTGAATGCGACCATCCATTTTTGTCCCCATTCCACTACAGATTAAAGGTCATCCTCTAGTGTTTCTGCCATTTCTTTAGATGTGTGTTCACATGGTTTCCTGTCGTGTCTTTTCCACATACCTGGCTAAAGTTACCTTGCTGACAATACATTTGTAGCTACATTACAATGTGGAGAACGTACTGTTGATTTTATAAAATTACTAGCATGGATGCCCGGCTTTGCCCGGGTATTTGGAGGTGTATGTTGAGCAAAAAAATAAAACAAAAAAAAGCGGTCCATTTTTTTTTTACTTTGACCCTTATTATGACCCCTTAAATGTATTTTTTGGGCTCAAATCGAGGTTATTAAGTTAGATCGATGTCCAAGGAACGTATATGTAAAATTTAAAGTGTGTAGACCAAAAATTGTCGGAGGAGTTTGGTAGACTTCTTAAAGGTCAAATCGTTGAATTTGACCCCTTAATCGCCAAATTTCTGGCCAAAAATCGATAACATCGATTTTCCCAAATCTCAGTACCCTGTATATCAAATTTCGAGTCTGTAGACTAAAAATTGACAGAGTTCTTGCGTAGGGAAATGTACAAAGACACACACACATACACTTTCACTTTTATATATATATATATACTAGCATGGGTGCATGGCGTTGTCCGGGTATTTGGAGGTGTATGCTGAGCAAAAAAAAAAAAAGCGGCCAATTTTTTTTTTTAATTTGCCCCCTATTATGACCACTTTAAAATTTATTGACCCCTATTTTGACCCCTTAACATTTATTGTTTTGGGCTCAAATCAAGTTATTAAGTTAGATCCATGTCCAAGGAACCTTTATCTAAAATTTCAATATATTTTGTCGCAATAAAATGTGTACACTTTTTAAATTACCACAAAACCAACACTTATTATGAGAAAGAAAAGTTTCATACATCAAAATACTGTGAATAGAAAACAGCTTATTATCGAAAGTGTTCAAAATATTGTTCAGTATGGTCCATCAAAGGTTGACAATGCTCACAGATTGGATCGAAAACGTTCCTAATCTGTTCAATTTGAATATTGACGCATCGTGTTTCAATGGTTGATTTCAACTCATTTAATGAATCTCATTTTGTGGTGTGACACCCACCTGTATGTAACATGCCCTCCACATCGCCCCACCCCAAAATATAAAAATTCCGGGGGGGCAATATCCAGTAAGCGTGAACAGTGCTTGATACTTCATCTTCGTCCTATGTTTCGCATGGTAATAGTTTGTTTTTTCTTTTAATCATTGAAATAGTTTTTCACAACACGTTTCAGACGTTCTGCGATACTTCCTCTTAAGAAAGTATTCAAAATGTTTACAGATATTTCCACTGCTTGGAAACATGTCACCAAAATGAGCTGTGAAAAGACATTTATACATTTTAAATAAATGTTTTTATTATATTTTAAATACAATATTTATATATCATAAATACATTTATAACATATTTTAAATACACTTTTAATATATTGTAAATATATCTTAAATACGTTTTAATATATTTTAAATACATTTTTAATAAATTTTAAATACATTTTCAATATATTTAAAATACATATTTTAAATATATTTTAAATACATTCCTGATATATTTTAAATACATTTTAAACATATTTTAAATACATTTTAATATATTTATAATATAGTTTAAATACATTTTAAACACATTTTTAATATATGTTAAATATATTTTTAATATCTTTTAAATACATTTTAAATACATTTTTATATATTTTAAATATATTTAAATACATTTATTTATATATTTTAACTACATTTTAAATATATTAAAAATACGTATTAAATATATTTCAAATACATTTTTAATATATTTTAAATACATTTTTAATATATTTCAAATACATTTTAATATGTTATAGTACATTTTAAATACAATTAAATTCATTTCAAATACATTTAAATATATTTTAAATGCATTTTAATATATTTGAATACATTTCAATACATTTTAAATACATTCAAAATAGATTTTAAGTACACTTTAAATGCATTTTAAATACATTTTTAATACATGTTTAATATATTTTAAATACATTTTAAATACAGTTTTAATACATTTATAATACATTTTAAATATTTTTCATTTCGAATGCTTTCTTAACGAGAGAGCTACACAGAACCTCTGAAACGCGCTGGTAAAATTGTCTCCATGATTAAATATATATATATATATATATATATATATATATATATATATATATATATATATATATATATATATAATTTAAAGGAGAGTAGAACAATAGTCTAAAGAGCTGAGTGTATTTTAATGTAACAGTGAAATTACTAGTTTAATTAAAATACAGGAAATAGAAAGTGCTCGTTGTAATTTAGATATATAATAAGCTCGATAGTTAAATGTCCTAGAGCTAATTCAATATTAAGTAATGTGATTTATAATTTAAAATTTAAAATTTAAAAAAAAATTTTAAATTTAAAAATCAATTTTTAATTAAATTAAAAATCAGTTTCATAAGAAGGAACAACAACAAAATCAATTATCTGTACGATCGTTTCGGAAATCCGTGCTTTTTATTGTGGTATACATGAAGTTATGTAGAACAATTATATATAGTTTTTTGGTAAGCAAGGTCTCCTCATCAGCAAATTTAGGAGGGTTTTTATTGAATTTAAAAGACACCATAAATAAACCTAGCATTAGAAGTAAGGCAGATGAATCTGAAAAAATTGAAATAAAAGGTTTGGATTTAAAATTTATAAGAAAATTAATATGGGTTAGAGATAGAAATAAGTAGTTCTAATGCTAGGTTTATTTATGGTGTCTTTTAAATTCAATAAAAAAAACCCTAAATTTGCTGATGAGGAGACCTTGCTTGCCAAAAAAAACTATATGTAATTGTTCTACATAACTTCATGTATACCACAATAAAAAGCACGGATTTCCGAAACGATCGTACAGATAATTGATTTTGTTGTTGTTCCTTCTTATGAAACTGATTTTTAATTTAATTAAAATTTGATTTTTAAATTTAAAATTTTTTTAAAATTTTAAAATTTTAAATTATAAATCACATTACTTAATATATATATATATATATATATATATATATATATATATATATATATATATATATATATATATATATATATATATATATATAACAATGATAAAAAATATTTTTTAAAAATAAAAATACGGAATAAGAAAATAATTTAAAAAATGCCTGCCAATTTGTTGGTGACCTCATTCATTTATATATACGTCTTTCTCTCGTTAGAATCTCCCAAATTTTTGTTTGTTTACAAACAGGGGGTTTGAGCACAGTAAAAGTGGTGGACGGATGTTTTTTTTTTACATAGATATTCGGACAGGTTTGCGGGCATCGCTTCCGTCGTCGAGAAGGAGAACTGGCGACTCTCAATACGACGGTTCTAGGTGCAATCCTTGGCTGTGGCGAGGTGCTAGTCTAGCGGCACTGATGAGTTGTTATACAACGAAACAGGACTGTATGTCGATGACCCACACACACATAAATACATACACACATATATATGTACATATATATATATATGTATATATATATCATCATCATCATCATCAGTGCGGCTAGACAGGTTACTGCCTCAAGCCATGATCGAAACCCGACCGCCCAAGTGACAGTCAAGGTTCTCAGCATTACACTATACGGCTGCTGCTTTGTAGGTAATGAATAAACGATGTTTTAACTTCATCCAAATTCCTCCGCTTTATTTGTTTTACACAAAGAACGTCGCTTAATACGCTAATGGCAGTCTGTATATCACTTCCACCTCTGCCCAACAACTTAAAATGCGTGTGTGTGTCATGAGAGCTCTCAACGATTTTTTGATCTGCATACGTTAAATTTAGTATATAGGGTATTCAGACATGAGGAAATTTTTAACTCGTTTTCATCCGGAAACAGGATTGCTAAAGGGTAAACATTGACAAAAAAAATTGTTCTTGGGGGGTCATCGAAGTTTTACATGTTCGTCGACTGTTTCACGATTGCCTATCACGAATAATTTACATGACAGCTTCCTTATGATAATAATAAGAAAGATTGTGGCAAGCTGGTATAATGGTTATCTTTATTGACTCACTGAGCTCAGGTTGTGGTTTTTTTTTTTCATCTCAGCTCAGGTATTTTCTTTTTTTACTTACAAGAAAGAAACTGTTTGAAAAAAAAAACGTACTACTCAAACGCACATGCCTCGGTTTCTGTATGAATAAAAATATAATATTCATGGTCATTTTACAACCGGGAAACGCAGGGAGGCGTATCTAAATTAACATATGTCATAATGGAAATAAGTTTGTTTTCTCACATTTTAATCATGGAAACTCTGTAACAGTAAAGATATATATTTACAAAAACGTCTCAAACTGTAAAGTTATAAACCAGTTATGAAAAGTGAATAAACTGAGCAGAATAAATAAACGTCGCATTATGGAAAATGATTCGTCTCCTCCCCTTCTTTTGTGCTTTGTGGTAATATATATATATATATATATATATATATATATATATATATATATATATATATATATATATATATATATATATATGTTATTTCCGGGTTAGACAATAGACAACATATATTGGGAGTTCCATCTCCCAGCAAAGTTGCTTCCAGAGAACTTACTTCTAGGAAGGAAACCAGTTAAACCCGAATACGGTTCGTGCCCCCCACATATATATATATATATATGTACATATACATATATATGTGTGTGGGGGGGGTCTTTATTTTATTGCTGGATGAGATTTTGGTACGTATGTGAGTGCACATGTATTTGCTGAGCATAGGCTTTTAATAGTGTTTATTTATTTTTTTTATAAGCGAACAGGTGATATTTTTTCACTCCTCGAGTGCTTTAAAGGGAGAATTTATCTTCCTTCTTATATTCTAGTCACCCCACATATTTGGGGCGTATTATTTTAATGAATTTCTTATGTAATATTTAAAAAAAATGCAATACATTTTTAAATAACTATTTAAATATATAAATAAATATTTAAACAACACATTATATATATATATATATATATATATATATATATATATATATATATATATGTTGCTTTCAGGCCCGTCAGCAACCACTTTTAAAGAGTAACAAAAAATGCAAGAGAACTTTATGCTCAATCCGTTAAATTCAAAGTAGCTGAGCAGCGGCTTAGTCCCCATCAGTTCTGCCAAATAGAAAATAGGATCCTGAACAGAAACGTGCGTTCTATCCCAACCATTATCAATGGACCAGAGGTCATCTCGACAGCATCCGACAAGGCGAAATTATTTACCAAGAACTTTGCGGCAAATTCTACCCTGTGTGACGAAGGCCATCAACTCCCCATCTTCCCTCCTATAACAGACAACACACTATGCAACATACAAATATCTGTGCGTGAGGTCGCCAAGCTAATCAAGAACCTTGACTCCAGTAAAGCAACTCGTCCTGACGGTATTCCAATTATAGTGTTCAAAAAATTACAACCAGAACTTGTCCCCATACTTACAAAACTGTTTAAACGTTGTCTTAAGGAGAAGTGCTTCCCAACACCCTGGAAAACCTCATCAGTATGTCCTGTATTTAAGAATTCAGGCGATACGTCATCTCCCTTTCAGTACAGACCAATAACTCTCCTGTGTGTCATGAGTAAGTTGCTAGAATCCACAATAAATAGGGAAGTAGTCAACCACCTCAGCAGAAATAACCTTCTTAGCGACACACAATATGGTTTCCGTTTTGCTAGATCTACAGCAGATGTGCTAACGGGTATATCTCATAGGATTAGTGAATCTCTCGACAAAGGGTTCCTTTCTAGGGCAATTGCTCTTGACATATCATAGGCCTTCGATAAGGTTTGTCATAAAGGCCTACTACACAAGATTTCCAGCTACGGTATAACTGGAAATGTTTTCTCGATCATTAAATCATTTCTCTCTGATAGGCTCATAATAGTAGTGGTTGATGGGCAGTAATCAGGGGCCCACAATATTAATGCTGGAGTCCCGCAGGGGTCCATACTCGGCCCAACTCTCTTCCTGGGCTACATCAATGATCTCCTAAAACACATACTAAAATATTTCGTTGACATCTATGTTGATGACACGACTATCTATGGCAACACATCAAAGGCCGTAAATGATAATGTTATCTCTGATTCTCTCTCCTCTGATCTTGAGCGCGTGGTACAGTGGGGGGGGGGAAGAGGTGGCTAGTTACCTTTAATGCATCTAAGACCTAGCTCCTATCTCTACACCATAGACGCTCTGATCCTCATCTGGCATCAATTGAAATGGATGGCTCTCGTCTAGGGGAGGTCCCATGTTTTGATAAGCTTCTGGGTTTGAACTTTACTCCGGATCTTAAATGGAACACATAATCAAGTCTGTGGCCAAGGTGGCTGGGAAAGATGGTGGGATCCTTCTACCGCTCCAGAAGATATCTTACTAATGATGCAATTCTCTATATAAAATATAATGATGCAATTCTCTATATAAAATATAATGATGCAATTCTCTATATAAAATCCAAGTACGTCCAAGGACGGAGTACTGCTGCCACATCTGGGCAGGAGCTGCTAAAAACAGTTTACCTTGCCTTGACAAAGTACAAAATAGACTTCGTGGCTTGGTGGGGGATGCCCTCTTATCTTCCCTGCAACCTCTTTTCCACAGAAGAGACGTAGCGGGCCTATCTTTGTTCTATCGTTATTTCCATGGCAAGTGTTCGTCTGAGCTCTATTCTCTGGTCCCCCTCTCGCCAATCTTTTTCAAAAAAACATCCGAGTAACTGAAACCACCGTCAATAATTTCCCCCACTCCTTATCTATGCCTAAATCAAAACTTAGATTCCATGAACAACGCTTCTTTCTTAGAACTGCACGCCTGGTGAACTTTGTTCCGCTTGCCTGTTTCCATCCCGACTTCAACCTGGATGTCTTCAAGTCCAACATAAAGAGATTCCTGATGAACCGCCCCCCTAAGTAATGCCACTTTATCAATTCTCCAATACTATTACTACACTATCCCATTGATTACTATACACACAATAACCCTTATCCTCGAGTTACCCTTGGGCCTTGATAAGTGGTGAACTTTATTTCATTGCAAGAAAAGATTTTGGTACGTATGTGGGTGCCCATGCATTTGCTGCGCATAGGCTTTTAATAATGTGTACGGTTTCGTTTATTGGTTTAAACTCGCATCGATCTACTTTGCTCGAACAATGTGAAATAACCACAAATTTTCTATTCAGAACACATTCTTTTAAAATAAGAAAAAAAATCTCTTTCTATTTTGTGTGTGATTCGTGCGTTTTTTTTTTTTTTATTTATTTTGTAATCCTAAATAAGATTAGTCTCATCAAACAGACAACGGCTTCATTTATTCACGTCTACAAACGGCGAATTGTTAATATTTCATTCAGCAAACAAAAAAAGAAAAAAAAATACTTTATTTATTTTCCGTCTTTATTGGTGATTTTTTTCCTGCGCAGAATATAAATAATTCAGACAATCTCATTATATTTAGCTTGTATTAAAAAAATATAAAGTCAGTCTAATTTCTTTTTAGACGGGGCAATTGAGGAGGGAGTACTTTTTTTTTTAATCGAAATTAAGCGAAAAATTGAACGGGTTTTCTAGCTAAACAAATATACAAATGTGGACAAAAAATATGACCGAGGGAAACGGCGGGCAAGCTATGGCCTATTTCTGTATATTCATCAATGATGTTTTTTGTTGTTTTTACGTTTTTTATCTTTAAGAAGAGAATGTGCCGTGATAATATTTTCATGTTAACTTCATATTTTACGAGTCCTTTTATTTATTGAATTATTAAGTACACATTTTTTACGAAACATCTTTCTCATGTTTAGAGTAGGGTACAGAATAAAAAAAATAAGTTTACTATTTTAGTATCGTACCCCCCCAACACCCTGGAAAACCTCATCAGTATTCCCTGTATTAAAGAATTCAGGTTATAAGTCATCTCCCTCCCAGTATAGACCAATAAGTCTCCTGTGCGTCATGAGTAAGTTGCTAGAATCCATATTAAATAAAGAATTAGACAACCACCTCAGCAGAAATAACCTTCTTAGCGACATGCAATATGGTTTCCGTTCTGCCAGATGTACAGATGTGCTAACGGTTATATCTTATAGGATTAGTGAATCGCTCGACAAAGGCTTCCTTTCTAGGGCAATTGCCCTTGACATATCCAAGGCCTTCGATAAGGTATGGCATAAGGGCCTACTTCACAAGATTTCCAGCTACGGTATAACTGGAAATGTTTCTCAATTATTAATTCATTTCTCTCTGATAGACTCATAAGAGTAGTGGTTGATGGGCAGAGACAGAGACCCACAGTATTTATGTGGGAGTCCCTCAGGGGTCCATCCTGGGTCAAACTCTCTTCCTGGTCTTCATCAATTACCCCCCCCGAACACACACTTAAATCATTCGTTAACATATACGCTGATGACAGGAAGATCTATGGCAACACATATAACGTCGTAAATGACACAGTTCTCTCTGATTCTCTTTCCTCTTATCTAAAGCACGTGTACAGTGGGGGATGATGGTTATTTTTAATGCATGTAAAACCAAGCTCCTATCTTTACATCATCAACGCTCTGATCCCCATTTTGCATCAATTGAAATTTATAGCTCTCGTCTAGGGGAAGCTACAGCTTCCCCTAGACGAGAGCTATGAATTTCAATTGATGCAAAATGGGGATCAGAGCGTTGATGATGTAAAGATAGGAGCTTGGTTTTACATGCATTAAAAATAACCATCATCCCCCACTGTACACGTGCTTTGAAAACATTTCCAGTTATACCGTAGCTGGAAATCTTGTGAAGTAGGCCCTTATGCCATACCTTATCGAAGGCCTTGGATATGTCAAGAGCAATTGCCCTAGAAAGGAAGCCTTTGTCGAGCGGTTCACTAATACTATAAGATATAACCATCATCCCCACTGTACACGTGATTTGAAAAGCTTCTGGGCTTAACCGTTACTCCTGGCCTTAAATAGAACACGTACATCAAGTCTGTTGCCAATGTCGCTGGACAAATGGTGGGATCCTTCTACCGCTCCAGAAGATATCTCACTACCGATGCAATACTCTATCTATATAAAAGACAAGAACGTCCAAGGATGGAGTACTGCTGCTACATCTGAGGAGGAACTGCTGAAAACAGCCTATCCTGCCTTGATATACTACAAAATAGGCTTCGTTGCGTAGTGGAGGTGCCCTTTTCTCTTCCCTGCAACCTTTCTCCCAGAGGAGAGACGTTGCGAGGCTGCCTTTGTTTTATCGTTACTTCCATGGCAAGTGTTCGTCTGAGCTCCAATCTCACGTCCCCGTCGCCAATCTTTCACGATGAACACCTGTCTAGATTAAACCACTGTCAAATATGTCACCACTCTTTAGCTGATCCAATACCAAAACGTCGATTCCATGAACAAGGGCTCTTTCTTAGAAGTGCACACCTGTGGAACTCTCTTCCGTTTGCCTACACTTTCTTCCGTTTGACTACAACTTGGATATCTTCAAGTCCGACATAAACAAATTCATGACGAACCGCCCCTTTAAGTAAGACACTTTAACAAATTTCCAATACTAACGATTGCTACGATAATATCCCATTGATTACTGTACACGCATTAACCCTTATCCCTGAGTGTCTTCCGGGCCTTGATAAGTGGGGACTATCTTGTAAAAGACCTTCTTTGCAAACAAATCCTTTATTTTCACTTTCCCAATGCAATGTTTAACTACAGTAAGTAAAGTTTTGTTCCCACCTTTTTATACCAATAGATACAATGCAATTCTGAATTTTTGAGATGAAGTATGAATGTTTGTATTGTCTTGCTTATTCGGACAATTATTCTCATCTTCGGTATTATTGGCACAACGTTTCAGTCGTAAAAATCTAGGACTTTCGTCGGGTATAAAAGCCATTTTTTTTTTGTCAACTAAAGAAAAGGAGGTTAGCTCTGTATTGTACGAAATCGGACCGTGGGTTTGAGGGCCTGTCCGTAAATTATAAAAAAAGGTAAATTTTCATGGGCCAAAACGTTTTTTTTTTAGACTTTCTTATGATTTAGTTTATGTTAATGCTAACTAAATCCTTATCCTAATTGTCATTATTAGTGAAAAAATGTTTTACAAAACAGTGGATATATATTCCACACTCAGTTAAAGGGAGGCGACTCTCAGAAATAAAACAGTAATAAAGTTACATAAGTATAAACTAAATATAGTAATAAAGTTATTGTGGGACTGAATGTAATCACATTTTGCAGCTATCAATTACAAATTTACATAGGAAACAAGAAAAATATTATAAAAAGATTCTCCTCGCTTAATATAATCTCTTTTTCCTACTGTCGCATACTTTACACCGCATTTTTTTTTAAACAAAAACACGTGTGGAATGTCTATCCACGGTTTCGTAAAACCTAGACAAGTTTCAGTAAAAAATTGAATTATAAGAACTAAAAAAAAAAAAACGACATTTATCCCTGAAAATTTATCATTTTCATAGTTTACAGACACACCGTCAAACCCACGGTCCAATTTTTGACAATACAGAGCTAACTCCTTCTCCTTAATTGAAAAAAAAGCACCCGACGAATGTCGTATGTTTCAACGACCGAAACGTTGTGTCAGTATGAGATTAATTGCCTGAACAATCCAAAAAATGCAAACCCTTTATACAATGTTGAAATATTTATAGTTCAAGATCTGCACTAAAACTTTGCTATCGCCATCCATTATATTAAAGTAACTTTGTGCGCGCGGCTGCATGTATGAGCATGCCCTTTCAGACTCAGCAACTACTGCGCCGATCCTACAAATATTCACATGACAGTGTTTAAATGCACCTATCAGTGTCGTTAGATGGAGTTTATACTGGAATGTCTTCGATAAGTATCGATAACGAATTTAACGAAAACGTTAGATGAAAGACGAAACAGATGATTCCGACCAAAGTTAACATCTTACACAGCCTTATATAACAAGTGAATTTTAGAAGTGTTATTATGACACGAGCAGACAGGCCCGGCACATAAAATCAACAGTATGTATACTTTATAATATTACTGTCAATGTTGACCATCATGATTGTTTTGCAGTCGTTTCCTTGATATCTTTTTTAGTTACAATTCTTTCTAGAAAGTTATTGGGTATTCACAGAAGACATCAGAGAAGGATTGCGCCTACCCTTACTGAAATTGATTTGAACCTGGTGCATGTATGTCACCAATCTATATCGTTACCCACTTAGCCACTTTCACTTCCCTGTCGCCACCGTCGCAGATTCATATAGGGTTTGCATCGTCTTCCTTATCAACATGACCGTTATTCGTCATCCGTTGAGCTGTACATATCGATCGATAGATGCCTCCCTTCAGTCTCAAGAGACAATGCATAGCCCCGTAAAGGTAGCTGCACGAGTAATTGCAAGGCAAGGGTTGCGCAATCCCAACTACACATCTGAACCGGCACTGCTTGAGTTCAGTCGCAAGAACGGCTAGACGACTGGAAATGATTCCCAGTTAAACAATAAGCACATATAGTGCCTATAATCCCAAGTGGTCCCCATTTTAGTATTGACCAGGCTTTATGTTGCTTAACTTAGATTATTGAACTAAAGCTGTACACATGCAACATTTTAAATGTGGTCCAAAATGAGACTAAAACATTCTTTTATGCTTTAGAAATTTTCCAAAGAAGGCATTGAGCAATTTTCTGGATGAGTACAGGCTGGCTCACTTTAAAGTAAAGTACCAGGAAAAATGTAGCATGGAGGAGGAATATTTTCTTATTGATTACATTACTTGTAGTGTTATAAAAGATGAAGGGACTGCTCCTCATCGTTTGGAGATACCGCTTGTATATATTCTCTTGCGATTCTCCTGATAGGGTTGGTAGTGTTCTCCTTAGCTGGTCAAGATTGTGAAGAGTATTAGCATAAACTACGATTAAAAAAACATGAGTGCAAGTCCGGAGACGTAGTGGTCATAACCCTTTGCTTATTGTTCTCTCTTTCATGAACTCGTGCAAGTGATCCGTGAGACGTGTGGCATGTAGCGCTATCTTGTTGAAAAAAGAATTGCATATTGTGGTGTCAGTTCGTCTGTAAGAGAAAAATTATAGTAATTGCACTACTTTAAAGTGGGCCGCCTTATCTTGGAAAATAGATTAGATTATTAAATTGTTACGTGAATGTTGTGCTCATCGATCTCTTGCCAAAATGACCGTGATCAAGCTATATGTCCTGTTGATCAGATATTTTGTAAGACCGAGTCGAGCTCTAAAGTATTTTCTGCATGTTGGACAGCTATGGGATAATACTGTATCAGAGGTGCTTACTAGACTGTCTTTTTGTCCAAGATCAAAGTGTCGGATCTGTTCTTCAGATGCTGCACTTCCATGTCTTGTATCTCTTTCGGTGGAGGAGCAGTCTTTCACATCTGAGACGATTTTTATTTCTGTACCTTTTCTCCACGTTAAAAAAACGACCCTGGTCTCTAACTCTGCCCCGTGGGGAGGCATTGTAAATAGGTACACTGTCTTTTAGAAGGTCATGTTCGTGCGGACTCAGCAATTGTAGACCCTTTGTGAAGTGCGGATTGCCAGGAACATCTGTCTTGGATTAATTTTTCCCATGAGTAAAAATATCAAAAGTACGGCAAAATTACGTTGACACGCCGATTCGCACCAAATAACCGAAGTTAAGCCAAGTTGAGCCAAGTCAGTACGAGATGGGTGACCATTTTTCATATAAAGAGAAAAGCATACCTGAATGTTGAGTATACATGGCTCGTTCTTCTCCCAGAAGACGTGTTCTTCCTTGAAGGTTCGCCATGGTTGGAGTCTTCGTCTCTAGGCCTGCTTCGTTCTTTAATGTAGATATTTAAGGCAGCCACAAAAAATGACACACGACACAATGTAAATATATGAGAAATATAATCAACTATTTATTTTTTTACAATAAAATATTACAATATTTTTACGAAAACAATTTACAAATGATAATTAACTTTCACACTTAAAATTAGCTCACCTTAACTAATGCTGAGGGAGGGGTCCCCCCTAATTTCATTTACGGAGGGAGAAAACTATACATCTTACTCCATGCTGTCCCGACGAAAAAACAATTGAGAAAAGAAAAGGAATTTTGAGATTGCATTCGGGTTACTTTTGTATCTCCCCCTCCCTACGGCCTTATCACCCGCTGACCATGCCGGGGGGTGTTAAAAACCATCCAAACGGGGCCACTAAGATATAGTACCACACATGTAGAGTTGTGTGGTTCTCGATGGATTAATTGTGTCTAACTGTGTCGGGTATATAATCGAGAGTAAGAACAATGAAAAGAATATGCTGTTGTCATAGTCCTGGTCATGAGAAATTGAACGAGAGCATGCTACCCTCGTGGATTAAATAAAGGGTTCTGTTCGGAATTCCATGCAGATTTCCAAATTCGACAGAAAGATTCCCGAGTTCAACAAGGTACACCCGAAGAAGTTCAGAGGTTACACCAACTTAAATGTTGTAAAATGAGAACAGTAGTCCAAAGAATCCAAATTATACATAGATAGAAAGTATCTACTTGGAAATGGCTTCCAACCAAACAGTTCTTCATCATTTTAGACAGCTTCAATTTTACAGGAGGGGGTGTTACAGGGTTACTAAGATATAGTACCACATATGTACCTTCTGAGAAAGTTGGGCGTGGGGCCAGCACCCCACCTCGAAAAAAAAATAAACTCCTCGCTACAAAAGCATCTACAAAGTTATGGATGGGGAATGCCCCTCCACAAGCTCAACGCTACGGATGGATAGATAGAAAATACAAAACTGAACTGTTTGTGAGAGACTTTCAAATTTCCCTTGAACAATTTCCGCTATCCTCCCCTATCTGCCAGCTCACCACTCACTGGTTTCTTTAACCAGACATGCGATATATATGACCTGCTTAGCGAACCTGGAAATGCTGTAACATGTATGTGAATTCACGGAAGATCTGACCGGGTAAAAACTTCTGTGTCTGCTATTTTTACTTGTCACTTGATTGTAGACATTCTACGGAAGCAGGTCATAAGCAAATCAGTGTTTTTGGCATGCTTGGCACACACGGTCGAAATTACACAAAGAAAAGCTACACATCGTTAGAAAACATCCCCACTTCTTTTCCAGTTCAAGAATAGGTTTCTAAATAATAAGGATATTACCCCATTTTCCTATTCAGTTTACTCGAAGATAATAGCACACACATGAGAGAAAGAAAAATTAGTTTTCTCTATACTGATTTATGAACTTATTAAAAATAAATGGGTGGTCACGACGCATAATCCTTAGG